>NC_141727.1:1800000-2112500 GCF_971803275.1 Cyanistes caeruleus | reverse complement strand
GCCACAAGGCCAAGGCCAAGGGCAGCAGCCACGGCCCCAGCGCGGCCGCCATCGCTGCGGGCCCCGGCTCCGCGGCAGCCGCACAGGAGCCGAGCGGAGCCGCGCTCGGGCCGCTCCCGCCCGGCCCCGCCTCGCCGGGGCAGCGCCGGCGCCTCTGCCCGCCCCGACACCCCCGCCCCGGGCCCCGGCTGTCGCAGGCCGAGGAAGCTCGGCGAGGGACGCTTGCAGCTGCGTGGGCAGAGGAGCAGAGGCGCCCCGGGGATGAAGGCTGGTGTCTCGGGGCTACCAGCGCGCCTCCATCGCTGTGTGGTTCCTTGCTGTGTGAGCCCTTTCAAAGTTACCGATGCCTCAGTACTTCTAAGAAAACCCTGCCAAGATTCTAATTAGTGCAGCGGTATAGAACATCATCAGGGTGGGGATCTGTGCAGTCTTCTGTGTCCTGAATAGAGTCCCATCCGAGGCTGTGACATTGTGGGGTTTCCAGCATCACCCCACATGTAAGATTTCTAATTTCCTGACACCTTTCTGGGGATGTTAATAAAACAGTTCTCTATCCTGAGAGATTCATGTAGTACCTTCTGGCTTTAGAGAGATCCAGCACCTCCTGGGGCAAAACGTCATGCATCATGGATGGTCTTCAGGAGTTAAAATAAAGGGAATAGTCTGGAGAAAGGAGGCTCTCAATATGCTTTGAGTGATCGTGGTGTTTTGGGGTGGTACCTCAGCACTGTTGGAGGAAAGCAAATGTCACTGCTATCTTAAAGAAGGGCAAGAAAGAAGACCCAGTGGGCTTCCCTCTAGCCCTGAGATGCTGATTGAGCACCTAATCCTGGAAATCAGTTCTAAGCACATGGAAGACAAAAATGTTTGCAGTACTCAGCAAGGGGAACTTATATTTGACAGAACTTGATAATGAACTTCTATGCTAAATGATTGGCTTTGTGGATGATGGAAGAGCAAATATGAATTGTTTACGTTGACTTCAGGAAGGCTATCAGCACTGTCCTTCAAAATAAGATCCTCCTAAGAGAAGCTGATGAAGTCTCAACTGAATGGGTAGATGGTGACCTGGACAGAACAGTGGACAGACAGACAATCCCTAAGAGTTGTGATCAGTAGCATGAGGTCTAGTTGGAAGTCAGCTTCCAGCAAGGCACCCCAGGGATCAGTGTTGGGTGAAGCCCTCTTTAACATCTTTAGCCATGATACGGAAGATGGAAATAAAGATGAACCCCAGCAAATTCTTTAAAGAAACAAGAGTAGTAGGAGAGGCTGCTACACAACAGGGTTGTGCTGCCACCCAGAGGGACCTCAGTACGCTGGAGAAATGGAACCTGAGGCAGTTCAAAAAGCTGTACTAATTTTCAGTGGGATAAAGGTTTTTAGTATTTTTTTTTTACAGTAGTGCTGATGACACAGGCAGGATCATGTTTTGGATGTTACTCTATAATGCTCACAGAACATCAAGGCCTTCTCTGATTTGCATACTGCCCCAATGATGAGTAGGCTCAGGATGGACAAGATACTGAGAGATGAAACAGCCAGAACAGGTGATGCCAAATTAGCAAAGGATTATTCCATTAGGTAATACATAATTTTCCAAAATACGACTCGGAGAAAGAAGGAGGAAAGGGGCTTTTTGGAGTTATGGCATATGGCAACACAGTCCAGCCTCACAGTGTGAGGATAACCAAGCACCAGTGCAGGTTGTCCAGGCACCTTGTGGAGTCTCCATGCTTGGAGATACTCACAAAGTTGAGGTTTGTGACCTGAGGGAAGCGGAGCCTGTGGAGAAGCCAAGCTAAAGCAGGCTGATTTTGAAGGAGCCATATGAGAAATGTGGCAATTGATCCTACACCCCTTTCCCACTGGCCCCGTGCCTTTTGGACAGAAGAGATAGAGAAATCAGGAATGCAGCATTGAAGGAAACCTGGGATGAAGCGAGCCTGCTTTAATGATTTTGATGTTGTTGTCACTCACAATTCTACTATGTTTTATTTATATCTGTGCTTATTTATATCTACTCTATTTTAAATTTCCAATAAACTAGAATCCTGTCAGTGTGCAGTTAAAGCCAGGAACACCTGCTTTTGCTCTGACTCCTTGGGAAAAGACTTAAGACACATCAAGTCCTGGCCCCTGGTGACTAACCCTCCTTACATCTAACACACCCCATACCAGGCCCGAGCTGGTTTGTGTTAAAGCTCAGCTGGGTTTCCTGTCCCCGTGTGAATAGAGCAGAAGTAGCGGGCAGAGTCGCTGGGTTGCAGAGCCCACAGAAGCAGAGACTTGTAACTGTCCCGTGAGACTGCGGCCCGACCCTCCACGGCTGCTCCGTACTTCTTTATATTGCCCGACAAGTTGATGAGAGACACCCACTCCAGACTGCCTCCGGGTGTCTGACGGTACCACCGAATTAAGTATCCCCCGAAGGTGCTGCTGGACAAGCGGCAGGAGAGGGTGACGGAGTCCCCGGGCGCTCGCAGCCCTCCGCCGGCCTCCTGCAGCCTCGGCTGTGCCCAGAGCCCTGCGGAGGGAGAGCGCAGCAATCGGGCAGGGAGCGAGCACGGCCCGAGGGCGCTGTCCCGGTGTCCCGGTGCCCCCGGGCCGGCACAGCCACAGCCACAGCCGCCAGCCCCGGCCCACAGCCCCTGTGTGTGTGTCTGTGTGTGTCTGTGTGTGTGTGTGAGTGTGTGTGTGTGTGTGTCTGTGTGTGTGTGTGTGTGTGTATGTGTGTGTGTGTGTGTGTGTGTGTGAGTGTGTGTGTGTGTGTCTCTGTGTGTGTGTGTGTGTGTGTGTCTGTGTGTGTGTGTGTGTCTGTGTGTGTGTGTGTGTCTCTGTGTGTGTGTGTGTGTGTGTGTGTGTGTGTCTGTGTGTGTGTGTGTCTGTGTGTGTGTCTGTGTGTGTGTGTGTGTGTGTGTGTGTGTGTGTGTGTCTCTGTGTGTGTGTGTGTGTCTCTGTGTGTGTGTGTGTGTGTGTGTCTGTGTCTGTGTGTGTGTCTGTCGGTGTCTCTGTGTCTGTGTGTGTGTGTGTGTGTGTGTGTGTGTCTGTGTGTGTGTGTGTGTGTGTGTGTCTGTGTCTGTGTGTGTGTCTGTGTCTGTGTGTGTGTGTCTGTGTGTGTGTGTGTGTGTGTCTGTGTGTGTGTGTGTGTGTGTGTCTGTGTGTCTGTGTGTGTGTGTGTGAGTGTGTCTGTGTGTGTCTGTGTGTGTCTGTGTGTGTGTGTGTGTGTGTGTGTGTCTGTGTCTCTGTGTGTGTGTGTGTGTGCCCCGGCCTTTGCCCGTGTTCCCTGCCGTGCCGCTGCTCCTGTCCTTTGGCCGCTCTCTGCCCTCGTCCCTGGCTGTCCCTCGTGCTCCTGCTCCCGCCTGTCCCTGTGGCTGTCCCTCGTTGCCCGGCCCGGGCTCGCTGCCCTCCCCGCCCGGCTCTCACCTGGCGGCCACAAGGCCAAGGCCAAGGGCAGCAGCCACGGCCCCAGCGCGGCCGCCATCGCTGCGGGCCCCGGCTCCGCGGCAGCCGCACAGGAGCCGAGCGGAGCCGCGCTCGGGCCGCTCCCGCCCGGCCCCGCCTCGCCGGGGCAGCGCCGGCGCCTCTGCCCGCCCCGACACCCCCGCCCCGGGCCCCGGGCCCGGCCCCGCCGGGCGGGAGCAGCGGGGGTTGCTTGTGGGCATTGTGTGGAAACGACTCCTTCCACTCGTCCCCTTTGTCCTACACTGCTTCCCTCCACACCTCAGAGCTCCCCACTGCGCCCCCACAAGCCCTGGATCGTTCTTCCCAAGTCTTGCAAACTATTCTTGCCGGCTTTTCCTGCTGGGCTGTGCCACTGGACGACCAGTGACTATGGGCTACGGGTCCAGTGTGACATCCACTGAGGGCAAACTGCAGAGGAACAGTGGGACATGGTGGTAGGGAGATGCTGGGGCTGCACAGACCTGCTGGAGCTCTCAGGAACAAAGCCTCCTTCTCATCCTTCCCAGGGTGGGAAATAATCCCAGAAACACAAGAGTCTGCATAATCAGAACTGCTGTGAATTTGCAACCCCCAACTTTCCCTACATTTTCCTGCCTGTATCCTTGTTGGTCCTGCGTGACTCACCTTCACCCCATGCTATGCTAGAGTCCTGTTACTCCTTTGGCATTCATCTGACTTCTGAACCTAAAAGCGAGAAACCAGTTAAATTTCCAGGGCCCCCACGGTCATTTCCTGTTGTTCTAGGCAGGACACAAAAAGATGTCCTTCAGGTCCCAGCAGCACGGTGATGCTCAGTGTCCTGCAGTTAAGGTTTCCTGGTGGGAAAACCTCTTGTGAGCAACAGGACCAGTGCAGCTCCAGGAGCTCTCCTCATAGAACAGCCCAAGCTGAATTCTACTTGGGCTCTGGGATGCCCAAACCAATTTGCCTTTGAGTTTCCAGCTCTACCAAACAGTGAGCCCAAACTCTCATAATGATCAACATCTTCATCTTTGTCTTCAATTATTTTTCATTATCTGATGATCTCAAAGCACTGTATTAAATATACAGAACCTCTTGCCTCATGGACTGCAGTGCTATTGTTTGCTTAGGTATTTTATAGTTTTACTAGGCTTTCCTTAGCTTTTCTCTTCATTAGTATTTTCCAAAGTAACATATGTCATGCTGGCTGGGGTGTGGGAGGATCTCATCATTTAACCATGTGCAGCAGGGGGAGGTTACCCTGCCCAGTGCTGAAGGCATTAAGGTAAAAACCGCAGTTGTCTTATTTGGCTGCTTTGCAAAAAGGAGCAATATGAGGGTCTGTGGTTCATTGGTTCTTGTGTCAGGGCTAGGGCTGGCCAGGAGCAGAGCAGAGACATGGATCCCCTGGCTCTGCTCACAGCCTCATCAAGGCTTTGGACAGGGTGCCCCAGCAGCATTGGATTCTGCAGTGTCAGCTCCCTGGAAGGACAGGTAAGGATTGACACTGAAATTGGATGTTATGTCCAGATATGTTGATTGTTTTCTTGAGGGATGTTTGTTTCTGTATGAAGAAGTAAGAAAAGTCATGTTTCAGCTCATTTGCAAAGGGTTCCATGGTCCTGCCTGTCTAAACCACTACTCCAAATACCTCTGTATAGATGGGGAAAATAGGGAAAAATATAGAGAAAATAGAGAATATAGAGAAAAATAGGGAGGAGTTGGGATGGGAGAAGTTGGAAAGGCTGGTATAAGAAGGAGAGGATTTCAGGCATGAAAGCACAGCCAAAGCTGGAGGATGTAGAGCCTCACCCCTCCTGTGCTGTTGGTGACACAGATTTTGTACGAACGGAAATTTGGCTTAGCTTAAGGTGGTGCCTCAGAGCGCAGTAATAAATCGCAGTGTCCTCAAGAGAGACTCCTGCTATTTCTAAGGGGGCTGTCTTATTATCGTAGACTACCATGGAGAATTTGCCACTGCGGTACTTTTCATTCTCTGTAGTTTTATGTGCTTGCAGGAGAAATGTCAAAGTACTTCCCGGGAGCTGGTGGTACCAGAAGAAGTTCAAATTGGTCTCACTCTCCTTAGTGGACTGACAAGGAAGAACCACTCGCTCTCCAACTTTGACTAGCATCTCAGAGAAGAATTGCTTCAGGGGATTACCTCCAACAAGACCTGCAACACAGGCATAAATGTGTCTGCAGAGAAGTTTGCTTTCTTCTCTCACTTGCTCTGTGTTTAAGACTGCCCCAATCTTTGCTATCTTTCCAAAGGAAAGTTCAGATATCTATATCCACCCCCCTTCTACGTTTCTCCCTGATCTCATCCTCCTGTTGGTAGACACCTCCAAATAACTTATTAAAAACCATGAGAGACAACAGGGAGGACATGAATACACCCACCTGACTGGATTAGCAGGATATATGCTGGAACAGCCATGGTGAAGATAATTTTTCCCATCTCAAGAACACTTTTGCTTCACGAGACTCTCAGCACACAGCAGAACACTCTTGGTAGCACAATGAAAAGGCACCACCCTGCAGAGAGAGTGCAGTGCACGTGTGACGCAGTCATTCCTCTGCGGTGTGGAGGGCTGCAATGAGGCCCATACACCTTTTGCTTTTGCTTGTCTCCACAGCAGAGAGTGGACAGTCTCAGTGGCTTCCTGTACTTTTCCTTGGGCTTCCTTCTCTGTCCATAACATTTACTGTGTGAGGCAACGTCTCTGCCTTGCTGCAGAATGTGTCTGCTTCTGTGTGCTCCTTGATGGTGGGCGGGCTTCTGAAAGCACAACAGCTCCTCAGAGAGTCCTCAGAGCATTCAGGGCTCTGGGAAACACAGGTGTCGTGTTCTTTTCAAAGAGTTTTGAGTTTATCTTAGTTCAGACTCTGATATTTTGGAACCAGCTGTTCAGTGTTTCTCTATACGTGACGGCTCAGGAGACAAGAGGAAGTTTTTTTGGTGGGGAAAGGGTATTTAAATGGGTGAACACATAAATTTATAGAACAGGGTTATGTAGTCCTGGTTCCAGTGGATTGGCTTAGTGCTGGCTGGGGAAGGTGAGGGCATGGTGTGGAGGAGGAATCTGCAGCCCCATCCACAGTGCAGTTCTATACCTGTGCAAGGCGTAAGGGCAGAACTTGGAGCTTTCCAGCCACTGTTGACACAGTGAAAAGGAAAGGGACTGAGATGGGGACAGAGACAGAAGCTAAAACCCCGGTGTGTGAATTTTGTGAGCAGAGAAGTGCCAAAGAGCAGCTCCTGAGCAGCACCTCTCTCCCTCTCCAGCCTCCCGGCAAATCCTGAGCTTTTGCTCTTTCTCATTTTGCTGCATACTTTGACTACAATAGACAGATCTTCACTGCTGGCCATCTGATTCTGCAGCAATGTACTTTTTATCAGCCAAGGCTGCAAGGTGAGAGTGGCCCTGTCAATCAAAGATCCTCAGCTGAAATTTGCCCAGGTGGTGAACATCCCCGGGCCAAAGCAGCCACTGTTCTTCAAGGACCCAGCGATGCCCCAGAAGGTACCCGGGCTTACTGCTCCCTGATGACCCACAGGACCAGTGATTTCAGTGCAGGGTGCAGATGTTTGTGACAGATTGCCCAGCCAACGTGAGCACTTTGAAAGCTTCAGTGGAAAGGAGCTGGTTTGGTGCTGTGCCTGTGGGAGGGTAAGACACAGTAAGACACTTATGTTCCCCCCTTTGGACACAAGGGCAATATCCTGCACCTGGGGAGGAACAACCCCATGCAGCAGTATGTGCTGGGAGCAGCCTAGTTGTTAAGCAGGTTTGCAGGAAACAGCCTGGGCGGTTCTGCTGTATACCACACTCAGTAAAGCTCCCTTGCCTCAAAGAAGGAACTCATAAGGCAAACCCTATCCTTTTGTACTCTTTAGCACTTGGGACAACAGCTGTGTCTTGTGCTGGTGAGGAACAGAGACAAGACTTCCAGCTACAGGGATGCACTCCAAAGACTCTCACACTGAATTAAGCTAAGAATCCAAACTATTATGAAGACATTTTTGTTGGGGCCTGAAATCAGCAGAAAAACTGAACTTTACAGGCACAGGATAGAGACAGCTGGAAATACAGAAGGTTGCATTTCAGTGCCTCTGCTGTGGGCAGATCTCTGCCAGGTTTGATCTGTTGCTGTTCAGCATCACTGAATCTTCTTCTGGTGCTGGCTGCTTTGTGGAGCTTTTGGGCAGAGCAGCAAAGGGAGTCCCTGCTGTGAGCAGCAGGTTCCCATGTGAGGGAGGACACACAAACACACACATGCTCATGTGACATCACTCATGCAAAAATCTGCACCCAAAACCACTTGCAGATACAGCATGCAGAGAAGTCCAGGAAAGAGAACACGTGCAGAAACATGGGAAACTGTGCACTCAACTGGGGATACCCTGGGGGTAGCCCTGTCAGGAATGCTGGAACATTCTGGAGATGGCAAAGGCCCCAGATGAGCTAATGGTGCTGTTTGAAGACTGCACAGAGGGGAGGTGAACTGGGAGCTTTGAAGAAAACATTGTATTCAAGGAATCTGTGATCATGGGCAATTCATGTCTGCTCTATTGGGCCTTGCACTGGAGATTTGGGAAGCTCCTACAGTGAGTGCCCTGTGCTTGTGTGTGGGTGTCATGGCAGAAATAACCTTACAGTGTGTAAGGAGAAAATGTATGATTGGTTTTTTTTTTGTTGTTTGTTTGTTTGTTTGTTTGTTTGTGGGACTTTTGTTATACAGAATATAAGACACCAGGGTGTGGGAAGGAAGCAGAAGCTCTTTCTGGTTGGGGTCTCTGTGAGTGTCTTTGGAAAGTCCACCAGGGTCTGTTTAATGCTGCATGAATGCAAGATTCCTAGCATCTTAAAGAATGCAAGGTTTAATTCCCATCTATGCTCTTGTTTTTATTCTGTTGCTAATACAGCCCCTTTATAATGACATTTGCTACCAGACCTTTCTTTCTGAGATCAGGGAGGGACCCTGCACCCCTTCTTCCCCTGTGACACCTCTCTGATACAGAGGAGGAACAGAAAACAAGCCAGCAGAATTTTCCGGATACAGTGGTAGGTGGGATATGGCCAAACCCAGGAGCTGGCCACTTCTTGCCGACAGGGCCATAAAGACCCCAAAGGAGTGGCCCAGACTGACATCATGTGCCTTTTCTGGACTTGTCCAGCAAGTGATCTGAGTCTCCTGCCCACACTGATGTGTTTTGATCCAGAAATGCTTGGGCCTTTCATCTTGTCACATTAAAAAAAAAAAAAAAAAAAAAAAAAAGAAGGCTTAATAGAGGAAGCCAAACCCCAGTCCATGGTATCAACTGGAATGTTTTGCATTCAAGATTAATTTGTCAAAAATTATCACCTCCACAAAGGATGCCTCTGTCAGTCTAGGGCAGTAAAGGTCCAGAAAAGCCAGCCCAGCTCTTTGCTCTCCCATCTCTTTCTCTTGACTTTTTCTTGGGAGTCAGGTGAGTCTGAAACTTTTTCTCCCTCTCTGCTTTGTCTAAAAGGTCTCAATTCAAAAGATCTCTCAATTGTGACCAGCTTTTTCCTGTGACATGGGGTTTCTTGTCATGGGAGGGGGAGAAGGTTCAAAGTGCAGGGAGGCTGGGACTGTGATCAGTTGTTATCTGGACTTGGAGTGTGGGCGGTGGCTGCATAGGAGCTGGTGATTCTTTTTAGGCTCTGGCAGGATGAGGCCAGCAAGCCCTCATACATCTCTACAGAGCATCCACCTCCTGGCACTGCATGTTATTTGACTCCTGATGTGGTTACAGGCTGCTCCTCATGTGTCTTTATATTTTGCTTTTTCCCTGCCCTCTCTCCAGGTACTCCTCATGCCCCAAGACATGTCCTGCATAGAGAAGTGCCAGCCCTGACAGCCCTGCGACCCCACCCCACTGGCCAACAACTGCAATGAGTGCTGTGTCAGGCAGTGCCAGAGCTCCCATGTCGTCATTGAGCCGCCTGCTGTGCTGGTGACCCTGCCCGGCCCCATCCTCAGCTCCTTCCCACAGAACACCGCCGTGGGATCCTCCACCTCCGCTGCCGTTGGCAACATCCTCAGCTCTGAGGGAGTGCCCATCAGCTCTGGGGGCTTTGACATCTCCTGCATCACCCACAGTTATGGTGGCAGAAGGTATCCTCCATGCTAAACCCACTGGTGCAGCCCTCACAAGGATCCCCAGGAACCCAGAAGCTGATGCTGGACTGAGAACACAGCTCCTGGCCATCAAATTCAGAGGTGCTGAGCAACCAATGCTGCCCTTCCATAGGGCAGCTGGGAGTCTCTGAAACCATGGCCAGTGTTTGATTTCCCTGTCTCCCACCTTTCTCTTGTCTTCTATACTTTTGTGCTGAAGGAACCCTAAGCCAGAGCTACCAAGCCCAGAGTGGAACAAGGAACAGGAATGATCCTTCACTCTCTTCCTAGGAAGCCTCTGACCATGGGCTTTGAACAGTTCTGACAGCTACTGGAAGCACACAGAGTTCCTTGGAGACCAGCTGGAGCCCACAGACCCTTCCCAGGGGCACACACACACCACAGACCTCCAGCAGTTTAGGGCAGCTTAGAAATCTGATGCTCAAACACTCATCAAGAAGTAAACTTGCAGCCCTTGAGGCTGGATTTCAGCGGGTGTAGTTTTCACCGTGTTTCCTGGGGTCAACTCGAAGAATTCTGAGTTCTGTAAAAGAAGATTGGGTCTCAACACCGAGCCATTTTGAGAAGCAGTTGAAGATGCCCAAGACTCCTACGTTCCCTTTTTTATGGGTGGGGAGCTTGAAATGCTGCTGGTGCCGGCGTCGGTTACCGAGTCAGTTCCCATGCTGGTGTCAATGCCGGTGTCTGTGACAGTTTCGGTGACGGTTCCGATGCCGGTTCCTGTGTCAATGCCGTTGTCGGATCAAGTGGCGGTTCCGATGTCGGTTCCTGTGTAGGTTCCGGTCTCGGTTCCGGTGTCGGACGCTCCCCGAGGGCCCGGGCCCGAGCGGGGCTGTGCGGGGTCGCTGCGGGCGGGCTCGGGGCACACGGAGGAGCTGCGGAGCCGCGCGGGGCCCGGCGGGCTCGGGGCAGCGCCCCCTGCTGGCCGCGGCCGGCGCTGCGCCCCCGGCCCCGCCCGGCCCCGCCCGCGGCGGTTCGTGCCCGGCCGCAGCCCCGGCCCCTCTGCCCGTGCGCCCAGCGCGCAGTAATACACGGCCGCGTCCCCGCGCCGGGGCCAACCGAGCCACAGCGCGCTCGAGCGCCCGTCCTCGGACACCCAGAGCTCCCCTGCGATGTCCGGCAGAACCTTGGACCCTCTAGCGATGAGTGCGAGGAATTCGGGTCCTCGGCCCGGGAGCTGACGGTAGAAATGGATGAAATCCTCGATCTGCTTTTTGGGATGTGAGCAGGTGATGTTGACGCCGCTGTCCTCGGTGGTCTCCAGCGACGGCTCCTGCTGCACCTGGGATCTGACCGAAGCCACTGTCGAGGACAGAAAAAAGACAAACCTGGAATCCTGCATTATCCTACTGCGCAGTAGAAAGCCCAAAGAAACCGAGCCTACAGAGATGGTGACGAAAAACAGATCCCAGAGGATGTCAAGATGTGCAGGAAAAAACAGTGTCCTCTAATCGTTTGTGGAGAGATGAATGCCAGAATGACAGGAGGATCGGTAGAGTCACTGGAGAACGGGGGCATGTGGGAAAAAGCACAAAAAGAAGAGTAACAAGGGAGCAAAACTAATTTGGTGAGTGATAAAGAAGGAACGATTGAGCAGAAATGGACATAGAATAGAAACCGGAGATGTCTGCGGGAGCGTGGGATGGAGAAGAAGGAGGGAGGAACGGGAGAAGAGATCTCGAGAAGAGGTGTGGGAAGAAGCCGGGCAGGAGGGCAGCGTCGAGGGAGCTGCGGGATCCCCCCAGTCCCAGGCGCGGCCCCTCGGCCGCCAGCCCCGCGCACCGAGCAGCAGCGCGGCCAGCGCCGCGCCCCGACCCCGCCGCATGCCGCCGCTCCGCCGGCCGAGCGTCGCTGGCCCCTGAGCCCCGGCTCTGTGCTCCGGCCGTGCCGCCTCCTGTCGGCCGCCGCCAGCTCCGCCCCGGCCGGGCTCAGCCCCCGCCTCTCCGAGCCCCGGCCCCAGGAGCGCCGCAGCAATTGGGGCACGGCCGGGCCCAAGAGGCGGCTGTGTCCCATGGCACAGCCCAGCGCCAGCGCACGGGAAGCAGATCCGCTCCGCCGCTGGCAGCACACGGGCGGCAGCATTGCCGAGCCTCTGTCCGTGCGCACAAGGCACAGCTCCTCCTTTTGCCCTGTGCAGCGCTGCTGCGAGCGGCTGTGTCCCGCCTGGGGCCGAGGCCACGGGGGCTGAGTTTGTGCTGAGTTCAGCCGAGCGGCCGAGCTGCACTGAAAGCGTCCTTGTTGGGCCCGAGATCGGCATGGGCCGAGCGGGAGCTTTGGAGGGGCAGCAAAGGGAGGGCTCAGCACGCAGGGGCTGCATTTCAGCGCCTCTGCCCTGCACACATGTGTAGCGGGCAGCTGCCGGCCCCGCTCAGCTGCACTCGGGCTCCTTCTGAGCCTGCGACGCTGCTGCTCTGTGCTGAGCAGGGCCAGAGCCGAGCTCACTCAGGGTCCCTGGCCCAGTCAGGAAATTCCCTCCCGATGAGGGACACACACCCGGACAGACACAGCTCGCTGCTCACCACACTGGAGCCACACCCAAATAAATCTGTGCTTCACGCGTGTCCCTGCAAACGGGGCTGCTGCAGGAGCGCCCAAGGCAGGAACACACACCCAGCCCTGGGCTCTGCTGAGGCCGTGTGGGACCAAGAGAAGCAGGGCTGGAGTGTGCAATGACTGGACATCCCCAGGGAAGCAGGGGGGATATTTTTCTTTACTTTGAGGCTGCACAATGCAGCGGTGAGTCAAAATTATCAAAGGTACTTTCTCAAATTATTGTTAGGTTGGACGTGGTGCAAAAGCATCAGAGCATTGTACAGCCGTGGGGATGCAACATCAGGTGAGCCCTGGGCTGAGCGCAGCGTCCCTTGCCCAGCCTCAGCCCTGCACAGACACCTCCCCTCCGTCCCTCCCCTGGGTTGTTGCACAGCCGGGGACGCTCCCTGCACCGGGGTGTCTGTCACAGCACAGAGGTACAAGGCAGTGTCAGAGAGCTGCACTTCCTCCACCTTCAGGACACTGTATTTCCCCGTGGTGTTCAGGTGCGTGGTGATCCGGCCGCTGTGCTTGGGGCCAGAGCCTGCTTGATAGGAGAGCAGCTGTGGGGCTTGGCCTTGCCGCAGCTCGTACCAGGACAAGGAAGTAAAACCAGTGATGTGGTATTTGCAGGTGGTCTGGAAGGGGTGTCCCTGCTTCACGAGGACTTGTCCATCGTCCTGGGTGACCGTGATCTGCCCCGTGGTGCCTGCAAGAAAGTGAAGGTCAGCAGCTCCACGTGGAAATGATACAGAAAGAAAAGATGAAGTGGGAGCAAAACTCTGGTGGACAAAGGTATCTTCCCTGCAGGGAAGTCCTGAGCTATGCAGACAGACAGGCGAGAGTGATTTTGGGCAGGATTTCAGAGCTGTCAACACAAGAGGATCCTGACAAGAGCTGGGCTGTGTCCCTACTTCTCCTTCTCGTAGGACAGTGGAACAGTGACTTTTGTGTGCTCAAGAAGTCTGAGTAGCCACTGAGGTACAGAAAAAGGATTCATCCTGCTTTGTCATCCCTGTCGCTTCCGAGGGCTTCTCAGTCCCTGAATAGACGCAATGGTGAGCTTGGAAAAAAGCCCTGGTTGTTTGTCCAGCCCAGAGAGCGCTGGGAGCCGTGGCAGAGCTGTGTGAGCCTGGAGGCAGAACGGGACACCCTGTTAATGTCAGTGAAATGAGAGTTGAAAAGTGCCTGGGGCAGGTTTGACAGTTCCTGGGATTTCATATTGGAAAAAAGGGACAGTGGGATTGCAGAAGCAGCTGAGATGTCCTGAGGTGACTGCAGGAGGGTCAGAAGAGCCAGGAAGAGGGAGATGGATAGGAGGAAAAAGACAGAAAAGGGGTCTCAGGTTTCTCTTCCCTCCCTTTTCCCTTTTCCTTTTCAAATTGAAGATCTTCTTGAGGAAACACTTGCAGAACCACAAAGAGGAGCCGATATTTCTCAGTCCTTTCCCTCTATTCAGTCCTGTTTCCCCACATGGTGCTGATAAGGCTGTTGAGGGTTTCCTGCGGGGAAGAAGAAGAAGAAGCCTTGGGGAAGTGCCGGGACTTACCCAGGAGCTGTCCCAGGAAGAGGGTGAGGATGAGAGAGGCGAGGTGCATGGCGAGAGCAAGCTGCGTGTTTGCTGAGTGAGGAAGAGTGAGGGAGCACGGCGCAGCCCCGAGATAGCCGAGCTGCTGGAAACGCCTCTCTGGGGGAGCAGAGGAAGCAGCAGCGGCGGGAGCAGGCAGAGCCGTGAGCTGTCCTTGCAGTGCCTGCAATTCTCCTTCTGGGTTTCTCGCGGGTCCAGCAGCAGCCGCCGTGGCTCCCTGAGCCATTGGCACTGGGAGCATTCCGTGCCTCTGGGGCCTGACTCACGGCAAGGGGCTGTTCCTGCTCAGCTCGCAGGGGAATCCTCACCTCCCCAGCTGGAATGGCGAGCTCTGCTGCACAGCCAGGGCCGGGCACTGGGGAGGGCAGGGCCTTCATCCCCACTCATCTTTCTCCCCTGTCTGGGGTCCTTGCTATTTCCTCTGGGAACAGGAGACTCCTCCGTCTCTGTCTCTCTGTCTCTGTCTCTGTCTCTGTCTCTGTCTCTGTCTCTGTCTCTGTCTCTGTCTCTGTCTCTGTCTCTGTCTCTGTCTCTGTCTCTGTCTCTGTCTCTGTCTCCGTCTCTTCTCCCCTGTCCTTGTGCATCTGCCGGGGATGAATGCCTCTCCCCTAGGTTCCTTACTCCAAGCCCCTTTTCCATGTCGATTGGAATGATTCCTTCCTAGTCTTTTTGGTTTTCTCGACAACGGGTTTATCACAAAAAGCTTCTAGAATGATATGAATAATGATGCAGATTGTTATTGCCAATAGAATTGGTAATATCAATGGTAACGATATTGGTTGTAACAGGAACATTCTCATGCAGCTGTTGCACCTCCCCATGGTTTAGAAGGAGGTTTCTAGAGAAGAGGGGGGTCTTGAGGTGGTAACAGATTTTCCATGTGAATGTTTTCCCTCCTTCGGGCTCATTCAAAGCTTTTTCCTTGACCTTCAGAGCAGAGAGAAGACGATCAGACACGTACAGGGAGATGAGGATTCCTGCCAGCATTTGTGCTGAGAAGAGAAACCTGCCACCATCCTTGCTGATGCCAGAGATACATCAGTGCCAGTGTCTCCATTGCTGAGGATTCCATCTCCTCTCTCATCATCTCTAAGCCCTTGAAAGTGACAAAGCTCAGCCTGAGGCAATTCACAGGCACAGCTGCCTAAAGGGCCATCAATTCTGAGCTGCCTCCTTCTGTCCCTTATCACCTACTGTCATACTGATGGCATTGTGTTCTTTGCTTATCACTTTCCCTTGTCCCTGTTCTCCCCTTGGATAAGAAAATGGATTTTATGTGAGCCTTAGAGAACCAGGCAATTCTCGCTTTCACGTGCCCTGACTGTGGTCTCTGCTGAACTGGCTCAGTGCAATGAGTTCCTGAAGATGCTGAAAGGCTCCTGTCCCCCAAAGAGAAATGCGGTCTCTAGAGCAATTCTATGGAGGAAAACCTCATGTGGAACTCACTTTTCCAAGTGTCTCCCTCCAGCTGTTGCAGCATTGCTAAATGCTGGCATCTCCTTTTCAGGAGAGCTGAGAGGTTACTAAGGTGAAGGGAAAGGGAGCAATCAGGTTCAGCTGGAAGGTGGCTGTGATGGAGCCCACAGATGTTCAGACGTGCTCTGCCACTCCAACCGATTTATTATTTTCCCTCCCAGATGTTGTACTGTTTAAGGGAGATGCTGAATGCACATCCAGGGGTGTTTGTGGACAGGTGAGGATAAGAAGAAAGTGTAGAGCAGTGAATTGCAGCCTCGGGTGGAATTGAAAGGACATCTGCCTTAGGCATCCGTGTGAGAATGTGCTGCTTGTTGTGCACCTTGCAGGATGGAAGAGAGTTTCTGGCGGGACCGAGATGATGGAGATTCCTTTGTCACCTCCGAAAGCCCGGCTGCAAATCCCTCTCATGCCATGGCCTGCCGAGGTGACAGCACTCGATGAAGGAGGCTCTGTGTGCCTGAGAGTGCAGCTGCTTTGTGAGGTGCCAGCAGCGATGCTGTCAAGGAGCAGCTCCTTGCTTTGCCGAGCAGGCTGAGAGCAGCAGCAGCAGCAGCAGGAGGAGGTGTGGGCGGAGGGCGAGAGGCGATGGCAGAGGGGCAGCCCGCAGCAGTTTGGCGGCCGGGAGAGGCTGCAGAGGGCGAGAGGGGAGTCCGGGCCTCGTGTGGCGAGTGTGTAAGCGCAGGGGACAGGCGGCAGGCGTGTGTCCGGGCGAGTGTGTAAGCGCAGGGGGCAGGCGGCAGGCGTGTGTCCGGGCGAGTGTGTAAGCGCAGGGGGCAGGCGGCAGGCGTGTGTCCGGGCGAGTGTGTAAGCGCAGGGGGCAGGCGGCAGGCGTGTGCCCGGGCCCGAGCGGGGCTGTGCGGGGTCGCTGCGGGCGGGCTCGGGGCACACGAAGGAGCTGCGGAGCCGCGCGGGGCCCGGCGGGCTCGGGGCAGCGCCCCCTGCTGGCCGCGGCCGGCGCTGCGCCCCCGGCCCCGCCCGGCCCCGCCCGCGGCGGTTCGTGCCCGGCCGCAGCCCCGGCCCCTCTGCCCGTGCGCCCAGCGCGCAGTAATACACGGCCGCGTCCCCGCGCCGGGGCCAACCGAGCCACAGCGCGCTCGAGCGCCGATCTGCCGACACCCACAGACGACCCGCAATGGCCGGCACATCCTTGGACTCTTTCAAAGTGAGTGCGACGAGTTCGGGTCCTCGGCCCGGGAGGTGACGGTACCAGGAGATCCATTCGTTGGTCGAGATTTCGGGATGTGAGCAGGTGATGTTGATGCCGCTGTGCTCGGTGGTCTCCAGCGACGGCTCCTGCTGAACCTGGGCTCTGGCCACAGCCGCTGTTTGGGAGAAAAGAACAATCCCTTTTTTTAGTAGAAAATATCAGGCAGGGGGATACGACGGAGGAAGACAGATCAGAGGTAAGTGGAAGATCTTCTGCATAAGGATGGGGAGATTATTTCACTGAGAGTGTTCGAGGACAAGAATCTATTTAGATTTTTAGAACTTTTA
Source organism: Cyanistes caeruleus (assembly GCF_971803275.1). Taxonomy (NCBI): domain Eukaryota; kingdom Metazoa; phylum Chordata; class Aves; order Passeriformes; family Paridae; genus Cyanistes; species Cyanistes caeruleus. The sequence goes on along the minus strand of NC_141727.1, from coordinate 2,095,810 downwards.
GAGGAAAAATCAGGGAGAAATTAAAAAAATACACCGCCTGAGGGAGATGGATGGATGGGTGGATGGATGGATGGATGGATGGATGGATGGATGGATGGATGGAGACATAGAGTAAAATAGGCAAAGTGGGAAGCAATGCCTTTACGAAGGGAAAAAAGTGGGAAAGCAGAGGTGGGAACAAAGGGTAAATAATAAGGGAAAAGGAACAGGAATGTGAGAAATGAATCTTGGCCTGGAGCGGGTTTTAGGTTTCCCCCTGAGCCGGCCGCCCCTTGTCCGCCAGCCCCGCGCACCGAGCAGCAGCGCGGCCAGCGCCGCGCCCCGACCCCGCCGCATGCCGCCGCTCCGCCGAGCGTCGCTGGCCCCTGAGCCCCTGAGCCCCGGCTCTGTGCTCCGGCCGTGCCGCCTCCTGTCGGCCGCCGCCAGCTCCGCCCCGGCCGGGCTCAGCCCCCGCCTCTCCGAGCCCCGGCCCCAGGAGCGCCATAGCAATTCGGTTATGGCGGGATATTTTTCTTTATTTGAGACTGCACAATAGAGAGATAAGTCAAAATAATCAGAAATACTTTCCCGAAAATATCTTACAATGCACGTGGTGCAAAATCATCAGAGCATTTTACAGCCGTGGGGATGCAACATCAGGTGAGCCCTGGGTTGAGCGCAGCGTCCCTTGCCCAGCCTCAGCCCTGCACAGACACCTCCCCTCCCTCCCTCCCTCCCCTGGGTTGTTGCACAGCCGGGGACGCTCCCTGCACCGGGGTGTCTGTCACAGCACAGAGGTACAAGGCAGTGTCAGAGAGCTGCACTTCCTCCACCTTCAGGACACTGTATTTCCCCGTGGTGTTCAGGTGCGTGGTGATCCGGCCGCTGTGCTTGGGGCCAGAGCCTGCTTGATAGGAGAGCAGCTGTGGGGCTTGGCCTTGCCGCAGCTCGTACCAGAGGAGGGCATAAAAGTTACTGCTCTGGTATTTGCAGGTGGTCTGGAAGGGGTGTCCCTGCTTCACCATGACTTGTCCATCGTCCTGGGTGACCGTGATCTGCCCCGTGGTGCCTGCAAGAAAGTGAAGGTCAGCGGCTGCACAGGGAAGGACTATGAGAAGCAAAACGAAGTCTATGGAAATCCTGTTGCAGATAGCTCCCTGTCCTGTACGGAAGTCCTGAGAGATTTTGGGCAGGAGTTTGGAGCTCTTTGCTCTGCATCAGCTAAAGGTGAGCTGGGCTGTGTTTCTGCTCAGCTCCTCCTGCTCCCAGGACCAGGGAAGCACCACTCATGCCTGAACTTTGTGTGCTGGAGGCAGCACCCCTCCAGCTGCCTGAGGAGCCCATGGAGGCACAGCAGAAAGATTCATCCTGCTTCCCCATCCCTGTCACCTCTGAGGGCTCCTCAATCCCTGAGTAGACACAATGGTGAGCTTGGAAAGAAGCCCTGGTTGTTTGTCCAGCCCAGAGAGCGCTGGAAGCCGTGGCAGAGCTGTGTGAGCCTGGAGGCAGAACGGGACACCCTGTTAATGTCAGTGAAATGAGAGTTGAAAAGTGCCTGGGGCAGATTTGACAGGACCTGGGAATTCACATTAGAAAGAGGGGACAGTGGGATTGCAGAAGCAGCTGAGATGTCCTGAGGTGACTGCAGGAGGGTCAGAAGAGCCAGGAAGACGGAGATGGATAGCAGGAAAGAGAAAAGACAGTAAAGCAGTCTGAGATTTCTCTTCTCTCTTTTCCCTCTTCCTTTTCAAATCGAAGATCTTCTTGAGGAAACACTTGCAGAACCACAAAGAGGAGCCGATATTTCTCAGTCCTTTCCCTCTATTCAGTCCTGTTTCCCCACATGGTGCTGATAAGGCTGTTGAGGGTTTCCTGCGGGGAAGAAGAAGAAGAAGCCTTGGGGAAGTGCCAGGACTTACCCAGGAGCTGTCCCAGGAAGAGGGTGAGGATGAGAGAGGCGAGGTGCATGGCGAGAGCAAGCTGCGTGTTTGCTGAGTGAGGAAGAGTGAGGGAGCACGGCGCAGCCCCGAGATAGCCGAGCTGCTGGAAACGCCTCTCTGGGGGAGCAGAGGAAGCAGCAGCGGCGGGAGCAGGCAGAGCCGTGAGCTGTCCTTGCAGTGCCTGCAATGCTCCTTCTGGGTTTCTCGCGGGTCCAGCAGCAGCCGCCGTGGCTCCCTGAGCCATTGGCACTGGGAGCATTCCGTGCCTCTGGGGCCTGACTCACGGCAAGGGGCTGTTCCTGCTCAGCTCGCAGGGGAATCCTCACCTCCCCAGCTGGAATGGCGAGCTCTGCTGCACAGCCAGGGCCGGGCACTGGGGAGAGCAGGGCCTTCTTCCCCACTCAGCTTTCTCCCCTGTCTGGGGTCCTTGCTATTTCCTCTGGGAACAGGAGACTCCTCCGTCTCTGTCTCTGTCTCTGTCTCTGTCTCTGTCTCTGTCTCTGTCTCTGTCTCTGTCTCTGTCTCTGTCTCTGTCTCTGTCTCTGTCTCTGTCTCTGTCTCTGTCTCTGTCTCTGTCTCTGTCTCTGTCTCTGTCTCTGTCTCTGTCTCTTCTCCCCTGTCCTTGTGCATCTGCCAGGGATGAATGCCTCTCTCCCAGGTCCCTTTCTCCAAGCCCCTTTTCCATGTCGAATGGAATGATTCCTTCCTGGTCTTTTTGGTTTTCTCGACAACGGGTTTATCACAAAAAGCTTCTAGAATGATATGAATAATGATGCAGATTGTTATTGCCAATAGAATTGGTAATATCAATGGTAACGATATTGGTTGTAACAGGAACATTCTCATGCGGCTGTTGCACCTCCCCATGGTTTAGAAGGAGGTTTCTAAAGTAGTGGAGATTCCTGAGCGTGTCACAGATTTTCCATGTGAATGTTTTCCATCCTACGGGCTCCTTCAAAGCTTTTTCCTTCTTGCACTTCAGAGCAGAGAGAACACGATAAGGCACATAGAGGCAGATGGGGATTCCTGCCAGCATTTGTGCTGAGAAGAGAAACCTGCCACCATTCCTGCTGATGCCAGAGACACATCAGTGCCAGTGTCTCCATTGCTGAGGATTCCATCTCCTCTCTCATCATCTCTAAGCCCTTGTCTGTGACAAAGCTCAGCCTGAGGCAATTCACAGGCACAGCTACTGTTTCCTAAAGGGCCATCAATTAGAGGCTGTTGAGCTCTGAGCTCCCTCCTTCTGTCCCTTATCACCTACTGACACATAGGTGTCAATCTGTACTTTCTATATCTCCTTCCTTTTTCTTCCCTTGAAAGGAAAATGGATGTGATGTGAGCCTTAGTGAACCAGGCACTTTTACCTATCACTTGCCCTGACCGTGGGCTGCTGCAGGAGCGCCCAAGGCAGGAACACACACCCAGCCCTGGGCTCTGCTGAGGCCGCGTGGGGCCAAGAGAAGCAGGGCTGGAGTGTGCAAGGACAAGGTCCCAGGCAAGCACAGGGGATATTTTTCTTTACTTCGATTCTGCACAATGTAGTGATGAGTCAAAACAATGAGAAACACTTTTTCGATAATTCGCTAGGATGGATGTGGTGCAAAATCATCAGAGCATTGTACAGCCGTGGGGATGCAACATCAGGTGAGCCCTGGGTTGAGCGCAGCGTCCTTTTCCCAGCCTCAGCCCTGCACAGACACCTCCCCTCCCTCCGTCCCTCCCCTGGGTTGTTGCACAGCCGGGGACGCTCCCTGCACCGGGGTGTCTGTCACAGCACAGAGGTACAAGGCAGTGTCAGAGAGCTGCACTTCCTCCACCTTCAGGACACTGTATTTCCCCGTGGTGTTCAGGTGCGTGGTGATCCGGCCGCTGTGCTTGGGGCCAGAGCCTGCTTGATAGGAGAGCAGCTGTGGGGCTTGGCCTTGCCGCAGCTCGTACCAGAGCAATTCCCTTAAAACAGTGATGTGGTATTTGCAGGTGGTCTGGAAGGGGTGTCCCTGCTTCACCATGACTTGTCCATCGTCCTGGGTGACCGTGATCTGCCCCGTGGTGCCTGCAAGAAAGTGAAGGTGAGCGGCTGCACAGGGAAGGACTATGGGAAGCAAAACAAAGTACATGGAAATCCTGTTGAAGAAAGCTCCGTGCCCTGTAGGGGTGTTGTAAGAGACGGTCCGAAGATTCTCTCATCTCTCTCCCAATTGTCTCAAGGACAGGGACTGATACCCTGAATATCAGGGACTTGGTCCAGGGGTTTGGGCCTAGCTGAGGTGGATGTTTTCTAAGTGATTGCTTGGAGGTCGATTGTTTGCATGGTACACAGCCCTCATTCCTGCGGGAGAGCAGAGGCTTGCAAGATGTGATTTTCTCTGTACCCTACACCTGCCTCCTGCGCAATGAAATACATCAAAACGATCATCAACCTCCTCTGGTTTTGGCCCTGTGCCCCTTGCTTTGTAAAACACTATAAAATCACCCCATAAAATTACCTTACTATGAGATCTCCCCAACGGACAGAAGACTCTGCGTTGATGGACGGTGAGTGGACTTGGACGTTGGTAGCTATAATCCCGTTTATCTCTTTTTCTTTATGCTTTGCTTTCTCCTCTTTTCCCTCTATCACATATTAGTGCTGATGAGCACTCAATAAAGTGTGTTTTCCTGTTAAAGTCCCTGGATTGCTGATAATCTTCCCTACTCTAAGATCGAATAAAAGAACCACATCATGGATCCCACATTGCAGATCATGACAGGAGTCCTGAGAGTTTTCGGCAGGAGTTCGGAGCTCTTTGCTCTGATTCAGCCAAATGAAAGCTGGGCTGTGTTCCTGCTCCTGCTCCTCCGGCTCACAGGACCAGGGAACCGCCTGTCGTGCCTGAATTTTGTATACTGGAACCAGCACCCCTCCAGCTGCCTGAGGAGCCCATGGAGGCACAGCAGAAAGGTTCATCCTGCTTCCCCATCCCTGTCACCTCTGAGGGCTCCTCAATCCCTGAGTAGACACAATGGTGAGCTTGGAAATAAGGAGCCCTGCTTGTGTGTCCAGCCGAGAGAGCACTGGGAGCCGTGGCAGAGCTGTGTGAGCCTGGAGGCAGAACGGGACACCCTGTTAATGTCAGTGAAATGAGAGTTGAAAAATGCCTGGTTTGACAGGACCTGGGAATTCACATTAAAACAGGAGCATTATGCTAGTGCAGAAGCAGCTGAGATGTCCTGAGGTGACTGCAGGAGGGCCAGAAGAAAATGGCAGAGGGAGATGGACAGCAGGGGAGAGAAGAGAGAAAAGGCATCTGAGGTTTCCCTTCCTTCTCTGTTTTCCTTTTAAAACTGGGGAGCTTCTTGAGGAAACACTTGCAAAACCACAAAGAGGAGCTGATATTTCTCAGCCCTTTCCCTCTATTCAGTCATGATTTCCCACATGGTCCTGATAAGGCTGTTGAGGGTTTCCCGGTGGGAATAATAAAAATAAGAAGGATGCCTTGGGGAAATGCCAGGACTTACCCAAGAGCTGGCCCAGGAAGATGGTGAGGATGAGAGAGGCGAGGTGCATGGCGAGAGCAAACTGCGTGTTTGCTGAGTGAGGAAGAGTCAGAGAGCGCGGCCCCGAGATACGAAGTGAGGATGGGAGGAGGCGGCAGGAGAGTGTGGGGAGTGTGTAAGCGCAGGGGGCAGGCGGCAGGCGTGTGTCCAGGCGAGTGTGTAAGCGCAGGGGGCAGGCGGCAGGCGTGTGTCCGGGCGAGTGTGTAAGCGCAGGGGGCAGGCGGCAGGCGTGTGTCCGGGCGAGTGTGTAAGCGCAGGGGGCAGGCGGCAGGCGTGTGTCCGGGCCCGAGCGGGGCTGTGCGGGGTCGCTGCGGGCGGGCTCGGGGCACACGAAGGAGCTGCGGAGCCGCGCGGGGCCCGGCGGGCTCGGGGCAGCGCCCCCTGCTGGCCGCGGCCGGCGCTGCGCCCCCGGCCCCGCCCGGCCCCGCCCGCGGCGGTTCGTGCCCGGCCGCAGCCCCGGCCCCTCTGCCCGTGCGCCCAGCGCGCAGTAATACACGGCCGCGTCCCCGCGCCGGGGCCAACCGAGCCACAGCGCGCTCGAGCGCCGATCTGCCGACACCCACAGACGACCCACAATGGCCGGCACATCCTTGGACTCTTTCAAAGTGAGTGCGACAAATTCGGGTCCTCGGCCCGGGAGCTGACGGTACCAGGAGATCCATTCGTTGGTCGAGATTTCGGGATGTGAGCAGGTGATGTTGATGCCGCTGTGCTCGGTGGTCTCCAGCGACGGCTCCTGCTGAACCTGGGCTCTGGCCACAGCCGCTGTTTGGGAGATAAGAACAATCCCTTTTTTTAGTAGAAAATATCAGGCAGGGGGATACGACGGAGGAAGACAGATCAGAGGTAAGTGGAAGATCTTCTGATAAAGGATGGGGCGATTATTTCACTGAGAGTGTTCGAGGACAAGAATCTATGCAGAACTTTTAGAGGAAAAATCAGGGAGAAATTAAAAAAATACACCGCCTGAGGGAGATGGATGGATGGGTGGATGGATGGATGGATGGATGGATGGATGAATGGATGGAGACATAGAGTAAAATAGACCAAGTGGGGAGCAATGACTTCATGAAGGGAAGAAAGTGGGAAAGCAGAGGTGGGAACCAAGGGTAAATAATAAGGGAAAAGGAACAGGAATGTGAGAAATGAATCTTGGCCTGGAGCGGGTTTTAAGTTTCCCCTTGAGCCGGCCGCCCCTTGTCCGCCAGCCCCGCGCACCGAGCAGCAGCGCGGCCAGCGCCGCGCCCCGACCCCGCCGCATGCCGCCGCTCCGCCGGCCGAGCGTCGCTGGCCCCTGAGCCCCGGCTCTGTGCTCCGGCCGTGCCGCCTCCTGTCGGCCGCCGCCAGCTCCGCCCCGGCCGGGCTCAGCCCCCGCCTCTCCGAGCCCCGGCACCAGGAGCGCCATAGCAATTCGTGTATGGCGGGATATTTTTCATTACTTTGAGACTGCACAATACAGAGATCAGTCAAAATAATCAGAAATACTCTCCCGAAAATATCTTACAATGCACGTGGTGCAAAACCATCATACCATTGTACAGCCGTGGGGATGCAACATCAGGTGAGCCCTGGGTTGAGCGCAGCGTCCCTTGCCCAGCCTCAGCCCTGCACAGACACCTCCCCTCCCTCCCTCCCCTGGGTTGTTGCACAGCCGGGGACGCTCCCTGCACCGAGGTGTCTGTCACAGCACAGAGGTACAAGGCAGTGTCAGAGAGCTGCACTTCCTCCACCTTCAGGACACTGTATTTCCCCGTGGTGTTCAGGTGCGTGGTGATCCGGCCGCTGTGCTTGGGGCCAGAGCCTGCTTGATAGGAGAGCAGCTGTGGGGCTTGGCCTTGCCGCAGCTCGTACCAGAACAATCCATTCAAAACGCTGGTCTGGTATTTGCAGGTGGTCTGGAAGGGGTGTCCCTGCTTCACCATGACTTGTCCATCGTCCTGGGTGACCGTGATCTGCCCCGTGGTGCCTGCAAGAAAGTGAAGGTCAGCAGCTGCACAGGGAAGGACTATGGGAAGCAAAACGAAGTCTATGGAAATTCTGTTGAAGAAAGCTCCCTGCCCTGTACCGAAGTCCTGAGAGATTTTGGGCAGGAGTTTGGAGCTCTTTGCTCTGCATCAGCTAAAGGTGAGCTGGGCTGTGTTTCTGCTCCGGCTCCTCCTGCTCCCAGGACCAGGAAAGCACCACTCATGCCTGAACTTTGTGTGCTGGAGGCAGCACCCCTCCAGCTGCCTGAGGAGCCCATGGAGGCACAGCAGAAAGGGTCATCCTGCTTCCCCATCCCTGTCACCTCTGAGGGCTCCTCAATCCCTGAGTAGACACAATGGTGAGCTTGGAAAGAAGGAGCCCTGGTTGTGTGTGCAGCCGAGAGAGCACTGGAAGCCGTGGCAGAGCTGTGTGAGCCTGGAGGCAGAACGGGACACCCTGTTAATGTCAGTGAAATGAGGGTTGAAAAATGCCTGGGGCAGATTTGACAGGACCTGGGAATTCACATTAGAAAGAGGGGACAGTGGGATTGCAGAAGCAGCTGTGACGTTCTGAGGTGACTGCAGGAGGGTCAGAAGAGCCAGGAAGATGGAGATGGATAGCAGGAAAGACAAAAGACAGTAAAGGGGTCTGAGATTTCTCTTCTCTCTATTCCCTCTCCGTTTTCAAATCGAGGAGATGCCTGAGGAAACACTTGCAGAACCACAAAGAGGAGCCGATATTTCTCAGTCCTTTCCCTCTATTCAGTCCTGTTTCCCCCCATGGTGCTGATAAGGCTGTTGAGGGTTTCCTGGGGGGAAGAAGAAGAAGAAGCCTTGGGGAAGTGCCGGGACTTACCCAGGAGCTGTCCCAGGAAGAGGGTGAGGATGAGAGAGGCGAGGTGCATGGCGAGAGCAAACTGCGTGTTTGCTGAGTGAGGAAGAGTCAGAGAGCGCGGCCCCGAGATACGAAGTGAGGATGGGAGGAGGCGGCAGGAGAGTGTGGGGAGTGTGTAAGCGCAGGGGGCAGGCGGCAGGCGTGTGTCCAGGCGAGTGTGTAAGCGCAGGGGACAGGCGGCAGGAGAGTTTGGCGAGTGTGTAAGCGCAGGGGGCAGGCGGCAGGCGTGTGTCCGGGCGAGTGTGTAAGCGCAGGGGGCAGGCGGCAGGCGTGTGTCCGGGCGAGTGTGTAAGCGCAGGGGGCAGGCGGCAGGCGTGTGTCCGGGCGAGTGTGTAAGCGCAGGGGGCAGGCGGCAGGCGTGTGTCCGGGCCCGAGCGGGGCTGTGCGGGGTCGCTGCGGGCGGGCTCGGGGCACACGAAGGAGCTGCGGAGCCGCGCGGGGCCCGGCGGGCTCGGGGCAGCGCCCCCTGCTGGCCGCGGCCGGCGCTGCGCCCCCGGCCCCGCCCGGCCCCGCCCGCGGCGGTTCGTGCCCGGCCGCAGCCCCGGCCCCTCTGCCCGTGCGCCCAGCGCGCAGTAATACACGGCCGCGTCCCCGCGCCGGGGCCAACCGAGCCACAGCGCGCTCGAGCGCCGATCTGCCGACACCCACAGACGCCCTTCAGGGGATCGCACTTCCTTGGGCGCTTTGGCAGTGACCGCCAGGAGTTGGGGACTTTGGCCCGGCAGCTGGCGGTAGAAATGGATGAAATCGCCCGTCCGGATATTGGGATGTGAGCACTTGATGGTGACATTGGTGCCCTCGGTGGTCTCCAGTGACGGCTCCTGCTGCACCTGGGATCTGACCGAAGCCACTGCCCGGGATACAAAATGAATAAATGTCAACTCCTGCTTTCGACCCAGCCCAGCCTGCCAATCCCGAGAAGAAAGCTCGCAGAAGCAGCCAGCAACACAGAGAATTGGTGACGAGCACAATCGCAGAGGATGTCAAGATACGCCGGAGTGAAAGTGTCCAGAAATCGTATGTGGAGAGATGAATGCGTGAATGACAGGAGGATCGGTAGAGTCACTGGGGACCGGGAGGATGTGGGAGAAAACACAGAAAGAAAAGAAACATGGGGGGAAGGACAGACTCGGTGAGATATAAAAAAGGAACGCTTGAGCAGGATTTGGTATAGAATAGAAACCGGAGATGTCTGCGGGAGCGTGGGATGGAGAAGAAGGAGGGAGGAACGGGAGAAGAGATCTCGAGAAGAGGTGTGGGAAGAAGCCGGGCAGGAGGGCAGCGTCGAGGGAGCTGCGGGATCCCCCCAGTGCCAGGCGCGGCCCCTCGGCCGCCAGCCCCGCGCACCGAGCAGCAGCGCGGCCAGCGCCGCGCCCCGACCCCGCCGCATGCCGCCGCTCCGCCGGCCGAGCGTCGCTGGCCCCTGAGCCCCGGCTCTGTGCTCCGGCCGTGCCGCCTCCTGTCGGCCGCCGCCAGTTCCGCCCCGGCCGGGCTCAGCCCCCGCCTCTCCGAGCCCCGGCCCCGGGAGCGCCGCAGCAATTGGGGCACGGCCGGGCCCAAGAGGCGGCTGTGTCCCATGGCACAGCCCAGCGCCAGCGCACGGGAAGCAGATCCGCTCCGCCGCTGGCAGCACACGGGCGGCAGCATTGCCGAGCCTCTGTCCGTGCGCACAAGGCACAGCTCCTCCTTTTGCCCTGTGCAGCGCTGCTGCGAGCGGCTGTGTCCCGCCTGGGGCCGAGGCCACGGGGGCTGCGAGCCGTGCTGGGGCCCCGGCCGTGCTGTTTGTGCTGAGTTCAGCCGAGCGGCCGAGCTGCACTGAAAGCGTCCTTGTTGGGCCCGAGATCGGCATGAGCCGAGCGGGAGCTTTGGAGGGGCAGCAAAGGGAGGGCTCAGCACGCAGGGGCTGCATTTCAGCGCCTCTGCCCTGCACACATGTGTAGCGGGCAGCTGCCGGCCCCGCTCAGCTGCACTCGGGCTCCTTCTGAGCCTGCGACGCTGCTGCTCTGTGCTGAGCAGGGCCAGAGCCGAGCTCACTCAGGGTCCCTGGCTCAGTCAGGAAATTCCCTCCCGATGAGGGACACACACCCGGACAGACACAGCTCGCTGCTCACCACACTGGAGCCACACCCAAATAAATCTGTGCTTCACGCGTGTCCCTGCAAACGGGGCTGCTGCAGGAGCGCCCAAGGCAGGAACACACACCCAGCCCTGGGCTCTGCTGAGGCCGTGTGGGACCAAGAGAAGCAGGGCTGGAGTGTGCAATGACTGGACATCCCCAGGGAAGCAGGGGGGATATTTTTCTTTACTTTGAGGCTGCACAATGTAGCGGTGAGTCAAAATTATCAAAGGTACTTTCTCAAATTATTATTAGGTTGGACGTGGTGCAAAAGCATCAGAGCATTGTACAGCCGTGGGGATGCAACATCAGGTGAGACCTGGGTTGAGCGCAGCGTCCCTTGCCCAGCCTCAGCCCTGCACAGACACCTCCCCTCCCTCCGTCCCTCCCCTGGGTTGTTGCACAGCCGGGGACGCTCCCTGCACCGGGGTGTCTGTCACAGCACAGAGGTACAAGGCAGTGTCAGAGAGCTGCACTTCCTCCACCTTCAGGACACTGTATTTCCCCGTGGTGTTCAGGTGCGTGGTGATCCGGCCGCTGTGCTTGGGGCCAGAGCCTGCTTGATAGGAGAGCAGCTGTGGGGCTTGGCCTTGCCGCAGCTCGTACCAGGACAAGGAAGTAAAACCAGTGATCTGGTATTTGCAGGTGGTCTGGAAGGGGTGTCCCTGCTTCACCATGACTTGTCCATCGTCCTGGGTGACCGTGATCTGCCCCGTGGTGCCTGCAAGAAAGTGCAGGTCAGCGGCTGCACAGGGAAGGACTATGAAAAGCAAAACGAAGTCTATGGAAATCCTGTTGCAGATAGCTCCCTGCCCTGTACGGAAGTCCTGAGAGATTTTGGGCAGGAGTTTGGAGCTCTTTGCTCTGCATCAGCCAAATTAAAGCTGGGCTGTGTTTCTGCTCCGGCTCCTCCTGCTCCCAGGACCAGGGAAGCACCACTCATGCCTGAACTTTGTGTGCTGGAGGCAGCACCCCTCCAGTTGCCTGAGGAGCCCATGGAGGCACAGCAGAAAGGTTCATCCTGCTTCCCCATCCCTGTCACCACTGAGGGCTCTTCAATCCCTGAATAGATACAATGGTAAGCTTGGAAAGAAGGAACCCTGGTTGTTTGTCCAACCCAGAGAGCACTGGGAGCCGTGGCAGAGCTGTGTGAGCCTGGAGGCAGAACGGGACACCCTGTTAATGTCAGTGAAATGAGAGTTGAAAAGTGCCTGGGGCATATTTGACAGGGTGTGGGAATTCACATTAGAAAGAGGGGACAGTGGGATTGCAGAAGCAGCTGAGACGTTCTGAGGTGACTGCAGGAGGGTCAGAAGAGCCAGGAAGACGGAGATGGATAGCAGGAAAAAGACAGAAAAGGGGTCTCAGGTTTCTCTTCCCTCTCTTCCCTTTTCCTTTTCAAATTGAAGATCTTCTTGAGGAAACACTTGCAAAACCACAAAGAGGAGCCGATATTTCTCAGTCCTTTCCCTCTATTCAGTCCTGTTTCCCCACATGGTGCTGATAAGGCTGTTGAGGGTTTCCTGCGGGGAAGAAGAAGAAGAAGCCTTGGGGAAGTGCCGGGACTTACCCAGGAGCTGTCCCAGGAAGAGGGTGAGGATGAGAGAGGCGAGGTGCATGGCGAGAGCAAGCTGCGTGTTTGCTGAGTGAGGAAGAGTGAGAGAGCACGGCGCAGCCCCGAGATAGCCGAGCTGCTGGAAACGCCTCTCTGGGGGAGCAGAGGAAGCAGCAGCGGCGGGAGCAGGCAGAGCCGTGAGCTGTCCTTGCAGTGCCTGCAATGCTCCTTCTGGGTTTCTCGCGGGTCCAGCAGCAGCCGCCGTGGCTCCCTGAGCCATTGGCACTGGGAGCATTCCGTGCCTCTGGGGCCTGACTCACGGCAAGGGGCTGTTCCTGCTCAGCTCGCAGGGGAATCCTCACCTCCCCAGCTGGAATGGCGAGCTCTGCTGCACAGCCAGGGCCGGGCACTGGGGAGGGCAGGGCCTTCATCCCCATTCATCTTTCTCCCCTGTCTGGGGTCCTTGCTATTTCCTCTGGGAACAGGAGACTCCTCTGTCTCTGTCTCTGTCTCTGTCTCTGTCTCTGTCTCTGTCTCTGTCTCTGTCTCTGTCTCTGTCTCTGTCTCTGTCTCTGTCTCTGTCTCTGTCTCTGTCTCTGTCTCTGTCTCTGTCTCTGTCTCTGTCTCTGTCTCCGTCTCTTCTCCCCTGTCCTTGTGCATCTGCCGGGGATGAATGCCTCTCTCCCAGGTCCCTTACTCCAAGCCCCTTTTCCATGTCGAATGGAATGATTCCTTCCTGGTCTTTTTGGTTTTCTCGACAACGGGTTTATCACAAAAAGCTTCTAGAATGATATGAATAATGATGCAGATTGTTATTGCCAATAGAATTGGTAATATCAATGGTAACGATATTGGTTGTAACAGGAACATTCTCATGCAGCTGTTGCACCTCCCCATGGTTTAGAAGGAGGTTTCTAGAGAAGAGGGGGGTCTTGAGGTGGTCACAGATTTTCCATGTGAATGTTTTCCCTCCTTTGGGCTCATTCAAAGCTTTTTCCTTGACCTTCAGAGCAGAGAGAAGACGATCAGACACGTACAGGGAGATGAGGATTCCTGCCAGCATTTGTGCTGAGAAGAGAAACCTGCCACCATCCTTGCTGATGCCAGAGACACATCAGTGCCAGTGTCTCCATTGCTGAGGATTCCATCTCCTCTCTCATCATCTCTAAGCCCTTGAAAGTGACAAAGCTCAGCCTGAGGCAATTCACAGGCACAGCTTCCTAAAGGGCCATCAATTCTGAGCTCCCTCCTTCTGTCCCTTATCCCCTACTGTCATACTGATGGCATTGTGTTCTTTGTTTATCACTTTCCCTTGTCCCTGTTCTCCCCTTGGATAAGAAAATGGATGTGATGTGAGCCTTAGAGAACCAGGCACTTGTAGCTTTCACGTGCCCTGACTGTGGTCTCTGCTGAACTGGCTCAGTGCAATGAGTTCCTGAAGATGCTGAAAGGCTCCTGTCCCCCAAAGAGAAATGCGGTCTCTAGAGCAACTTTGTGGAGGAAAACCTCATGTGGAACTCACTTTTCCAAGTGTCTCCCTCCAGCTGTTGCAGCATTGCTAAATGCTGGCATCTCCTTTTCAGGAGAGCTGAGAGGTTACTAAGGTGAAGGGAAAGGGAGCAATCAGGTTCAGCTGGAAGGTGGCTGTGATGGAGCCCACAGATGTTCAGACGTGCTCTGCCACTCCAACCGATTTATTATTTTCCCTCCCAGATGTTGTACTGTTTAAGGGAGATGCTGAATGCACATCCAGGGGTGTTTGTGGACAGGTGAGGATAAGAAGAAAGTGTAGAGCAGTGAATTGCAGCCTCGGGTGGAATTGAAAGGACATCTGCCTTAGGCATCCGTGTGAGAATGTGCTGCTTGTTGTGCACCTTGCAGGATGGAAGAGAGAGTTCTCTGGCGGGACCGAGATGATGGAGATTCCTTTGTCACCTCCGAAAGCCCGGCTGCAAATCCCTCTCATGCCATGGCCTGCCGAGGTGACAGCACTCGATGAAGGAGGCTCTGTGTGCCTGAGAGTGCAGCTGCTTTGTGAGGTGCCAGCAGCGATGCTGTCAAGGAGCAGCTCTTTGCTTTGCCGAGCAGGCTGAGAGCAGCAGCAGCAGCAGCAGCAGGAGGAGGTGTGGGCGGAGGGCGAGAGGCGATGGCAGAGGGGCAGCCCGCAGCAGTTTGGCGGCCGGGAGAGGCTGCAGAGGGCGAGAAGGGAGTCCGGGCCTCGTGTGGCGAGTGTGTAAGCGCAGGGGGCAGGCGGCAGGAGAGTGTGGCGAGTGTGTAAGCGCAGGGGAAACACGGCAGGCGTGTGTCCAGGCGAGTGTGTAAGCGCAGGGGGCAGGCGGCAGGCGTGTGTCCGGGCGAGTGTGTAAGCGCAGGGGGCAGGCGGCAGGCGTGTGTCCGGGCGAGTGTGTAAGCGCAGGGGACAGGCGGCAGGCGTGTGTCCGGGCGAGTGTGTAAGCGCAGGGGGCAGGCGGCAGGCGTGTGTCCGGGCGAGTGTGTAAGCGCAGGGGAAAGACGGCAGGCGTGTGTCCGGGCGAGTGTGTAAGCGCAGGGGACAGGCGGCAGGCGTGTGTCCGGGCCCGAGCGGGGCTGTGCGGGGTCGCTGCGGGCGGGCTCGGGGCACACGAAGGAGCTGCGGAGCCGCGCGGGGCCCGGCGGGCTCGGGGCAGCGCCCCCTGCTGGCCGCGGCCGGCGCTGCGCCCCCGGCCCCGCCCGGCCCCGTCCGCGGCGGTTCGTGCCCGGCCGCAGCCCCGGCCCCTCTGCCCGTGCGCCCAGCGCGCAGTAATACACGGCCGCGTCCCCGCGCCGGGGCCAACCGAGCCACAGCGCGCTCGAGCGCCGATCTGCCGACACCCACAGACGACCCGCAATGGCCGGCACATCCTTGGACTCTTTCAAAGTGAGTGCGACGAGTTCGGGTCCTCGGCCCGGGAGCTGACGGTACCAGGAGATCCAATCGCTGGTCTGGATTTTGGGATGTGAGCAGGTGATGTTGATGCCGCTGTGCTCGGTGGTCTCCAGCGACGGCTCCTGCTGAACCTGGGCTCTGGCCACAGCCACTGTTTGGGAGAAAAGAAGAATCCGTTTTGTTTAGCAGAAAATATCAAGCAAGGCGATATGAAGGAGGAAGAGAGATCAGAGGTAATTGGGAGACTTTCTGATAAAGGATGGGGAGATTATTTCACTGTGAGTGTTTGGGGACAAGAATTTATGCGGGACGTGTTGATTAAAAATCAGAGGGAAATTATAAAAAATACACTGCCTGAGGGAAATGGGTGGGTGGGTGGGTGGGTGGGTGGATGGATGGATGGATGGATGGATGGATGGATACCGACATAGAGTAAAATAGACCAAGTGGGAAGCAATGCCTTTACGAAGGCAAGAAAGTCGGGTGGCAGAGGAGGGAACCAAGGGTAAAAATAAGGGAAAAGGAACAGGAATGTGAGAGATGAATCTTGGGCTAAAGCGGGTTTGAGGTTTCCCCCAGTCCCAGGCGCGGCCCCTCGGCTGCCAGCCCCGCGCACCGAGCAGCAGCGCGGCCAGCGCCGCGCCCCGACCCCGCCGCATGCCGCCGCTCCGCCGGCCGAGCGTCGCTGGCCCCTGAGCCCCGGCTCTGTGCTCCGGCCGTGCCGCCTCCTGTCGGCCGCCGCCAGCTCCGCCCCGGCCGGGCTCAGCCCCCGCCTCTCCGAGCCCCGGCCCCGGGAGCGCCGCAGCAATTGGGGCACGGCCGGGCCCAAGAGGCGGCTGTGTCCCATGGCACAGCCCAGCGCCAGCGCACGGGAAGCAGATCCGCTCCGCCGCTGGCAGCACACGGGCGGCAGCATTGCCGAGCCTCTGTCCGTGCGCACAAGGCACAGCTCCTCCTTTTGCCCTGTGCAGCGCTGCTGCGAGCGGCTGTGTCCCGCCTGGGGCCGAGGCCACGGGGGCTGCGAGCCGTGCTGGGGCCCCGGCCGTGCTGTTTGTGCTGAGTTCAGCCGAGCGGCCGAGCTGCACTGAAAGCGTCCTTGTTGGGCCCGAGATCGGCATGAGCCGAGCGGGAGCTTTGGAGGGGCAGCAAAGGGAGGGCTCAGCACGCAGGGGCTGCATTTCAGCGCCTCTGCCCTGCACACATGTGTAGCGGGCAGCTGCCGGCCCCGCTCAGCTGCACTCGGGCTCCTTCTGAGCCTGCGACGCTGCTGCTCTGTGCTGAGCAGGGCCAGAGCCGAGCTCAGGGTCCCTGGCCCAGTCAGGAAATTCCCTCCCGATGAGGGACACACACCCGGACAGACACAGCTCGCTGCTCACCACACTGGAGCCACACCCAAATAAATCTGTGCTTCACGCGTGTCCCTGCAAACGGGGCTGCTGCAGGAGCGCCCAAGGCAGGAACACACACCCAGCCCTGGGCTCTGCTGAGGCCGTGTGGGACCAAGAGAAGCAGGGCTGGAGTGTGCAGGGACTGGACGTCCCCAGGGAAGCAGGGGGGATATTTTTCTTTACTTTGAGGCTGCACAATGCAGTGATGAGTCAAAATAATCAAAGGTACTTTCTCAAATTATTGTTAGGTTGGACGTGGTGCAAAAGCATCAGAGCATTGTACAGCCGTGGGGATGCAACATCAGGTGAGCCCTGGGCTGAGCGCAGCGTCCCTTGCCCAGCCTCAGCCCTGCACAGACACCTCCCCTCCCTCCCTCCCTCCCCTGGGTTGTTGCGCAGCCGGGGACGCTCCCTGCACCGGGGTGTCTGTCACAGCACAGAGGTACAAGGCAGTGTCAGAGAGCTGCACTTCCTCCACCTTCAGGACACTGTATTTCCCCGTGGTGTTCAGGTGCGTGGTGATCCGGCCGCTGTGCTTGGGGCCAGAGCCTGCTTGATAGGAGAGCAGCTGTGGGGCTTGGCCTTGCCGCAGCTCGTACCAGGACAAAGCATTAAAATAACTGCTCTGGTATTTGCAGGTGGTCTGGAAGGGGTGTCCCTGCTTCACCATGACTTGTCCATCGTCCTGGGTGACCGTGATCTGCCCCGTGGTGCCTGCAAGAAAGTGAAGGTCAGCAGCTCCACGTGGAAATGATACAGAAAGAAAAGATGAAGCGAGAGCAAAACTCTGGTGGACAAAGGTATCTTCCCTACAGGGAAGTCCTGAGCTATGCAGAGAGACAGGCAAGAGTGATTTTGGGCAGGATTTCAGAGCTGTCAACACAAGAGGATCCTGACAAGAGCTGGGCTGTGTCCCTACTTCTCCTTCTCGTAGGACCGGGGAACAGTGACTTTTGTGTGCTCAAGAATTCTGAGTAGCCACTGAGGTACAGAAAAAGGTTTCATCCTGCTTTGTCATCCATGTCACTTCTGAGGGCTCCTCAGTCCCTGAATAGACACAATGGTGAGCTTGGAAAGAAGCCCTGGTTGTGTGTCCAGCCCGAAGAGCACTGGGAGCCGTGGCAGAGCTGTGTGAGCCTGGAGGCAGAACGGGACACCCTGTTAATGTCAGTGAAATGAGAGTTGAAAAGTGCCTGGGGTAGATTTGACAGGACCAGGGAATTCACATTATAAAGAGGGGACAGTGGGATTGCAGAAGCAGCTGAGATGTCCTGAGGTGACTGCAGGAGGGTCAGAAGAGAAAGGAAGAGGGAGATGGATAGGAGGAGAGAGAAAAGACGGAAAAGAAATCTCCGGCTTCTCCTCCATATCTTCCCTTTTCCTTTTCTAATTGAAGATCTTCTTGAGGAAACACTTGCAAAACCACAAAGAGGAGCCGATATTTCTCAGTCCTTTCCCTCTATTCAGTCCTGTTTCCCCACATGGTGCTGATAAGGCTGTTGAGGGTTTCCTGCGGGGAAGAAGAAGAAGAAGAAGCCTTGGGGAAGTGCCAGGACTTACCCAGGAGCTGTCCCAGGAAGAGGGTGAGGATGAGAGAGGCGAGGTGCATGGCGAGAGCAAGCTGCGTGTTTGCTGAGTGAGGAAGAGTGAGGGAGCACGGCGCAGCCCCGAGATAGCCGAGCTGCTGGAAACGCCTCTCTGGGGGAGCAGAGGAAGCAGCAGCGGCGGGAGCAGGCAGAGCCGTGAGCTGTCCTTGCAGTGCCTGCAATGCTCCTTCTGGGTTTCTCGCTGGTCCAGCAGCAGCCGCCGTGGCTCCCTGAGCCATTGGCACTGGGAGCATTCCGTGCCTCTGGGGCCTGACTCACGGCAAGGGGCTGTTCCTGCTCAGCTCGCAGGGGAATCCTCACCTCCCCAGCTGGAATGGCCAGCTCTGCTGCACAGCCAGGGCCGGGCACTGGGGAGGGCAGGGCCTTCTTTCCCCACTCATCTTTCTCCCCTGTCTGGGGACCTTGCTATTTCCTCTGGGAACAGGAGACTCCTCTGTCTCTGTCTCTGTCTCTGTCTCTGTCTCTGTCTCTGTCTCTGTCTCTGTCTCTGTCTCTGTCTCTGTCTCTGTCTCCGTCTCCGTCTCCGTCTCCGTCTCCGTCTCCGTCTCCATCTCCGTCTCCGTCTCTGTCTCCGTCTCTTCTACCCTGTCCTTGTGCATCTGCCGGGGATGAATGCCTCTCTCTCAGGTCCCTTTCTCCAAGCCCCTTTTCCATGTCGAATGGAATGATTCCTTCCTGGTCTTTTTGGTTTTTTCGAATTCTGGTTTATCGCAAAAAGCTTCTAGAATGATATGAATAATGATGCAGATTGTTATTGCCAATAGAATTGGTAATATCAATGGTAACGATATTGGTTGTAACAGGAACATTCTCATGCAGCTGTTGCACCTCCCCATGGTTTAGAAGGAGGTTTCTAAAGTAGTGGAGAGTCCTGAGCGTGTCACAGATTTTCCATGTGAATGTTATCCATCCTACGGGCTCCTTCAAAGCTTTTTCCTTCTTGCACTTCAGAGCAGAGAGAACACGATAAGGCACATAGAGGCAGATGGGGATTCCTGCCAGCATTAGTGCTGAGAAGAGAAACCTGCCACCATTCCTGCTGATGCCAGAGATACATCAGTGCCAGTGTCTCCATTGCTGAGGATTCCATCTCCTCTCTCATCATCTCTAAGCCCTTGTCAGTGACAAAGCTCAGCCTGAGGCAATTCACAGGCACAGCTACTGTTTCCTAAAGGGCCATCAATTAGAGGCTGTTGAGCTCTGAGCTCCCTCCTTCTCTCCCTTATCACCTACTGACACATAGGTGTCAATCTGTACTTTCTTTATCTCTTTCCTTTTTCTTCCCTTGAAAGGAAAATGGATGTGATGTGAGCCTTAGAGAACCAGGCACTTTTACCTTTCACTTGCCCTGACCGTGGGCTGCTGCAGGAGCGCCCAAGGCAGGATCACACACCCAGCCCTGGGCTCTGCTGAGGCCGTGTGGGACCAAGAGAAGCAGGGCTGGAGTGTGCAAGGACAAGGTCCCAGGCAAGCACAGGGGAAACTCCTCTTTACTACGATTCTGCACAATGTAGTGATGAGTCAAAATAATGAGAAACACTTTTTCGATAATTCGCTAGGATGGATGTGGTGCAAAAGCATCAGAGCATTGTACAGCCGTGGGGATGCAACATCAGGTGAGCCCTGGGTTGAGCGCAGCGTCCCTTGCCCAGCCTCAGCCCTGCACAGACACCTCCCCTCCCTCCGTCCCTCCCCTGGGTTGTTGCGCAGCCGGGGACGCTCCCTGCACCGGGGTGTCTGTCACAGCACAGAGGTACAAGGCAGTGTCAGAGAGCTGCACTTCCTCCACCTTCAGGACACTGTATTTCCCCGTGGTGTTCAGGTGCGTGGTGATCCGGCCGCTGTGCTTGGGGCCAGAGCCTGCTTGATAGGAGAGCAGCTGTGGGGCTTGGCCTTGCCGCAGCTCGTACCAGGACAAAGCATTAAAATAACTGGTCTGGTATTTGCAGGTTGTCTGGAAGGGCTGTCCCTGTTTCACCATGACTTGTCCATCGTCCTGGGTGACCGTGATCTGCCCCGTGGTGCCTGCAAGAAAGTGAAGGTCAGCAGCTCAACGTGGAAATGATACAGAAAGAAAAGATGAAGCGAGAGCAAAACTCTGGTGGACAAAGCTGTCTTCCCTGCAGGGAAGTCCTGAGCTATGCAGAGAGACAGGCAAGAGTGATTTTGGGCAGGATTTCAGAGCTGTCAACACAAGAGGATCCTGACAAGAGCTGAGCTGTGTCCCTACTTCTCCTTCTCGTAGGACCGGGGAACAGTGACTTTTGTGTGCTCAAGAAGTCTGAGTAGCCACTGAGGTACAGAAAAAGGTTTCATCCTGCTTTGTCATCCCTGTCACTTCCGAGGGCTCCTCAATCCCTGAATAGACACAATGGTGAGCTTGGAAAGAAGCCCTGGTTGTGTGTCCAGCCCAAAGAGCACTGGGAGCCGTGGCAGAGCTGTGTGAGCCTGGAGGCAGAAGGGGACACCCTGTTAATGTCAGTGAAATGAGAGTTGAAAAGTGCCTGGGGCAGGTTTGACAGTTCCTGGGATTTCATATTGGAAAAAAGGGACAGTGGGATTGCAGAAGCAGCTGAGATGTTCTGAGGTGACTGCAGGAGGGTCAGAAGAGCCAGGAAGAGGGAGATGGATAGGAGGAAAAAGACAGAAAAGGGGTCTCAGGTTTCTCTTCCCTCTCTTCCCTTTTCCTTTTCAAATTGAAGATCTTCTTGAGGAAACACTTGCAAAACCACAAAGAGGAGCCGATATTTCTCAGTCCTTTCCCTCTATTCAGTCCTGTTTCCCCACATGGTGCTGATAAGGCTGTTGAGGGTTTCCTGCGGGGAAGAAGAAGAAGAAGCCTTGGGGAAGTGCCGGGACTTACCCAGGAGCTGTCCCAGGAAGAGGGTGAGGATGAGAGAGGCGAGGTGCATGGCGAGAGCAAGCTGCGTGTTTGCTGAGTGAGGAAGAGTGAGGGAGCACGGCGCAGCCCCGAGATAGCCGAGCTGCTGGAAACGCCTCTCTGGGGGAGCAGAGGAAGCAGCAGCGGCGGGAGCAGGCAGAGCCGTGAGCTGTCCTTGCAGTGCCTGCAATGCTCCTTCTGGGTTTCTCGCTGCTCCAGCAGCAGCCGCCGTGGCTCCCTGAGCCATTGGCACTGGGAGCATTCCGTGCCTCTGGGGCCTGACTCACGGCAAGGGGCTGTTCCTGCTCAGCTCGCAGGGGAATCCTCACCTCCCCAGCTGGAATGGCGAGCTCTGCTGCACAGCCAGGGCCGGGCACTGGGGAGGGCAGGGCCTTCTTCCCCACTCAGCTTTCTCCCCTGTCTGGGGTCCTTGCTATTTCCTCTGGGAACAGGAGACTCCTCTGTCTCTCTGTCTCTGTCTCTGTCTCTGTCTCTGTCTCCGTCTCCGTCTCTTCTCCCCTGTCCTTGTGCATCTGCCGGGGATGAATGCCTTTCTCCCAGGTCCCTTTCTCCAAGCCCCTTTTCCATGTCGAATGGAATGATTCCTTCCTGGTCTTTTTGGTTTTCTCGAATTCGGGTTTATCGCAAAAAGCTTCCAGAATGATAAGAATAATGATGCAGATTGTTATTGCCAATAGAATTGGTAATATCAATGGTAACGATATTGGTTGTAACAGGAACATTCTCATGCAGCTGTTGCACCTCCCCATGGTTTAGAAGGAGGTTTCTAGAGAAGAGGGGGGTCTTGAGGTAGTCATAGATTTTCCATGTGAATGTTTTCCCTCCTACGGCTCCTTCTGAGCTTTTTCCTTCTTGAGCAGAGAGAAGACGATCAGACACGTACAGGGAGATGGGGATTCCTGCCAGCATTTGTGCTGAGAAGAGAAACCTGCCGCCATCCTTGCTGATGCCAGAGACACATCAGTGCCAGTGTCTCCATTGCTGAGGATTCCATCTCCTCTCTCATCATCTCTAAGCCCTTGTCAGTGACAAAGCTCAGCCTGAGGCAATTCACAGGCACAGCTGCCTAAAGTGCCATCAATTCTGAGCTGCCTCCTTCTGTCCCTTATCACCTACTGTCGTACTGATGGCATTGTGTTCTTTGTTTATCACTTTCCCTTGTCCCTGTTCTCCCCTTGGATAAGAAAATGAATGTGATGTGATCCTTAGAGAACCAGGCACTTGTAGCTTTCACGTGCCCTGACTGTGGTCTCTGCTGAACTGGCTCAGTGCAATGAGTTCCTGAAGATGCTGAAAGGCTCCTGTCCCCCAAAGAGAAATGCGGTCTCTAGAGCAATTCTATGGAGGAAAACCTCATGTGGAACTCACTTTTCCAAGTGTCTCCCTCCAGCTGTTGCAGCATTGCTAAATGCTGGCATCTCCTTTTCAGGAGAGCTGAGAGGTTACTAAGGTGAAGGGAAAGGGAGCAATCAGGTTCAGCTGGAAGGTGGCTGTGATGGAGCCCACAGATGTTCAGACGTGCTCTGCCACTCCAACCGATTTATTATTTTCCCTCCCAGATGTTGTACTGTTTAAGGGAGATGCTGAATGCACATCCAGGGGTGTTTGTGGACAGGTGAGGATAAGAAGAAAGTGTAGAGCAGTGAATTGCAGCCTCGGGTGGAATTGAAAGGACATCTGCCTTAGGCATCCGTGTGAGAATGTGCTGCTTGTTGTGCACCTTGCAGGATGGAAGAGAGAGGTTTCTGGCGGGACCGAGATGATGGAGATTCCTTTGTCACCTCCGAAAGCCCGGCTGCAAATCCCTCTCATGCCATGTCCTGCCGAGGAGACAGCACTCGATGAAGGAGGCTCTGTGTGCCTGAGAGTGCAGCTGCTTTGTGAGGTGCCAGCAGCGATGCTGTCAAGGAGCAGCTCCTTGCTTTGCCGAGCAGGCTGAGAGCAGCAGCAGCAGCAGCAGGAGGAGGTGTGGGCGGAGGGCGAGAGGCGATGGCAGAGGGGCAGCCCGCAGCAGTTTGGCGGCCGGGAGAGGCTGCAGAGGGCGAGAGGGCAGTCCGGACCTTGTGTGGCGCATGTGTAAGCGCAGGGGACAGGCGGCAGGCGTGTGTCCGGGCGAGTGTGTAAGCGCAGGGGGCAGGCGGCAGGCGTGTGTCCGGGCGAGTGTGTAAGCGCAGGGGGCAGGCGGCAGGCGTGTGTCCGGGCGAGTGTGTAAGCGCAGGGGACAGGCGGCAGGCGTGTGTCCGGGCCCGAGCGGGGCTGTGCGGGGTCGCTGCGGGCGGGCTCGGGGCACACGGAGGAGCTGCGGAGCCGCGCGGGGCCCGGCGGGCTCGGGGCAGCGCCCCCTGCTGGCCGCGGCCGGCGCTGCGCCCCCGGCCCCGCCCGGCCCCGCCCGCGGCGGTTCGTGCCCGGCCGCAGCCCCGGCCCCTCTGCCCGTGCGCCCAGCGCGCAGTAATACACGGCCGCGTCCCCGCGCCGGGGCCAACCGAGCCACAGCGCGCTCGAGCGCCGATCTGCCGACACCCACAGACGACCCGCAATGGCCGGCACATCCTTGGACTCTTTCAAAGTGAGTGCGACGGGTTCGGGTCCTCGGCCCGGGAGGTGACGGTACCAGGAGATCCATTCGTTGGTCGAGATTTCGGGATGTGAGCAGGTGATGTTGATGCCGCTGTGCTCGGTGGTCTCCAGCGACGGCTCCTGCTGAACCTGGGCTCTGGCCACAGCCGCTGTTTGGGAGATAAGAACAATCCCTTTTTTTAGTAGAAAATATCAGGCAGGGGGATACGACGGAGGAAGACAGATCAGAGGTAAGTGGAAGATCTTCTGTATAAGGATGGGGCGATTATTTCACTGAGAGTGTTCGAGGACAAGAATCTATTTAGATTTTTAGAACTTTTAGAGGAAAAATCAGGGAGAAATTAAAAAAATACACCGCCTGAGGGAGATGGATGGATGGATGGGTGGATGGATGGATGGATGGATGGATGGATGGATGGAGACATAGAGTAAAATAGGCAAAGTGGGAAGCAATGACTTCATGAAGGGAAGAAAGTGGGAAAGCAGAGGTGGGAACAAAGGGTAAATAATAAAGGAAAAGGAACAGGAATGTGAGAAATGAATCTTGGCCTGGAGCGGGTTTTAGGTTTCCCCCTGAGCCGGCCGCCCCTTGTCCGCCAGCCCCGCGCACCGAGCAGCAGCGCGGCCAGCGGCGCGCCCCGACCCCGCCGCATGCCGCCGCTCCGCCGGCCGAGCCTCGCTGGCCCCTGAGCCCCGGCTCTGTGCTCCGGCCGTGCCGCCTCCTGTCGGCCGCCGCCAGCTCCGCCCCGGCCGGGCTCAGCCCCCGCCTCTCCGAGCCCCGGCCCCAGGACCGCCATAGCAATTCGGTTATGGCGGGATATTTTTCTTTACTTTGAGACTGCACAATACAGAGATCAGTCAAAATAATCAGAAATACTTTCCCGAAAATATATTACAATGCACGTGGTGCAAAATCATCAGAGCATTTTACAGCCATGGGGATGCAACATCAGGTGAGCCCTGGGCTGAGCGCAGCGTCCCTTGCCCAGCCTCAGCCCTGCACAGACACCTCCCCTCCCTCCGTCCCTCCCCTGGGTTGTTGCACAGCCGGGGACGCTCCCTGCACCGGGGTGTCTGTCACAGCACAGAGGTACAAGGCAGTGTCAGAGAGCTGCACTTCCTCCACCTTCAGGACACTGTATTTCCCCGTGGTGTTCAGGTGCGTGGTGATCCGGCCGCTGTGCTTGGGGCCAGAGCCTGCTTGATAGGAGAGCAGCTGTGGGGCTTGGCCTTGCCGCAGCTCGTACCAGAACAAGGCAGCAGAAACACTGCTCTGGTATTTGCAGGTGGTCTGGAAGGGGTGTCCCTGCTTCACCATGACTTGTCCATCGTCCTGGGTGACCGTGATCTGCCCCGTGGTGCCTGCAAGAAAGTGAAGGTCAGCGGCTGCACAGGGAAGGACTATGGGAAGCAAAACGAAGTCTATGGAAATCCTGTTGCAGATAGCTCCCTGCCCTGTACGGAAGTCCTGAGAGATTTTGGGCAGGAGTTTGGAGCTCTTTGCTCTGCATCAGCTAAAGGTGAGCTGGGCTGTGTTTCTGCTCCGGCTCCTCCTGCTCCCAGGACCAGGGAAGCACCACTCATGCCTGAAATTTGTGTGCTGGAGGCAGCACCCCTCCAGCTGCCTGAGGAGCCCATGGAGGCACAGCAGAAAGGATCATCCTGCTTCCCCATCCCTGTCACCTCTGAGGGCTCCTCAATCCCTGAATAGACAGAATGGTGAGCTTGGAAAGAAGGACCTCTGGTTGTTTGTCCAGCCCAAAGAGCACTGGAAGCCGTGGCAGAGCTGTGTGAGCCTGGAGGCAGAACGTGACACCCTGTTAATGTCAGTGAAATGAGAGTTGAAAAGTGCCTGAGGCAGATTTGACAGGACCTGGGAATTCACATTAGAAAGAGGGGACAGTGGGATTGCAGAAGCAGCTGAGATGTCCTGAGGTGACTGCAGGAGGGTCAGAAGAGAAAGGAAGAGGGAAATGGATAGGAGGAGAGAGAAAAGGCGGAAAAGAAATCTCCGGCTTCTCTTCCATATCTTCCCTTTTCCTTTTCAAATCGATGATCTTCTTGAGGAAACACTTGCAAAACCACAAAGAGGAGCCGATATTTCTCAGTCCTTTCCCTCTATTCAGTCCTGTTTCCCCACATGGTGCTGATAAGGCTGTTGAGGGTTTCCTGCGGGGAAGAAGAAGAAGAAGCCTTGGGGAAGTGCCGGGACTTACCCAGGAGCTGTCCCAGGAAGAGGGTGAGGATGAGAGAGGCGAGGTGCATGGCGAGAGCAAGCTGCGTGTTTGCTGAGTGAGGAAGAGTGAGAGAGCACGGCGCAGCCCCGAGATAGCCGAGCTGCTGGAAACGCCTCTCTGGGGAGCAGAGGAAGCAGCAGCGGCGGGAGCAGGCAGAGCCGTGAGCTGTCCTTGCAGTGCCTGCAATGCTCCTTCTGGGTTTCTCGCTGGACCAGCAGCAGCCGCCGTGGTTCCCTGAGCCATTGGCACTGGGAGCATTCCGTGCCTCTGGGGCCTGACTCACGGCAAGGGGCTGTTCCTGCTCAGCTCGCAGGGGAATCCTCACCTCCCCAGCTGGAATGGCGAGCTCTGCTGCACAGCCAGGGCCGGGCACTGGGGAGAGCAGGGCCTTCTTCCCCACTCACCATTCTCCCCTGTCTGGGGTCCTTGCTATTTCCTCTGGGAACAGGAGACTCCTCTGTCTCTGTCTCTGTCTCTGTCTCTGTCTCTGTCTCTGTCTCTGTCTCTGTCTCTGTCTCCGTCTCCGTCTCCATCTCCGTCTGCGTCTCCGTCTCTTCTCCCCTGTCCTTGTGCATCTGCCGGGGATGAATGCCTCTCTCTCAGGTCCCTTACTCCAAGCCCCTTTTCCATGTCGAATGGAATGATTCCTTCCTGGTCTTTTTGGTTTTTTCGAATTCTGGTTTATCGCAAAAAGCTTCTAGAATGATATGAATAATGATGCAGATTGTTATTGCCAATAGAATTGGTAATATCAATGGTAACGATATTGGTTGTAACAGGAACATTCTCATGCAGCTGTTGCACCTCCCCATGGTTTAGAAGGAGGTTTCTAAAGTAGTGGAGAGTCCTGAGCGTGTCACAGATTTTCCATGTGAATGTTTTCCATCCTACGGGCTCCTTCAAAGCTTTTTCCTTCTTGCACTTCAGAGCAGAGAGAACACGATAAGGCACATAGAGGCAGATGAGGATTCCTGCCAGCATTAGTGCTGAGAAGAGAAACCTGCCACCATTCCTGCTGATGCCAGAGACACATCAGTGCCAGTGTCTCCATTGCTGAGGATTCCATCTCCTCTCTCATCATCTCTAAGCCCTTGTCAGTGACAAAGCTCAGCCTGAGGCAATTCACAGGCACAGCTACTGTTTCCTAAAGGGCCATCAATTAGAGGCTGTTGAGCTCTGAGCTCCCTCCTTCTCTCCCTTATCACCTACTGACACATAGGTGTCAATCTGTACTTTCTTTATCTCTTTCCTTTTTCTTCCCTTGAAAGGAAAATGGATGTGATGTGAGCCTTAGAGAACCAGGCACTTTTACCTATCACTTGCCCTGACCGTGGGCTGCTGCAGGAGCACCCAAGGCAGGAACACACACCCAGCCCTGGGCTCTGCTGAGGCCGTGTGGGACCAAGAGAAGCAGGGCTGGAGTGTGCAAGGACAAGGTCCCAGGCAAGCACAGGGGAAACTCCTCTTTACTTCGATTCTGCACAATGTAGTGATGAGTCAAAATAATGAAAAACACTTTTTCGATAATTCGCTAGGATGGATGTGGTGCAAAATCATCAGAGCATTGTACAGCCGTGGGGATGCAACATCAGGTGAGCCTTGGGCTAAGCCCAGCGTCCTTTTCCCAGCCTCAGCCCTGTACAGACACCTCCCCTCCCTCCGTCCCTCCCCTGGGTTGTTGCACAGCCGGGGACGCTCCCTGCACCGGGGTGTCTGTCACAGCACAGAGGTACAAGGCAGTGTCAGAGAGCTGCACTTCCTCCACCTTCAGGACACTGTATTTCCCCGTGGTGTTCAGGTGCGTGGTGATCCGGCCGCTGTGCTTGGGGCCAGAGCCTGCTTGATAGGAGAGCAGCTGTGGGGCTTGGCCTTGCCGCAGCTCGTACCAGAGCATGGTATCATAACCGCCACCGGTCCGGTATTTGCAGGTGGTCTGGAAGGGGTGTCCCTGCTTCACGAGGACTTGTCCATCGTCCTGGGTGACCGTGATCTGCCCCGTGGTGCCTGCAAGAAAGTGAAGGTCAGCAGCTCCACGTGGAAATGATACAGAAAGAAAAGATGAAGCGGGAGCAAAACATTGGAGAACAAAGGTATCTTCCCTGCAGGGAAGTCCTGAGCTATGCAGGCGAGAGTGATTTTGGGCAGGATTTCAGAGCTGTCAACACAAGAGGATCCTGACAAAGCTGATCTGTGTCCCTACTCCCTACTTCTCCTCCTCCTAGAACCAGGAAACCGTGACTTCTGTGTGCTCAAGTAATCTGAGTAGGCATTGATGTACAGAAAAAGGATTCATCCTGCTTTGTCATCCCTGTCACCTCCAAGGGCTCCTCTGTCCCTGAGTAGACACAATGGTGAGATAATAAAGAAGGAACCCTGGTTGTGTGTCCAGCCCAGAGAGCACTGGAAGCTGTGGCAGAGCTGTGTGAGCCTGGAGGCAGAACGGGACACCCTGTTAATGTCAGTGAAATGAGAGTTGAAAAGTGCTTGGGGCAGGTTTGACCGGGTCTGTGAATTCACATTAAAACAGGAGCAATATGCAAGTGCAGAAGCAGCTGAGATGTTCTGAGGTGGCTGCAGGAGGGCCAGAAGAAAATGGCAGAGGGAGATGGATAGAAGGGGAGAGAAAAGAGAGAAAAGGCATCTGAGGTTTCTCTTCCCTCTCTGTTTTCCTTTTAAAACTGGGGAGCTTCTTGAGGAAACACTTGCAAAACCACAAAGAGGAGCCGATATTTCTCAGTCCTTTCCCTCTATTCAGTCCTGTTTCCCCACATGGTGCTGTTAAGGCTGTTGAGGGTTTCCTGCGGGGAAGAAGAAGAAGAAGAAGAAGAAGCCTTGGGGAAGTGCCAGGACTTACCCAGGAGCTGTCCCAGGAAGAGGGTGAGGATGAGAGAGGCGAGGTGCATGGCGAGAGCAAGCTGCGTGTTTGCTGAGTGAGGAAGAGTGAGGGAGCACGGCGCAGCCCCGAGATAGCCGAGCTGCTGGAAACGCCTCTCTGGGGGAGCAGAGGAAGCAGCAGCGGCGGGAGCAGGCAGAGCCGTGAGCTGTCCTTGCAGTGCCTGCAATGCTCCTTCTGGGTTTCTCGCTGGTCCAGCAGCAGCCGCCGTGGCTCCCTGAGCCATTGGCACTGGGAGCATTCCGTGCCTCTGGGGCCTGACTCACGGCAAGGGGCTGTTCCTGCTCAGCTCGCAGGGGAATCCTCACCTCCCCAGCTGGAATGGCGAGCTCTGCTGCACAGCCAGGGCCGGGCACTGGGGAGGGCAGGGCTTTCTTCCCCACTCAGCTTTCTCCCCTGTCTGGGGTCCTTGCTATTTCCTCTGGGAACAGGAGACTCCTCTGTCTCTGTCTCTCTGTCTCTGTCTCTGTCTCTGTCTCTGTGTCTGTGTCTGTCTCCGTCTCTTCTCCTCTGTCCTTATGCATCTGCCGGGGATGAATGCCTTTCTTCCAGGTCCCTTACTCCAAGCCCCTTTTCCATGTCGAATGCAATGATTCCTTCCTGGTCTTTTTGGTTTTCTCGACAACGGGTTTATCACAAAAAGCTTCTAGAATGATAAGAATAATGATGCAGATTGTTATTGCCAATAGAATTGGTAATATCAATGGTAACGATATTGGTTGTAACAGGAACATTCTCATGCAGCTGTTGCACCTCCCCATGGTTTAGAAGGAGTTTTCTAGAGAAGAGGGAGGTCCTGAGGGTGTCACAGATTTTCCATGTGAATGTTTTCCCTCCTTCGGGCTCATTCAAAGCTTTTTCCTTGACCTTCAGAGCAGAGAGAAGACGATCAGACACGTACAGGGAGATGAGGATTCCTGCCAGCATTTGTGCTGAGAAGAGAAACCTGCCGCCATCCTTGCTGATGCCAGAGACACATCAGTGCCAGTGTCTCCATTGCTGAGGATTCCATCTCCTCTCTCATCATTTCTAAGCCCTTGAAAGTGACAAAGCTCAGCCTGAGGCAATTCACAGGCACAGCTTCCTAAAGGGCCATCAATTCTGAGATCCCTCCTTCTGTCCCTTATCCCCTACTGTCATACTGATGGCATTGTGTTCTTTGTTTATCACTTTCCCTTGTCCCTGTTCTCCCCTTGGATAAGAAAATGGATTTGATGTGAGCCTTAGAGAACCAGGCAATTCTCGCTTTCACGTGCCCTGACTGTGGCCTCTGCTGAACTGGCTCAGTGCAATGAGTTCCTGAAGATGCTAAAAGGCTCCTGTCCCCCAAAGAGAAATGGGGTCTCTAGAGCAATTCTATGGAGGAAACCCTCATGTGGAACTCACTTTTCCAAGTGTCTCCCTCCAGCTGTTGCAGCATTGCTAAATGCTGGCATCTCCTTTTCAGGAGAGCTGAGAGGTTACTAAGGTGAAGGGAAAGGGAGCAATCAGGTTCAGCTGGAAGGTGGCTGTGATGGAGCCCACAGATGTTCAGACGTGCTCTGCCACTCCAACCGATTTATTATTTTCCGTCCCAGATGTTGTACTGTTTAAGGGAGATGCTGAATGCACATCCAGGGGTGTTTGTGGACAGGTGAGGATAAGAAGAAAGTGTAGAGCAGTGAATTGCAGCCTCGGGTGGAATTGAAAGGACATCTGCCTTAGGCATCCGTGTGAGAATGTGCTGCTTGTTGTGCACCTTGCAGGATGGAAGAGAGAGGTTTCTGGCGGGACCGAGATGATGGAGATTCCTTTGTCACCTCCGAAAGCCCGGCTGCAAATCCCTCTCATGCCATGGCCAGCCGAGGAGACAGCACTCGATGAAGGAGGCTCTGTGTGCCTTAGAGTGCAGCTGCTTTGTGAGGTGCCAGCAGCGATGCTGTCAAGGAGCAGCTCCTTGCTTTGCCGAGCAGGCTGAGAGCAGCAGCAGCAGCAGCAGGAGGAGGTGTGGGCGGAGGGCGAGAGGCGATGGCAGAGGGGCAGCCCGCAGCAGTTTGGCGGCCGGGAGAGGCTGCAGAGGGCGAGAGGGGAGTCCGGGCCTCGTGTGGCGAGTGTGTAAGCGCAGGGGGCAGGCGGCAGGCGTGTGTCCGGGCGAGTGTGTAAGCGCAGGGGGCAGGCGGCAGGAGAGTGTGGCGAGTGTGTAAGCGCAGGGGACAGGCGGCAGGCGTTTGTCTAGGCGAGTGTGTAAGCGCAGGGGGCAGGCGGCAGGCGTGTGTCCGGGCGAGTGTGTAAGCGCAGGGGGCAGGCGGCAGGCGTGTGTCCGGGCGAGTGTGTAAGCGCAGGGGACAGGTGGCAGGCGTGTGTCCGGGCGAGTGTGTAAGCGCAGGGGGCAGGCGGCAGGCGTGTGTCCGGGCGAGTGTGTAAGCGCAGGGGGCAGGCGGCAGGCGTGTGTCCGGGCGAGTGTGTAAGCGCAGGGGACAGGCGGCAGGCGTGTGTCCGGGCCCGAGCGGGGCTGTGCGGGGTCGCTGCCGGCGGGCTCGGGGCACACGAAGGAGCTGCGGAGCCGCGCGGGGCCCGGCGGGCTCGGGGCAGCGCCCCCTGCTGGCCGCGGCCGGCGCTGCGCCCCCGGCCCCGCCCGGCCCCGCCCGCGGCGGTTCGTGCCCGGCCGCAGCCCCGGCCCCTCTGCCCGTGCGCCCAGCGCGCAGTAATACACGGCCGCGTCCCCGCGCCGGGGCCAACCGAGCCACAGCGCGCTCGAGCGCCGATCTGCCGACACCCACAGACGACCCGCAATGGCCGGCAGCTCTCTGAACTCTTTGTAAGAGCTCGCGAGGAGTTCGGGTTCTCGGCCCGGGAGCTGACGGTACCAATAGACGGAATCGCTGGTCGATATTTCCGGATGTGAGCAGGTGATGTTGACGCTGTTGTCCTCGGTGGTCTCCAGCGACGGCTCCTGCTGAACCTGGGCTCTGCTCACAGCCACTGCCAAGAAAAGAAGAAGAAAGTCCAAATATGGGCTATGATGGCTCAGCTTCGTTGTCTATTTTCCCACAGAGACAGTCAGGGGCAGGGGCAGTGAGATGGAGCCAGACTGACAAAAAACAGACGAGGAATGGACCTTATCAGGCATAGAGACTGAAGCTGGTTTGGGTGGCAGTCTGAAATGGAGCCATGGAGAAATCCAAATTTCCTGTGAAACGAGGTAGTTAGAGCAAGGAGGTAAAGGGACAGGAGGGTTCGTGTGAACATGTGAATTCTGGGCTGAATTCAGAACAAGAACTTCTGCTGCACAGGGGCATGTGTGGATGTGTGGAATAATGGAGACATGCAGGAGGTCAAAGCTGTGACTCGATATATGAAACAATCAGAGGCAGAGGAGAGAGAGGTCTCTGACTGGAAGGAGAAGCGCGGGATAATGCTTGCAAAGCACGGTGAGGATTTGTGGGTGGGTGGATGAAGGGTAGACGGAGAGAGGAATTGTTACAATGAAGGGAAGAGGGCTGCAATCGGGGCAAGAATAACTTGCTCAGGCCGGTGATGGAGAAGGGTGCATTGAAAAGCAGGCACAGGTGCAAGCAGGCTCATGCCAAGAGCCATGGGAGCTCGAAGGCTTTGGAAAGGGGGGCTTGAGAGATGACAGAGAGACAAAGAAGGAGGGAAGAGACGTTGAAAGGGATAGAGGAGCCGGGATCCCAGTGCAGCATCCCAGAGCCAGCCCCGGCCCTCATTCTCCGCCGCCAGCCCCGCGCACCGAGCAGCAGCGCGGCCAGCGCCGCGCCCCGACCCCGCCGCATGCCGCCGCTCCGCCGGCCGAGCGTCGCTGGCCCCTGAGCCCCGGCTCTGTGCTCCGGCCGTGCCGCCTCCTGTCGGCCGCCGCCAGCTCCGCCCCGGCCGGGCTCAGCCCCCGCCTCTCCGAGCCCCGGCCCCGGGAGCGCCGCAGCAATTGGGGCACGGCCGGGCCCAAGAGGCGGCTGTGTCCCATGGCACAGCCCAGCGCCAGCGCACGGGAAGCAGATCCGCTCCGCCGCTGGCAGCACACGGGCGGCAGCATTGCCGAGCCTCTGTCCGTGCGCACAAGGCACAGCTCCTCCTTTTGCCCTGTGCAGCGCTGCTGCGAGCGGCTGTGTCCCGCCTGGGGCCGAGGCCACGGGGGCTGCGAGCCGTGCTGGGGCCCCGGCCGTGCTGTTTGTGCTGAGTTCAGCCGAGCGGCCGAGCTGCACTGAAAGCGTCCTTGTTGGGCCCGAGATCGGCATGAGCCGAGCGGGAGCTTTGGAGGGCCAGCAAAGGGAGGGCTCAGCACGCAGGGGCTGCATTTCAGCGCCTCTGCCCTGCACACATGTGTAGCGGGCAGCTGCCGGCCCCGCTCAGCTGCACTCGGGCTCCTTCTGAGCCTGCGACGCTGCTGCTCTGTGCTGAGCAGGGCCAGAGCCGAGCTCCCTCAGGGTCCCTGGCCCAGTCAGGAAATTCCCTCCCGATGAGGGACACACACCCGGACAGACACAGCTCGCTGCTCACCACACTGGAGCCACACCCAAATAAATCTGTGCTTCACGCGTGTCCCTGCAAACGGGGCTGCTGCAGGAGCGCCCAAGACAGGAACACACACCCAGCCCTGGGCTCTGCTGAGGCCGTGTGGGACCAAGAGAAGCAGGGCTGGAGTGTGCAAGGACAAGGTCCCAGGCAAGCACAGGGGATATTTTTCTTTACTTTGATACTGCACAATGCAGAGATGAGTCAAAATAATCAGAAACGGTTTCTCGAAAAAGCCCTAGGATGGACGTGGTGCAAAATCATCAGAGCATTGTACAGCCGTGGGGATGCAACATCAGGTGAGCCCTGGGCTGAGCGCAGCGTCCCTTGCCCAGCCTCAGCCCTGCGCAGACACCTCCCCTCCCTCCCTCCCCTCCCTCCCTCCCCTGGGTTGTTGCACAGCCGGGGACGCTCCCTGCACCGGGGTGTCTGTCACAGCACAGAGGTACAAGGCAGTGTCAGAGAGCTGCACTTCCTCCACCTTCAGGACACTGTATTTCCCCGTGGTGTTCAGGTGCGTGGTGATCCGGCCGCTGTGCTTGGGGCCAGAGCCTGCTTGATAGGAGAGCAGCTGTGGGGCTTGGCCTTGCCGCAGCTCGTACCAGGACAAGGCATAAATAATACTGCTCTGGTATTTGCAGGTGGTCTGGAAGGGGTGTCCCTGCTTCACCATGACTTGTCCATCATATTGGGTGACCGTGATCTGCCCCGTGGTGCCTGCAAGAAAGTGAAGGTCAGCAGCTGCACGTGGAAATGATACAGAAAGAAAAGATGAAGCGGGAGCAAAACTCTGGTGGACAAAGCTGTCTTCCCTGCAGGGAAGTCCTGAGCTATGCAGACAGACAGGCAAGAGTGATTTTGGGCAGGATTTCAGAGCTGTCAACACAAGAGGATCGTGACAAGAGCTGGGCTGTGTCCCTGCTCCCTACTTCTCGTAGGACCGGGGAACAGTGACTTTTGTGTGCTCAAGAAGTCTGAGTAGCCACTGAGGTACAGAAAAAGGATTCATTCTGCTTTGTCATCCCTGTCACCTCCAAGGGCTCCTCAGTCCCTGAATAGACACAATGGTGAGCTTGGAAAGAAGCCCTGGTTGTGTGTCCAGCCCAAAGAGCGCTGGGAGCCGTGGCAGAGTTGTGTGAGCCTGGAGGCAGAACTGGACACCCTGTTAATGTCAGTGAAATGAGAGTTGAAAAGTGCCTGGGGCAGATTTGACAGGACCTGGGAATTCACATTAGAAAGAGGGGACAGTGGGATTGCAGAAGCAGCTGAGATGTCCTGAGGTGACTGCAGGAGGGTCAGAAGAGAAAGGAAGAGGGAGATGGATAGGAGGAGAGAGAAAAGACGGAAAAGAAATCTCCGGCTTCTCCTCCATATCTTCCCTTTTCCTTTTCTAATTGAAGATCTTCTTGAGGAAACACTTGCAGAACCACAAAGAGGAGCCGATATTTCTCAGTCCTTTCCCTCTGTTCAGTCCTGTTTCCCCCCATGGTGCTGATAAGACTGTTGAGGGTTTCCTGCGGGGAAGAAGAAGAAGAAGCCTTGGGGAAGTGCCGGGACTTACCCAGGAGCTGTCCCAGGAAGAGGGTGAGGATGAGAGAGGCGAGGTGCAT
Organism: Cyanistes caeruleus; assembly: GCF_971803275.1. NCBI lineage: Eukaryota > Metazoa > Chordata > Aves > Passeriformes > Paridae > Cyanistes > Cyanistes caeruleus. The sequence goes on along the minus strand of NC_141727.1, from coordinate 2,061,193 downwards.
GGCGAGAGCAAGCTGCGTGTTTGCTGAGTGAGGAAGAGTGAGAGAGCACGGCGCAGCCCCGAGATAGCCGAGCTGCTGGAAACGCCTCTCTGGGGGAGCAGAGGAAGCAGCAGCGGCGGGAGCAGGCAGAGCCGTGAGCTGTCCTTGCAGTGCCTGCAATGCTCCTTCTGGGTTTCTCGCTGCTCCAGCAGCAGCCGCCGTGGCTCCCTGAGCCATTGGCACTGGGAGCATTCCGTGCCTCTGGGGCCTGACTCACGGCAAGGGGCTGTTCCTGCTCAGCTCGCAGGGGAATCCTCACCTCCCCAGCTGGAATGGCGAGCTCTGCTGCACAGCCAGGGCCGGGCACTGGGGAGGGCAGGGCTTTCTTCCCCACTCAGCTTTCTCCCCTGTCTGGGGTCCTTGCTATTTCCTCTGGGAACAGGAGACTCCTCTGTCTCTGTCTCTGTCTCTGTCTCCGTCTCCGTCTCCGTCTCCGTTTCCGTCTCCGTCTCCGTCTCCGTCTCCGTCTCAGTCTCCGTCTCCGTCTCCGTCTCTTCTACCCTGTCCTTATGCATCTGCCGGGGATGAATGCCTTTCTTCCAGGTCCCTTACTCCAAGCCCCTTTTCCATGTCGAATGGAATGATTCCTTCCTGGTCTTTTTGGTTTTCTCGACAACGGGTTTATCACAAAAAGCTTCTAGAATGATAAGAATAATGATGCAGATTGTTATTGCCAATAGAATTGGTAATATCAATGGTAACGATATTGGTTGTAACAGGAACATTCTCATGCAGCTGTTGCACCTCCCCATGGTTTAGAAGGAGGTTTCTAAAGTAGTGGAGAGTCCTGAGCGTGTCACAGATTTTCCATGTGAATGTTTTCCATCCTTCGGGCTCATTCAAAGCTTTTTCCTTGACCTTCAGAGCAGAGAGAAGACGATCAGACACGTACAGGGAGATGAGGATTCCTGCCAGCATTTGTGCTGAGAAGAGAAACCTGCCGCCATCCTTGCTGATGCCAGAGACACATCAGTGCCAGTGTCTCCATTGCTGAGGATTCCATCTCCTCTCTCATCATTTCTAAGCCCTTGAAAGTGACAAAGCTCAGCCTGAGGCAATTCACAGGCACAGCTTCCTAAAGGGCCATCAATTCTGAGATCCCTCCTTCTGTCCCTTATCCCCTACTGTCATACTGATGGCATTGTGTTCTTTGTTTATCACTTTCCCTTGTCCCTGTTCTCCCCTTGGATAAGAAAATGGATGTGATGTGAGCCTTAGAGAACCAGGCACTTGTAGCTTTCACGTGCCCTGACTGTGGCCTCTGCTGAACTGGCTCAGTGCAATGAGTTCCTGAAGATGCTAAAAGGCTCCTGTCCCCAAAAGAGAAATGGGGTCTCTAGAGCAACTTTGTGGAGGAAAACCTCATGTGGAACTCACTTTTCCAAGTGTCTCCCTCCAGCTGTTGCAGCATTGCTAAATGCTGGCATCTCCTTTTCAGGAGAGCTGAGAGGTTACTAAGGTGAAGGGAAAGGGAGCAATCAGGTTCAGCTGGAAGGTGGCTGTGATGGAGCCCACAGATGTTCAGACGTGCTCTGCCACTCCAACCGATTTATTATTTTCCGTCCCAGATGTTGTACTGTTTAAGGGAGATGCTGAATGCACATCCAGGGGTGTTTGTGGACAGGTGAGGATAAGAAGAAAGTGTAGAGCAGTGAATTGCAGCCTCGGGTGGAATTGAAAGGACATCTGCCTTAGGCATCCGTGTGAGAATGTGCTGCTTGTTGTGCACCTTGCAGGATGGAAGAGAGAGGTTTCTGGCGGGACCGAGATGATGGAGATTCCTTTGTCACCTCCGAAAGCCCGGCTGCAAATCCCTCTCATGCCATGGCCAGCCGAGGAGACAGCACTCGATGAAGGAGGCTCTGTGTGCCTTAGAGTGCAGCTGCTTTGTGAGGTGCCAGCAGCGATGCTGTCAAGGAGCAGCTCCTTGCTTTGCCGAGCAGGCTGAGAGCAGCAGCAGCAGCAGCAGGAGGAGGTGTGGGCGGAGGGCGAGAGGCGATGGCAGAGGGGCAGCCCGCAGCAGTTTGGCGGCCGGGAGAGGCTTCAGAGGGCGAGAGGGGAGTCCGGGCCTCGTGTGGCGAGTGTGAAAGCGCAGGGGGCAGGCGGCAGGCGCGTGTCCGGGCGAGTGTGTAAGCGCAGGGGACAGGCGGCAGGCGTGTGTCCGGGCGAGTGTGTAAGCGCAGGGGGCAGGCGGCAGGCGTGTGTCCGGGCGAGTGTGTAAGCGCAGGGGGCAGGCGGCAGGCGTGTGTCCAGGCGAGTGTGTAAGCGCAGGGGCAGGCGGCAGGCGTGTGTCCGGGCGAGTGTGTAAGCGCAGGGGGCAGGCGGCAGGCGTGTGTCCGGGCGAGTGTGTAAGCGCAGGGGGCAGGCGGCAGGCGTGTGTCCGGGCGAGTGTGTAAGCGCAGGGGGTAGGCGGCAGGCGTGTGTCCGGGCGAGTGTGTAAGCGCAGGGGGCAGGCGGCAGGCGTGTGTCCGGGCCCGAGCGGGGCTGTGCGGGGTCGCTGCGGGCGGGCTCGGGGCACACGAAGGAGCTGCGGAGCCGCGCGGGGCCCGGCGGGCTCGGGGCAGCGCCCCCTGCTGGCCGCGGCCGGCGCTGCGCCCCCGGCCCCGCCCGGCCCCGCCCGCGGCGGTTCGTGCCCGGCCGCAGCCCCGGCCCCTCTGCCCGTGCGCCCAGCGCGCAGTAATACACGGCCGCGTCCCCGCGCCGGGGCCAACCGAGCCACAGCGCGCTCGAGCGCCGATCTGCCGACACCCACAGACGACCCGCAATGGCCGGCAGCTCTCTGAACTCTTTGTAAGCGCTCGCGAGGAGTTCGGGTCCTCGGCCCGGGAGCTGACGGTACCAATAGACGGAATCGCTGGTCGATATTTCCGGATGTGAGCAGGTGATGTTGACGCTGTTGTCCTCGGTGGTCTCCAGCGACGGCTCCTGCTGAACCTGGGCTCTGCTCACAGCCACTGCCAAGAAAAGAAGAAGAAAGTCCAAATATGGGCTATGATGGCTCAGCTTCGTTGTCTATTTTCCCACAGAGACAGTCAGGGGCAGGGGCAGTGAGATGGAGCCAGACTGACAAAAAACAGACGAGGAATGGACCTTATCAGGCATAGAGAGTGAAGCTGGTTTGGGTGGCAGTCTGAAATGGAGCCATGGAGAAATCCAATTTTCCTGTGAAACGAGGTAGTTAGAGCAAGGAGGTAAAGGGACAGGAGGGTTCGTGTGAACATGTGAATTCTGGGCTGAATTCAGAACAAGAACTTCTGCTGCACAGGGGCATGTGTGGATGTGTGGAATAATGGAGACATGCAGGAGGTCAAAGCTGTGACTCGATATATGAAACAATCAGAGGCAGAGGAGAGAGAGGTCTCTGACTGGAAGGAGAAGCGCGGGATAATGCTTGCAAAGCACGGTGAGGATTTGTGGGTGGGTGGATGAAGGGTAGACGGAGAGAGGAATTGTTACAATGAAGGGAAGAGGGCTGCAATCGGGGCAAGAATAACTTGCTCAGGCCGGTGATGGAGAAGGGTGCATTGAAAAGCAGGCACAGGTGCAAGCAGGCTCATGCCAAGAGCCATGGGAGCTCGAAGGCTTTGGAAAGGGGGGCTTGAGAGATGACAGAGAGACAAAGAAGGAGGGAAGAGACGTTGAAAGGGATAGAGGAGCCGGGATCCCAGTGCAGCATCCCAGAGCCAGCCCCGGCCCTCATTCTCCGCCGCCAGCCCCGCGCACCGAGCAGCAGCGCGGCCAGCGCCGCGCCCCGACCCCGCCGCATGCCGCCGCTCCGCCGGCCGAGCGTCGCTGGCCCCTGAGCCCCGGCTCTGTGCTCCGGCCGTGCCGCCTCCTGTCGGCCGCCGCCAGCTCCGCCCCGGCCGGGCTCAGCCCCCGCCTCTCCGAGCCCCGGCCCCAGGAGCGCCGCAGCAATTGGGGCACGGCCGGGCCCAAGAGGCGGCTGTGTCCCATGGCACAGCCCAGCGCCAGCGCACGGGAAGCAGATCCGCTCCGCCGCTGGCAGCACACGGGCGGCAGCATTGCCGAGCCTCTGTCCGTGCGCACAAGGCACAGCTCCTCCTTTTGCCCTGTGCAGCGCTGCTGCGAGCGGCTGTGTCCCGCCTGGGGCCGAGGCCACGGGGGCTGCGAGCCGTGCTGGGGCCCCGGCCGTGCTGTTTGTGCTGAGTTCAGCCGAGCGGCCGAGCTGCACTGAAAGCGTCCTTGTTGGGCCCGAGATCGGCATGAGCCGAGCGGGAGCTTTGGAGGGCCAGCAAAGGGAGGGCTCAGCACGCAGGGGCTGCATTTCAGCGCCTCTGCCCTGCACACATGTGTAGCGGGCAGCTGCCGGCCCCGCTCAGCTGCACTCGGGCTCCTTCTGAGCCTGCGACGCTGCTGCTCTGTGCTGAACAGGGCCAGAGCCGAGCTCACTCAGGGTCCCTGGTCCAGTCAGGAAATTCCCTCCCGATGAGGAACACACACCCGGACAGACACAGCTCGCTGCTCACCACACTGGAGCCACACCCAAATAAATCTGTGCTTCACGCGTGTCCCTGCAAACGGGGCTGCTGCAGGAGCGCCCAAGACAGGAACACACACCCAGCCCTGGGCTCTGCTGAGGCCGTGTGGGGCCAAGAGCAGCAGGGCTGGAGTGTGCAAGGACAAGGTCCCAGGCATCAGGGGGGATATTTTTCTTTACTTTGATACTGCACAATGCAGAGATGAGTCAAAATAATCAGAAACGGTTTCTCGAAAAAGCCCTAGGATGGACGTGGTGCAAAATCATCAGAGCATTGTACAGCCGTGGGGATGCAACATCAGGTGAGCCCTGGGCTGAGCGCAGCGTCCCTTGCCCAGCCTCAGCCCTGCGCAGACACCTCCCCTCCCTCCCTCCCCTCCCTCCCTCCCCTGGGTTGTTGCGCAGCCGGGGACGCTCCCTGCACCGGGGTGTCTGTCACAGCACAGAGGTACAAGGCAGTGTCAGAGAGCTGCACTTCCTCCACCTTCAGGACACTGTATTTCCCCGTGGTGTTCAGGTGCGTGGTGATCCGGCCGCTGTGCTTTGGGCCAGAGCCTGCTTGATAGGAGAGCAGCTGTGGGGCTTGGCCTTGCCGCAGCTCGTACCAGGACAAGGCATAAATAATACTGCTCTGGTATTTGCAGGTGGTCTGGAAGGGGTGTCCCTGCTTCACCATGACTTGTCCATCATCCTGGGTGACCGTGATCTGCCCCGTGGTGCCTGCAAGAAAGTGAAGGTCAGCAGCTCCACGTGGAAATGATACAGAAAGAAAAGATGAAGCGGGAGCAAAACTCTGGTGGACAAAGCTGTCTTCCCTGCAGGGAAGTCCTGAGCTATGCAGACAGACAGGCAAGAGTGATTTTGGGCAGGATTTCAGAGCTGTCAACACAAGAGGATCGTGACAAGAGCTGGGCTGTGTCCCTACTCCCTACTTCTCGTAGATCCGGGGAACAGTGACTTTTGTGTGCTCAAGAAGTCTGAGTAGCCACTGAGGTACAGAAAAAGAATTCATTCTGCTTTGTCATCCCTGTCACCTCCAAGGGGTCCTCAGTCCCTGAATAGACACAATGGTGAGCTTGGAAAGAAGGAGCCCTGGTTGTGTGTCCAGCCCAAAGAGCGCTGGGAGCCGTGGCAGAGTTGTGTGAGCCTGGAGGCAGAACTGGACACCCTGTTAATGTCAGTGAAATGAGAGTTGAAAAGTGCTTGGGGTAGATTTGACAAGACCAGGGAATTCACATTAGAAAGAGGGGACAGTGGGATTGCAGAAGCAGCTGAGATGTTCTGAGGTGACTGCAGGAGGGTCAGAAGAGAAAGGAAGAGGGAGATGGATAGGAGGAGAGAGAAAAGACGGAAAAGAAATCTCCGGCTTCTCCTCCATATCTTCCCTTTTCCTTTTCTAATTGAAGATCTTCTTGAGGAAACACTTGCAGAACCACAAAGAGGAGCCGATATTTCTCAGTCCTTTCCCTCTATTCAGTCCTGTTTCCCCACATGGTGCTGATAAGGCTGTTGAGGGTTTCCTGCGGGGAAGAAGAAGAAGAAGAAGAAGCCTTGGGGAAGTGCCAGGACTTACCCAGGAGCTGTCCCAGGAAGAGGGTGAGGATGAGAGAGGCGAGGTGCATGGCGAGAGCAAGCTGCGTGTTTGCTGAGTGAGGAAGAGTGAGAGAGCACGGCGCAGCCCCGAGATAGCCGAGCTGCTGGAAACGCCTCTCTGGGGGAGCAGAGGAAGCAGCAGCGGCGGGAGCAGGCAGAGCCGTGAGCTGTCCTTGCAGTGCCTGCAATGCTCCTTCTGGGTTTCTCGCGGGTCCAGCAGCAGCCGCCGTGGCTCCCTGAGCCATTGGCACTGGGAGCATTCCGTGCCTCTGGGGCCTGACTCACGGCAAGGGGCTGTTCCTGCTCAGCTCGCAGGGGAATCCTCACCTCCCCAGCTGGAATGGCCAGCTCTGCTGCACAGCCAGGGCCGGGCACTGGGGAGAGCAGGGCCTTCTTCCCCACTCAGCTTTCTCCCCTGTCTGGAGTCATTGCTACTTCCTCTGTCTCTGTCTCTTCTCCCCTGTCCTTGTGCATCTGCCAGGGATGAATGCCTCTCTCCCAGGTCCCTTTCTCCAAGCCCCTTTTCCATGTCGAATGCAATGATCCCTTCCTGGACTTTTTGGTTTTCTCAAAAACGGGTTTATCACAAAAAGCTTCTAGAATGATATGAATAATGATGCAGATTGTTATTGCCAATAGAATTGGTAATATCAATGGTAACGATATTGGTTGTAACAGGAACATTCTCATGCAGCTGTTGCACCTCCCCATGGTTTAGAAGGAGGTTTCTAGAGAAGAGGGAGGTCCTGAGGGTGTCACAGATTTTCCATGTGAATGTTTTCCCTCCTTCGGGCTCATTCAAAGCTTTTTCCTTCTTGAGCAGAGAGAAGACGATCAGACACGTACAGGGAGATGGGAATTCCTGCCAGCATTTGTGCTGAGAAGAGAAACCTGCCGCCATCCTTGCTGATGCCAGAGACACATCAGTGCCAGTGTCTCCATTGCTGAGGATTCCATCTCCTCTCTCATCATCTCTAAGCCCTTGTCAGTGACAAAGCTCAGCCTGAGGCAATTCACAGGCACAGCTACTGTTTCCTAAAGGGCCATCAATTAGAGGCTGTTGAGCTCTGAGCTCCCTCCTTCTGTCCCTTATCACCTACTGACACATAGGTGTCAATCTGTACTTTCTTTATCTCTTTCCTTTTTCTTCCCTTGAAAGGAAAATGGATGTGATGTGAGCCTTAGAGAACCAGGCACTTTTACCTATCACTTGCCCTGACCGTGGGCTGCTGCAGGAGCACACAGCCCTGGGCTCTTCTGAGGCCGTGTGGGGCCAAGAGAAGCAGGGCTGGAGTGTGCAAGGAGAAGGTCCCAGGCAAGCACAGGGGATACTCCTCTTTACTTCGATTCTGCACAATGTAGTGATGAGTCAAAATAATGAGAAACACTTTTTCGATAATTCGCTAGGATGGATGTGGTGCAAAAGCATCAGAGCATTGTACAGCCGTGGGGATGCAACATCAGGTGAGCCCTGGGCTGAGCGCAGCGTCCCTTGCCCAGCCTCAGCCCTGCACAGACACCTCCCCTCCCTCCCTCCCCTCCGTCCCTCCCCTGGGTTGTTGCACAGCCGGGGACGCTCCCTGCACCGGGGTGTCTGTCACAGCACAGAGGTACAAGGCAGTGTCAGAGAGCTGCACTTCCTCCACCTTCAGGACACTGTATTTCCCCGTGGTGTTCAGGTGCGTGGTGACCCGGCCGCTGTGCTTGGGGCCAGAGCCTGCTTGATAGGAGAGCAGCTGTGGGGCTTGGCCTTGCCGCAGCTCGTACCAGAGCAAGGTATCATAACCGCCACCGGTCCGGTATTTGCAGGTGGTCTGGAAGGGGTGTCCCTGTTTCACCATGACTTGTCCATCGTCCTGGGTGACCGTGATCTGCCCCGTGGTGCCTGCAAGAAAGTGAAGGTCAGCAGCTCCACGTGGAAATGATACAGAAAGAAAAGATGAAGCGGGAGCAAAACATTGGAGAACAAAGGTATCTTCCCTGCAGGGAAGTCCTGAGCTATGCAGAGAGACAGGCGAGAGTGATTTTGGGCAGGATTTCAGAGCTGTCAACACAAGAGGATCCTGACAAAGCTGAGCTGTGTCCCTACTCCCTACTTCTCCTGCTTCTAGAACCAGGAAACAGTGACTTCTGTGTGCTCAAGTAATCTGAGTAGGCACTGAGGTACAGAAAAAGGATTCATCCTGCTTTGTCATCCCTGTCACCTCCAAGGGCTCCTCAGTCCCTGAGTAGACACAATGGTGAGATAATAAAGAAGGAGCCCTGGTTGTGTGTCCAGCCCAAAGAGCACTGGAAGCCGTGGCAGAGCTGTGTGAGCCTGGAGGCAGAACGGGACACCCTGTTAATGTCAGTGAAATGAGAGTTGAAAAGTGCTTGGGGCAGGTTTGACCGGGTCTGTGAATTCACATTAAAACAGGAGCAATATGCAAGTGCCGAAGCAGCTGAGATGTCCTGAGGTGGCTGCAGGAGGGCCAGAAGAAAATGGCAGAGGGAGATGGATAGAAGGGGAGAGAAAAGAGAGAAAAGGCATCTGAGGTTTCTCTTCCCTCTCTGTTTTCCTTTTAAAACTGGGGAGCTTCTTGAGGAAACACTTGCAAAACCACAAAGAGGAGCCGATATTTCTCAGTCCTTTCCCTCTATTCAGTCCTGTTTCCCCACATGGTGCTGATAAGGCTGTTGAGGGTTTCCTGGTGGGAATAATAAAAATAAGAAGGATGCCTTGGGGAAATGCCAGGACTTACCCAGGAGCTGGCCCAGGAAGATGGTGAGGATGAGAGAGGCGAGGTGCATGGCGAGAGCAAGCTGCGTTTTTGCTGAGTGAGGAAGAGTGAGAGAGCACGGCGCAGCCCCGAGATACGAAGTGAGGATGGGAGGAGGCGACAGGAGAGTGTCCGGGCGAGTGTGTAAGCGCAGGGGGCAGGCGGCAGGCGTGTGTCCGGGCCCGAGCGGGGCTGTGCGGGGTCGCTGCGGGCGGGCTCGGGGCACACGAAGGAGCTGCGGAGCCGCGCGGGGCCCGGCGGGCTCGGGGCAGCGCCCCCTGCTGGCCGCGGCCGGCGCTGCGCCCCCGGCCCCGCCCGGCCCCGCCCGCGGCGGTTCGTGCCCGGCCGCAGCCCCGGCCCCTCTGCCCGTGCGCCCAGCGCGCAGTAATACACGGCCGCGTCCCCGCGCCGGGGCCAACCGAGCCACAGCGCGCTCGAGCGCCGATCTGCCGACACCCACAGACGACCCGCAATGGCCGGCACATCCTTGGACTCTTTCAAAGTGAGTGCGACGAGTTCGGGTCCTCGGCCCGGGAGGTGACGGTACCAGGAGATCCAATCGCTGGTCTGGATTTTGGGATGTGAGCAGGTGATGTTGATGCCGCTGTGCTCGGTGGTCTCCAGCGACGGCTCCTGCTGAACCTGGGCTCTGGCCACAGCCACTGTTTGGGAGAAAAGAAGAATCCGTTTTGTTTAGCAGAAAATATCAAGCAGGGGAATATGAGGGAGGAAGAGAGATCAGAGGTAATTGGGAGACGTTCTGGTAAAGGATGGGGAGATTATTTCACTGAGAGTGTTTGGGGACAAGAATTTATGCGGGACGTGTTGATTAAAAATCAGAGGGAATTATAAAAAATACACTACCTGAGGGAAATGGGTGGGTGGGTGGATGGATGGATGGATGGATGGATGGATGGATACCGACATAGAGTAAAATAGACCAAGTGGGAAGCAATGCCTTTACGAAGGGGATAAGGTCGGGTGGCAGAGGAGGGAACCAAGGGTAAAAATAAGGGAAAAGGAACAAGAATGTGAGGAATGAATCTTAGGCTTGAGCGGGTTTTAGGTTTCCCCCTGACCCAGGCACCCCTCGGCCGCCAGCCCCGCGCACCGAGCAGCAGCGCGGCCAGCGCCGCGCCCCGACCCCGCCGCATGCCGCCGCTCCGCCGGCCGAGCGTCGCTGGCCCCTGAGCCCCGGCTCTGTGCTCCGGCCGTGCCGCCTCCTGTCGGCCGCCGCCAGCTCCGCCCCGGCCGGGCTCAGCCCCCGCCTCTCCGAGCCCCGGCCCCAGGAGCGCCGCAGCAATTGGGGCACGGCCGGGCCCAAGAGGCGGCTGTGTCCCATGGCACAGCCCAGCGCCAGCGCACGGGAAGCAGATCCGCTCCGCCGCTGGCAGCACACGGGCGGCAGCATTGCCGAGCCTCTGTCCGTGCGCACAAGGCACAGCTCCTCCTTTTGCCCTGTGCAGCGCTGCTGCGAGCGGCTGTGTCCCGCCTGGGGCCGAGGCCACGGGGGCTGCGAGCCGTGCTGGGGCCCCGGCCGTGCTGTTTGTGCTGAGTTCAGCCGAGCGGCCGAGCTGCACTGAAAGCGTCCTTGTTGGGCCCGAGATCGGCATGAGCCGAGCGGGAGCTTTGGAGGGGCAGCAAAGGGAGGGCTCAGCACGCAGGGGCTGCATTTCAGCGCCTCTGCCCTGCACACATGTGTAGCGGGCAGCTGCCGGCCCCGCTCAGCTGCACTCGGGCTCCTTCTGAGCCTGCGACGCTGCTGCTCTGTGCTGAGCAGGGCCAGAGCCGAGCTCAGGGTCCCTGGCCCAGTCAGGAAATTCCCTCCCGATGAGGGACACACACCCGGACAGACACAGCTCGCTGCTCACCACACTGGAGCCACACCCAAATAAATCTGTGCTTCACGCGTGTCCCTGCAAACGGGGCTGCTGCAGGAGCGCCCAAGGCAGGAACACACACCCAGCCCTGGGCTCTGCTGAGGCCGTGTGGGGCCAAGAGAAGCAGGGCTGGAGTGTGCAAGGACTGGACGTCCCCAGGGAAGCAGGGGGGATATTTTTCTTTACTTTGAGGCTGCACAATGCAGTGATGAGTCAAAATAATCAAAGGTACTTTCTCAAATTATTTTTAGGTTGGACGTGGTGCAAAAGCATCATAGCATTGTACAGCCGTGGGGATGCAACATCAGGTGAGCCCTGGGTTGAGCGCAGCGTCCCTTGCCCAGCCTCAGCCCTGCACAGACACCTCCCCTCCCTCCGTCCCTCCCCTGGGTTGTTGCACAGCCGGGGACGCTCCCTGCACCGGGGTGTCTGTCACAGCACAGAGGTACAAGGCAGTGTCAGAGAGCTGCACTTCCTCCACCTTCAGGACACTGTATTTCCCCGTGGTGTTCAGGTGCGTGGTGATCCGGCCGCTGTGCTTGGGGCCAGAGCCTGCTTGATAGGAGAGCAGCTGTGGGGCTTGGCCTTGCCGCAGCTCGTACCAGAACAATCCATTCAAAACGCTGGTCTGGTATTTGCAGGTGGTCTGGAAGGGGTGTCCCTGCTTCACCATGACTTGTCCATCGTCCTGGGTGACCGTGATCTGCCCCGTGGTGCCTGCAAGAAAGTGAAGGTCAGCAGCTCCACGTGGAAATGATACAGAAAGAAAAGATGAAGCGAGAGCAAAACTCTGGTGGACAAAGCTGTCTTCCCTGCAGGGAAGTCCTGAGCTATGCAGAGAGACAGGCAAGAGTGATTTTGGGCAGGATTTCAGAGCTGTCAACACAAGAGGATCCTGACAAGAGCTGGGCTGTGTCCCTACTTCTCCTTCTCGTAGGACCGGGGAACAGTGACTTTTGTGTGCTCAAGAAGTCTGAGTAGCCACTGAGGTACAGAAAAAGGTTTCATCCTGCTTTGTCATCCATGTCACTTCTGAGGGCTCCTCAGTCCCTGAATAGACACAATGGTGAGCTTGGAAAGAAGCCCTGGTTGTGTGTCCAGCCCAAAGAGCACTGGGAGCCGTGGCAGAGCTGTGTGAGCCTGGAGGCAGAACGGGACACCCTGTTAATGTCAGTGAAATGAGAGTTGAAAAGTGCCTGGGGTAGATTTGACAAGACCAGGGAATTCACATTAGAAAGAGGGGACAGTGGGATTGCAGAAGCAGCTGAGCCGTTCTGAGGTGACTGCAGGAGGGTCAGAAGAGAAAGGAAGAGGGAGATGGATAGGAGGAGAGAGAAAAGACGGAAAAGAAATCTCCGGCTTCTCCTCCATATCTTCCCTTTTCCTTTTCAAATTGAAGATCTTCTTGAGGAAACACTTGCAAAACCACAAAGAGGAGCCGATATTTCTCAGTCCTTTCCCTCTGTTCAGTCCTGTTTCCCCACATGGTGCTGATAAGGCTGTTGAGGGTTTCCTGGGGGGAAGAAGAAGAAGAAGAAGAAGCTTTGGGGAAATGCCGGGACTTACCCAGGAGCTGTCCCAGGAAGAGGGTGAGGATGAGAGAGGCGAGGTGCATGGCGAGAGCAAGCTGCGTGTTTGCTGAGTGAGGAAGAGTGAGGGAGCACGGCGCAGCCCCGAGATAGCCGAGCTGCTGGAAACGCCTCTCTGGGGGAGCAGAGGAAGCAGCAGCGGCGGGAGCAGGCAGAGCCGTGAGCTGTCCTTGCAGTGCCTGCAATGCTCCTTCTGGGTTTCTCGCGGGTCCAGCAGCAGCCGCCGTGGCTCCCTGAGCCATTGGCACTGGGAGCATTCCGTGCCTCTGGGGCCTGACTCACGGCAAGGGGCTGTTCCTGCTCAGCCCGCAGGGGAATCCTCACCTCCCCAGCTGGAATGGCGAGCTCTGCTGCACAGCCAGGGCCGGGCACTGGGGAGGGCAGGGCCTTCTTCCCCACTCAGCTTTCTCCCCTGTCTGGGGTCCTTGCTATTTCCTCTGGGAACAGGAGACTCCTCCGTCTCTGTCTCTGTCTCTGTCTCTGTCTCTGTCTCTGTCTCTGTCTCTGTCTCTGTCTCTGTCTCTGTCTCTGTCTCTGTCTCTGTCTCTGTCTCTGTCTCTGTCTCTGTCTCTGTCTCTGTCTCTTCTACCCTGTCCTTGTGCATCTGCCGGGGATGAATGCCTCTCTCTCAGGTCCCTTTCTCCAAGCCCCTTTTCCATGTCGAATGGAATGATTCCTTCCTGGTCTTTTTGGTTTTTTCGAATTCTGGTTTATCGCAAAAAGCTTCTTGAATGATATGAATAATGATGCAGATTGTTATTGCCAATAGAATTGGTAATATCAATGGTAACGATATTGGTTGTAACAGGAACATTCTCATGCAGCTGTTGCACCTCCCCATGGTTTAGAAGGAGGTTTCTAAAGTAGTGGAGAGTCCTGAGCGTGTCACAGATTTTCCATGTGAATGTTTTCCATCCTACGGGCTCCTTCAAAGCTTTTTCCTTCTTGCACTTCAGAGCAGAGAGAACACGATAAGGCACATAGAGGCAGATGGGGATTCCTGCCAGCATTAGTGCTGAGAAGAGAAACCTGCCACCATTCCTGCTGATGCCAGAGATACATCAGTGCCAGTGTCTCCATTGCTGAGGATTCCATCTCCTCTCTCATCATCTCTAAGCCCTTGTCAGTGACAAAGCTCAGCCTGAGGCAATTCACAGGCACAGCTACTGTTTCCTAAAGGGCCATCAATTAGAGGCTGTTGAGCTCTGAGCTCCCTCCTTCTGTCCCTTATCACCTACTGACACATAGGTGTCAATCTGTACTTTCTTTATCTCTTTCCTTTTTCTTCCCTTGAAAGGAAAATGGATGTGATGTGAGCCTTAGAGAACCAGGCACTTTTACCTTTCACTTGCCCTGACCGTGGGCTGCTGCAGGAGCGCCCAAGGCAGGAACACACACCCAGCCCTGGGCTCTGCTGAGGCCGTGTGGGGCCAAGAAAACCAGGGCTGGAGTGTGCAAGGACAAGGTCCCAGGCAAGCACAGGGGAAACTCCTCTTTACTACGATTCTGCACAATGTAGTGATGAGTCAAAATAATGAGAAACACTTTTTCGATAATTCGCTAGGATGGATGTGGTGCAAAAGCATCAGAGCATTGTACAGCCGTGGGGATGCAACATCAGGTGAGCCTTGGGCTGAGCGAAGCGTCCTTTTCCCAGCCTCAGCCCTGCACAGACACCTCCCCTCCCTCCGTCCCTCCCCTGGGTTGTTGCACAGCCGGGGACGCTCCCTGCACCGGGGTGTCTGTCACAGCACAGAGGTACAAGGCAGTGTCAGAGAGCTGCACTTCCTCCACCTTCAGGACACTGTATTTCCCCGTGGTGTTCAGGTGCGTGGTGATCCGGCCGCTGTGCTTGGGGCCAGAGCCTGCTTGATAGGAGAGCAGCTGTGGGGCTTGGCCTTGCCGCAGCTCGTACCAGAACAATCCATTCAAAACGCTGGTCTGGTATTTGCAGGTGGTCTGGAAGGGCTGTCCCTGCTTCACCATGACTTGTCCATCGTCCTGGGTGACCGTGATCTGCCCCGTGGTGCCTGCAAGAAAGTGAAGGTCAGCAGCTCCACGTGGAAATGATACAGAAAGAAAAGATGAAGCGGGAGCAAAACTCTGGTGGACAAAGCTGTCTTCCCTGCAGGGAAGTCCTGAGCTATGCGGAGAGACAGGCAAGAGTGATTTTGGGCAGGATTTCAGAGCTGTCAACACAAGAGGATCCTGACAAGAGCTGAGCTGTGTCCCTACTTCTCCTTCTCGTAGGACCAGGGAACAGTGACTTTTGTGTGCTCAAGAAGTCTGAGTAGCCACTGAGGTACAGAAAAAGGTTTCATCCTGCTTTGTCATCCCTGTCACTTCCGAGGTCTCCTCAGTCCCTGAATAGACACAATGGTGAGCTTGGAAAGAAGCCCTGGTTGTGTGTCCAGCCCAAAGAGCACTGGGAGCCGTGGCAGAGCTGTGTGAGCCTGGAGGCAGAAGGGGACACCCTGTTAATGTCAGTGAAATGAGAGTTGAAAAGTGCCTGGGGCAGGTTTGACAGTTCCTGGGATTTCATATTGGAAAAAAGGGACAGTGGGATTGCAGAAGCAGCTGAGATGTTCTGAGGTGACTGCAGGAGGGTCAGAAGAGCCAGGAAGAGGGAGATGGATAGGAGGAAAAAGACAGAAAAGGGGTCTCAGGTTTCTCTTCCCTCTCTTCCCTTTTCCTTTTCAAATTGAAGATCTTCTTGAGGAAACACTTGCAAAACCACAAAGAGGAGCCGATATTTCTCAGTCCTTTCCCTCTATTCAGTCCTGTTTCCCCACATGGTGCTGATAAGGCTGTTGAGGGTTTCCTGGGGGGAAGAAGAAGAAGAAGAAGAAGAAGAAGAAGCCTTGGGGAAGTGCCGGGACTTACCCAGGAGCTGTCCCAGGAAGAGGGTGAGGATGAGAGAGGCGAGGTGCATGGCGAGAGCAAGCTGCGTGTTTGCTGAGTGAGGAAGAGTGAGGGAGCACGGCGCAGCCCCGAGATAGCCGAGCTGCTGGAAACGCCTCTCTGGGGGAGCAGAGGAAGCAGCAGCGGCGGGAGCAGGCAGAGCCGTGAGCTGTCCTTGCAGTGCCTGCAATGCTCCTTCTGGGTTTCTCGCGGGTCCAGAAGCAGCCGCCGTGGCTCCCTGAGCCATTGGCACTGGGCAGGGCCTTCTTCCCCACTCAGCTTTCTCCCCTGTCTGGGGACCTTGCTATTTCCTCTGGGAACAGGAGACTCCTCTGTGTCTGTGTCTGTGTCTGTGTCTGTGTCTGTGTCTGTGTCTGTGTCTGTGTCTGTGTCTGTGTCTGTGTCTGTGTCTGTGTCTGTGTCTGTGTCTGTGTCTGTGTCTGTGTCTGTGTCTGTGTCTGTCTCTGTCTCTGTCTCTGTCTCTGTCTCTCTGTCTCTGTCTCTTCTCCCTGTCCTTGTGCATCTGCCGGGGATGAATGCCTCTCTCCCAGGTCTTTTTCTCCAAGCCCCTTTTCCATGTGGAATGGAATGATTCCTTCCTGGTTTTTTTTGGTTTTCTTGAAAACGGGTTTATCACAAAAAGCTTCTAGAATGATATGAATAATGAGGCAGATTTTTATTGCCAGTAGAATTGGTAACATCAATGGTAACGATATTGGTTGTAACAGGAACATTCTCATGCAGCTGTTGCACCTCCCCATGGTTTAGAAGGAGGTTTCTAGAGAAGAGGGGGGTCTTGAGGTGGTCACAGATTTTCCATGTGAATGTTTTCCCTCCTACGGCTCCTTCTCAGCTTTTTCCTTCTTGAGCAGAGAGAAGACGATCAGACACGTTTTCTTGGTTCTAGAAGACAGGTGTCTGCTAGGGAGAGCAGGAGCCTCCCTTGGGGTGAAAGAATGTAGACCCCCTCCCTCCGAATTATAAATTTGAAATCAAGGGGCTTTCAGGCAGACATCTGGGGATAGGAATAACAGTTCTTTACTAGTATAACCAGGCAAACAAACAAACAATAACTACAGCAATAACAAGATCACAGAACCAGGGACCCCGGGACAGCCTTCTCGGCTGAGATGGGATGGAGGAGAGGCTTTGTTTTCACAAACCCCCTTGGGCAGTCCCGGTGCTCCTGCAGGGCTCCGAGGAACAGTCGGCTGGAACAGCAGGGATGAGCTGAGATCCTGGGCCGGTGGCTGAGGTGTATCAGCAGCTCCACAGCGGTGGCTGCCACACGTCTCGGCAGGGCAGGGGGTGCGAGGCCGCCAAGAAAGAGGGGAGAAGGAGAAGAAGCAGCAGCTCCGTCTGGGTAATGGCGAATTCCCTTCTCTCCACCGCAGCAGCTCTGCGACCCAGCACACCAACGTCCTTCCCCGAAAACTGAAGAAGAAGCAGCCCAAAAGCTGTCCCCACCCTCCTTTTCTGCCCCCTTCCCCCACCCCGGGCCCGGCCACTCATTGTCCGTTGTGAGCACCCCTAAGTACCGGTAGTTAGGTTGTCCCAGCACATAATGGGTAAAAATTCCCCGGGCAGTCCAGAAGGACAAAACAAAAAAAAAGACACCTAACCCTTAACACGCGTACAGGGAGATGAGGATTCCTGCCAGCATTTGTGCTGATAAGAGAAACCTGCCGCCATCCTTGCTGATGCCAGAGACACATCAGTGCAGTGTCTCCATTGTTGAGGATTCCATCTCCTCTCTCATCATTTCTAAGCCCTTGTCAGTGACAAAGCTCAGCCTGAGGCAATTCACAGGCACAGCTGCCTAAAGGGCCATCAATTCTGAGCTGCCTCCTTTTGTCCCTTATCACCTACTGTCATACTGATGGCATTGTGTTCTTTGCTTATCACTTTCCCTTGTCCCTGTTCTCCCCTTGGATAAGAAAATGGATGTGATGTGAGCCTTAGAGAACCAGGCACTTGTAGCTTTCACATGCCCTGACTGTGGCCTCTGCTGAACTGGCTCAGTGCAATGAGTTCCTGAAGATGCTGAAAGGCTCCTGTCCCCCAAAGAGAAATGCGGTCTCTAGAGCAATTCTATGGAGGAAAACCTCATGTGGAACTCACTTTTCCAAGTGTCTCCCTCCAGCTGTTGCAGCATTGCTAAATGCTGGCATCTCCTTTTCAGGAGAGCTGAGAGGTTACTAACGTGAAGGGAAAGGGAGCAATCAGGTTCAGCTGGAAGGTGGCTGTGATGGAGCCCACAGATGTCCAGACGTGCTCTGCCACTCCAACCGATTTATTATTTTCCCTCCCAGATGTTGTACTGTTTAAGGGAGATGCTGAATGCACATCCAGGGGTGTTTGCGGACAGGTGCGGATAAGAAGAAAGTGTAGAGCAGTGAATTGCAGCCTCGGGTGGAATTGAAAGGACATCTGCCTTAGGCATCCATGTGAGAATGTGCTGCTTGTTGTGCACCTTGCAGGATGGAAGAGAGAGGTTTCTGGCGGGACCGAGATGATGGAGTTTCCTTTGTCACCTCCGAAAGCCCGGCTACAAATCCCTCTCATGCCATGGCCAGCCGAGGAGACAGCACTCGATGAAGGAGGCTCTGTGTGCCTGAGAGTGCAGCTGCTTTGTGAGGTGCCAGCAGCGATGCTGTCAAGGAGCAGCTCCTTGCTTTGCCGAGCAGGCTGAGACCAGCAGCAGCAGCAGCAGCAGGAGGTGTGGGCGGAGGGCGAGAGGCGATGGCAGAGGGGCAGCCCGCAGGAGTTTGGCGGCCGAGAGGGGCTGCAGAGGGCGAGAGTGGAGTCCAGGCCTCGTGTGGCGAGTGTGTAAGCGCAGGGGACAGGCGGCAGGCGTGTGTCCGGGCGAGTGTGTAAGCGCAGGGGGCAGGCGGCAGGCGTGTGTCCGGGCGAGTGTGTAAGCGCAGGGGGCAGGCGGCAGGCGTGTGTCCGGGCGAGTGTGTAAGCGCAGGGGACAGGCGGCAGGCGTGTGTCCGGGCGAGTGTGTAAGCGCAGGGGGCAGGCGGCAGGCGTGTGTCCGGGCGAGTGTGTAAGCGCAGGGGGCAGGCGGCAGGCGTGTGTCCGGGCCCGAGCGGGGCTGTGCGGGGTCGCTGCGGGCGGGCTCGGGGCACACGAAGGAGCTGCGGAGCCGCGCGGGGCCCGGCGGGCTCGGGGCAGCGCCCCCTGCTGGCCGCGGCCGGCGCTGCGCCCCCGGCCCCGCCCGGCCCCGCCCGCGGCGGTTCGTGCCCGGCCGCAGCCCCGGCCCCTCTGCCCGTGCGCCCAGCGCGCAGTAATACACGGCCGCGTCCCCGCGCCGGGGCCAACCGAGTCACAGCGCGCTCGAGCGCCCGTCCTCGGACACCCAGAGCTCCCCTGCGATGTCCGGCAGAACCTTGGACCCTCTAGGAATGAGTGCGAGGAATTCGGGACCTCGGCCCGGCAGCTGACGGTAGAAATGGATGAATTCCTCGATCTGTTTTTCGGGATGTGAGCAGGTGATGTTGATGCCGCTGTGCTCGGTGGTCTCCAGTGACGGCTCCTGCTGCACCTGGGATCTGACCGAAGCCACTGTCGAGGACAGAAAAAAGACAAACCTGGAATCCTACATTATCCTACTGCGCAGTAGAAAGCCCAAAGAAACCGAGCCTACAGGGATGGTGATGAAAAAAAGATCCCAGAGGATGTCAAGATGTGCAGGAAAAAACAGTGTCCACTAATCGTTTCTGGAGAGATGAATGCCAGAATGACAGGAGGATCGGTAGAGTCACTGGAGAACGGGGGCATGTGGGAAAAAGCACAAAAAGAAAAGTTAGAAGGGAGCAAAACTAATTTGGTGAGTGATAAAGAAGGAACGCTTGAGCAGAAATGGGCATAGAATAGAAACCGGAGATGTCTGCGGGAGCGTGGGATGGAAAAGAAGGAGGGAGGAACGGGAGAAGAGATCTCGAGAAGAGGTGTGGGAAGAAGCCGGGCAGGAGGGCAGCGTCGAGGGAGCTGCGGGATCCCCCCAGTCCCAGGCGCGGCCCCTCGGCCGCCAGCCCCGCGCACCGAGCAGCAGCGCGGCCAGCGCCGCGCCCCGACCCCGCCGCATGCCGCCGCTCCGCCGGCCGAGCGTCGCTGGCCCCTGAGCCCCGGCTCTGTGCTCCGGCCGTGCCGCCTCCTGTCGGCCGCCGCCAGCTCCGCCCCGGCCGGGCTCAGCCCCCGCCTCTCCGAGCCCCGGCCCCGGGAGCGCCGCAGCAATTGGGGCACGGCCGGGCCCAAGAGGCGGCTGTGTCCCATGGCACAGCCCAGCGCCAGCGCACGGGAAGCAGATCCGCTCCGCCGCTGGCAGCACACGGGCGGCAGCATTGCCGAGCCTCTGTCCGTGCGCACAAGGCACAGCTCCTCCTTTTGCCCTGTGCAGCGCTGCTGCGAGCGGCTGTGTCCCGCCTGGGGCCGAGGCCACGGGGGCTGCGAGCCGTGCTGGGGCCCCGGCCGTGCTGTTTGTGCTGAGTTCAGCCGAGCGGCCGAGCTGCACTGAAAGCGTCCTTGTTGGGCCCGAGATCGGCATGAGCCGAGCGGGAGCTTTGGAGGGGCAGCAAAGGGAGGGCTCAGCACGCAGGGGCTGCATTTCAGCGCCTCTGCCCTGCACACATGTGTAGCGGGCAGCTGCCGGCCCCGCTCAGCTGCACTCGGGCTCCTTCTGAGCCTGCGACGCTGCTGCTCTGTGCTGAGCAGGGCCAGAGCCGAGCTCAGGGTCCCTGGCCCAGTCAGGAAATTCCCTCCCGATGAGGGACACACACCCGGACAGACACAGCTCGCTGCTCACCACACTGGAGCCACACCCAAATCTGTGCTTCACGCGTGTCCCTGCAAACGGGGCTGCTGCAGGAGCGCCCAAGGCAGGAACACACACCCAGCCCTGGGCTCTGCTGAGGCCGTGTGGGACCAAGAGAAGCAGGGCTGGAGTGTGCAGGGACTGGACGTCCCCAGGGAAGCAAGGGGGATATTTTTCTTTACTTTGAGGCTGCACAATGCAGCGGTGAGTCAAAATTATCAAAGGTACTTTCTCAAATTATTATTAGGTTGGACGTGGTGCAAAAGCATCAGAGCATTGTACAGCCGTGGGGATGCAACATCAGGTGAGCCCTGGGTTGAGCGCAGCGTCCTTTTCCCAGCCTCAGCCCTGCACAGACACCTCCCCTCCCTCCGTCCCTCCCCTGGGTTGTTGCACAGCCGGGGACGCTCCCTGCACCGGGGTGTCTGTCACAGCACAGAGGTACAAGGCAGTGTCAGAGAGCTGCACTTCCTCCACCTTCAGGACACTGTATTTCCCCGTGGTGTTCAGGTGCGTGGTGATCCGGCCGCTGTGCTTGGGGCCAGAGCCTGCTTGATAGGAGAGCAGCTGTGGGGCTTGGCCTTGCCGCAGCTCGTACCAGAGCAATTCCCTTAAAACAGTGATGTGGTATTTGCAGGTGGTCTGGAAGGGGTGTCCCTGCTTCACCATGACTTGTCCATCGTCCTGGGTGACCGTGATCTGCCCCGTGGTGCCTGCAAGAAAGTGAAGGTGAGCGGCTGCACAGGGAAGGACTATGGGAAGCAAAACAAAGTACATGGAAATCCTGTTGAAGAAAGCTCCGTGCCCTGTAGGGGTGTTGTAAGAGACGGTCCGAAGATTCTTTCATCTCTCTCCCAATTGTCTCAAGGACAGGGACTGCTACCCTGAATATCAGGGACTTGGTCCAGGGGTTTGGGCCTAGCTGAGGTGGATGTTTTCTAAGTGATTGCTTGGAGGTCGATTGTTTGCATGGTACACAGCCCTCATTCCTGCGGGAGAGCAGAGGCTTGCAAGATGTGATTTTCTCTGTACCCTACACCTGCCTCCTGCGCAATGAAATTCATCAAAATGATCATCAATCTCCTCTGGTTTTGGCCCTGTGCCCCTTGCTTTGTAAAACACTATAAAATCACCCCCTAAAATTACCTTACTATGAGATCTCCCCAACGGACAGAAGACTCTGCGTTGATGGACGGTGAGTGGACTTGGACGTTGGTAGCTATAATCCCGTTTATCTCTTTTTCTTTATGCTTTGCTTTCTCCTCTTTTCCCTCTATCACATATTAGTGCTGATGAGCACTCAATAAAGTGTGTTTTCCTGTTAAAGTCCCTGGATTGCTGATAATCTTCCCTACTCTAAGATCGAATAAAAGAACCACATCATGGATCCCACATTGCAGATCATGACAGGAGTCCTGAGAGATTTTGGGCAGGAGTTTGGAGCTCTTTGCTCTGATTCAGCCAAATGAAAGCTGGGCTGTGTTCCTGCTCCTGCTCCTCCGGCTCACAGGACCAGGGAACCGCCTGTCGTGCCTGAATTTTGTATACTGGAACCAGCACCCCTCCAGCTGCCTGAGGAGCCCATGGAGGCACAGCAGAAAGGTTCATCCTGCTTCCCCATCCCTGTCACCTCTGAGGGCTCCTCAATCCCTGAGTAGACACAATGGTGAGCTTGGAAATAAGGAGCCCTGGTTGTGTGTGCAGCCGAGAGAGCACTGGGAGCCGTGGCAGAGCTCTATGCGTCAGGAGGCAGAACGGGACACCCTGTTAATGTCAGTGAAATGAGAGTTGAAAAATGCCTGGTTTGACAGGACCTGGGAATTCACATTAAAACAGGAGCATTATGCTAGTGCAGAAGCAGCTGAGATGTCCTGAGGTGACTGCAGGAGGGCCAGAAGAAAATGGCAGAGGGAGATGGACAGCAGGGGAGAGAAGAGAGAAAAGGCATCTGAGGTTTCCCTTCCTTCTCTGTTTTCCTTTTAAAACTGGGGAGCTTCTTGAGGAAACACTTGCAAAACCACAAAGAGGAGCTGATATTTCTCAGCCCTTTCCCTCTATTCAGTCATGATTTCCCACATGGTCCTGATAAGGCTGTTGAGGGTTTCCCGGTGGGAATAATAAAAATAAGAAGGATGCCTCGGGGAAATGCCAGGACTTACCCAGGAGCTGGCCCAGGAAGATGGTGAGGATGAGAGAGGCGAGGTGCATGGCGAGAGCAAACTGCGTGTTTGCTGAGTGAGGAAGAGTCAGAGAGCGCGGCCCCGAGATACGAAGTGAGGATGGGAGGAGGCGGCAGGAGAGTGTGGGGAGTGTGTAAGCGCAGGGGGCAGGCGGCAGGCGTGTGTCCGGGCGAGTGTGTAAGCGCAGGGGGCAGGCGGCAGGCGTGTGTCCGGGCGAGTGTGTAAGCGCAGGGGGCAGGCGGCAGGCGTGTGTCCGGGCGAGTGTGTAAGCGCAGGGGACAGGCGGCAGGCGTGTGTCCGGGCCCGAGCGGGGCTGTGCGGGGTCGCTGCGCGCGGGCTCGGGGCACACGAAGGAGCTGCGGAGCCGCGCGGGGCCCGGCGGGCTCGGGGCAGCGCCCCCTGCTGGCCGCGGCCGGCGCTGCGCCCCCGGCCCCGCCCGGCCCCGCCCGCGGCGGTTCGTGCCCGGCCGCAGCCCCGGCCCCTCTGCCCGTGCGCCCAGCGCGCAGTAATACACGGCCGCGTCCCCGCGCCGGGGCCAACCGAGCCACAGCGCGCTCGAGCGCCGATCTGCCGACACCCACAGACGCCCTTCAGGGGATCGCACTTCCTTGGGCGCTTTGGCAGTGACCGCCAGGAGTTGGGGACTTTGGCCCGGCAGCTGGCGGTAGAAATGGATGAAATCGCCCGTCCGGATATTGGGATGTGAGCACTTGATGGTGACATTGGTGCCCTCGGTGGTCTCCAGTGACGGCTCCTGCTGCACCTGGGATCTGACCGAAGCCACTGCCCGGGATACAAAATGAATAAATGTCAACTCCTGCTTTCGACCCAGCCCAGCCTGCCAATCCCGAGAAGAAAGCTCGCAGAAGCAGCCAGCAACACAGAGAATTGGTGACGAGCACAATCGCAGAGGATGTCAAGATACGCCGGAGTGAAAGTGTCCAGAAATCGTATGTGGAGAGATGAATGCGTGAATGACAGGAGGATCGGTAGAGTCACTGGGGACCGGGAGGATGTGGGAGAAAACACAGAAAGAAAAGAAACATGGGGGGAAGGACAGACTCGGTGAGATATAAAAAAGGAACGCTTGAGCAGGATTTGGTATAGAATAGAAACCGGAGATGTCTGCGGGAGCGTGGGATGGAGAAGAAGGAGGGAGGAACGGGAGAAGAGATCTCGGGAAGAGGTGTGGGAAGAAGCCGGGCAGGAGGGCAGCGTCGAGGGAGCTGCGGGATCCCCCCAGTCCCAGGCGCGGCCCCTCGGCCGCCAGCCCCGCGCACCGAGCAGCAGCGCGGCCAGCGCCGCGCCCCGACCCCGCCGCATGCCGCCGCTCCGCCGGCCGAGCGTCGCTGGCCCCTGAGCCCCGGCTCTGTGCTCCGGCCGTGCCGCCTCCTGTCGGCCGCCGCCAGCTCCGCCCCGGCCGGGCTCAGCCCCCGCCTCTCCGAGCCCCGGCCCCGGGAGCGCCGCAGCAATTGGGGCACGGCCGGGCCCAAGAGGCGGCTGTGTCCCATGGCACAGCCCAGCGCCAGCGCACGGGAAGCAGATCCGCTCCGCCGCTGGCAGCACACGGGCGGCAGCATTGCCGAGCCTCTGTCCGTGCGCACAAGGCACAGCTCCTCCTTTTGCCCTGTGCAGCGCTGCTGCGAGCGGCTGTGTCCCGCCTGGGGCCGAGGCCACGGGGGCTGCGAGCCGTGCTGGGGCCCGGCCGTGCTGTTTGTGCTGAGTTCAGCCGAGCGGCCGAGCTGCACTGAAAGCGTCCTTGTTGGGCCCGAGATCGGCATGAGCCGAGCGGGAGCTTTGGAGGGCCAGCAAAGGGAGGGCTCAGCACGCAGGGGCTGCATTTCAGCGCCTCTGCCCTGCACACATGTGTAGCGGGCAGCTGCCGGCCCCGCTCAGCTGCACTCGGGCTCCTTCTGAGCCTGCGACGCTGCTGCTCTGTGCTGAGCAGGGCCAGAGCCGAGCTCACTCAGGGTCCCTGGCCCAGTCAGGAAATTCCCTCCCGATGAGGGACACACACCCGGACAGACACAGCTCGCTGCTCACCACACTGGAGCCACACCCAAATAAATCTGTGCTTCACGAGTGTCCCTGCAAACGGGGCTGCTGCAGGAGCGCCCAAGGCAGGAACACACACCAAGCCCTGGGCTCTGCTGAGGCCGTGTGGGACCAAGAGAAGCAGGGCTGGAGTGTGCAGGGACTGGACGTCCCCAGGGAAGCACAGGGGATATTTTTCTTTACTTTGAGGCTGCACAATGCAGCGGTGAGTCAAAATTATCAAAGGTACTTTCTCAAATTATTATTAGGTTGGACGTGGTGCAAAAGCATCAGAGCATTGTACAGCCGTGGGGATGCAACATCAGGTGAGCCCTGGGCTGAGCGCAGCGTCCCTTGCCCAGCCTCAGCCCTGCACAGACACCTCCCCTCCGTCCCTCCCCTGGGTTGTTGCACAGCCGGGGACGCTCCCTGCACCGGGGTGTCTGTCACAGCACAGAGGTACAAGGCAGTGTCAGAGAGCTGCACTTCCTCCACCTTCAGGACACTGTATTTCCCCGTGGTGTTCAGGTGCGTGGTGATCCGGCCGCTGTGCTTGGGGCCAGAGCCTGCTTGATAGGAGAGCAGCTGTGGGGCTTGGCCTTGCCGCAGCTCGTACCAGGACAAGGAAGTAAAACCAGTGATCTGGTATTTGCAGGTGGTCTGGAAGGGGTGTCCCTGCTTCACCATGACTTGTCCATCGTCCTGGGTGACCGTGATCTGCCCCGTGGTGCCTGCAAGAAAGTGAAGGTCAGCAGCACCACGTGGAAATGATACAGAAAGAAAAGATGAAGCGAGAGCAAAACTCTGGTGGACAAAGGTATCTTCCCTACAGGGAAGTCCTGAGCTATGCAGAGAGACAGGCAAGAGTGATTTTGGGCAGGATTTCAGGCCTGTCAACACAAGAGGATCCTGACAAAGCTGAGCTGTGTCCCTACTCCCTACTTCTCCTGCTTCTAGAACCAGGAAACAGTGACTTCTGTGTGCTCAAGTAATCTGAGTAGGCACTGAGGTACAGAAAAAGGATTCATCCTGCTTTGTCATCCCTGTCACCTCCAAGGGCTCCTCAGTCCCTGAGTAGACACAATGGTGAGATAATAAAGAAGGAGCCCTGGTTGTGTGTCCAGCCCAAAGAGCACTGGAAGCCGTGGCAGAGCTGTGTGAGCCTGGAGGCAGAACGGGACACCCTGTTAATGTCAGTGAAATGAGAGTTGAAAAGTGCTTGGGGCAGGTTTGACCGGGTCTGTGAATTCACATTAAAACAGGAGCAATATGCAAGTGCCGAAGCAGCTGAGATGTCCTGAGGTGGCTGCAGGAGGGCCAGAAGAAAATGGCAGAGGGAGATGGATAGAAGGGGAGAGAAAAGAGAGAAAAGGCATCTGAGGTTTCTCTTCCCTCTCTGTTTTCCTTTTAAAACTGGGGAGCTTCTTGAGGAAACACTTGCAAAACCACAAAGAGGAGCCGATATTTCTCAGTCCTTTCCCTCTATTCAGTCCTGTTTCCCCACATGGTGCTGATAAGGCTGTTGAGGGTTTCCTGGTGGGAATAATAAAAATAAGAAGGATGCCTTGGGGAAATGCCAGGACTTACCCAGGAGCTGGCCCAGGAAGATGGTGAGGATGAGAGAGGCGAGGTGCATGGCGAGAGCAAGCTGCGTTTTTGCTGAGTGAGGAAGAGTGAGAGAGCACGGCGCAGCCCCGAGATAGCCGAGCTGCTGGAAACGCCTCTCTGGGGGAGCAGAGGAAGCAGCAGCGGCGGGAGCAGGCAGAGCCGTGAGCTGTCCTTGCAGTGCCTGCAATGCTCCTTCTGGGTTTCTCGCGGGTCCAGCAGCAGCCGCCGTGGCTCCCTGAGCCATTGGCACTGGGAGCATTCCGTGCCTCTGGGGCCTGACTCACGGCAAGGGGCTGTTCCTGCTCAGCTCGCAGGGGAATCCTCACCTCCCCAGCTGGAATGGCGAGCTCTGCTGCACAGCCAGGGCCGGGCACTGGGGAGGGCAGGGCCTTCTTCCCCACTCATCTTTCTCCCCTGTCTGGGGTCCTTGCTATTTCCTCTGGGAACACGAGACTCCTCTGTCTCTGTCTCTCTGTCTCTGTCTCTGTCTCTGTCTCTGTCTCTGTCTCTGTCTCTGTCTCTGTCTCTGTCTCTGTCTCTGTCTCTGTCTCTGTCTCTGTCTCTGTCTCCGTCTCTTCTCCCCTGTCCTTGTGCATCTGCCGGGGATGAATGCCTCTCTCTCAGGTCCCTTTCTCCAAGCCCCTTTTCCATGTCGAATGGAATGATTCCTTCCTGGTCTTTTTGGTTTTCTCGAATTCGGGCTTATCGCAAAAAGCTTCCAGAATGATAAGAATAATGATGCAGATTGTTATTGCCAATAGAATTGGTAATATCAATGGTAACGATATTGGTTGTAACAGGAACATTCTCATGCAGCTGTTGCACCTCCCCATGGTTTAGAAGGAGGTTTCTAGAGAAGAGGGAGGTCCTGAGGGTGTCACAGATTTTCCATGTGAATGTTTTCCCTCCTTCGGGCTCATTCAAAGCTTTTTCCTTCTTGAGCAGAGAGAAGACGATCAGACACGTACAGGGAGATGAGGATTCCTGCCAGCATTTGTGCTGAGAAGAGAAACCTGCCACCATCCTTGCTGATGCCAGAGACACATCAGTGCCAGTGTCTCCATTGCTGAGGATTCCATCTCCTCTCTCATCATCTCTAAGCCCTTGTCAGTGACAAAGCTCAGCCTGACGCAATTCACAGACACAGCTTCCTAAAGGGCCATCAATTCTGTGCTGCCTCCTTCTGTCCCTTATCACCTACTGTCATACTGATGGCATTGTGTTCTTTGTTTATCACTTTCCCTTGTCCCTGTTCTCCCCTTGGATAAGAAAATGGATGTGATGTGAGCCTTAGAGAAACAGGCAATTCTCGCTTTCACGTGCCCTGACTGTGGTCTCTGCTGAACTGGCTCAGTGCAGTGAGTTCCTGAAGATGCTGAAAGGCTCCTGTCCCCCAAAGAGAAATGCGGTCTCTAGAGCAATTCTATGGAGGAAAACCTCATGTGGAACTCACTTTTCCAAGTGTCTCCCTCCAGCTGTTGCAGCATTGCTAAATGCTGGCATCTCCTTTTCAGGAGAGCTGAGAGGTTACTAACGTGAAGGGAAAGGGATCAATCAGGTTCAGCTGGAAGGTGGCTGTGATGGAGCCCACAGATGTTCAGACGTGCTCTGCCACTCCAACCGATTTATTATTTTCCGTCCCAGATGTTGTACTGTTTAAGGGAGATGCTGAATGCACATCCAGGGGTGTTTGTGGACAGGTGCGGATAAGAAGAAAGTGTAGAGCAGTGAATTGCAGCCTCGGGTGGAATTGAAAGGACATCTGCCTTAGGCATCCGTGTGAGAATGTGCTGCTTGTTGTGCACCTTGCAGGATGGAAGAGAGAGTTCTCTGGCGGGACCGAGATGATGGAGATTCCTTTGTCACCTCCGAAAGCCCGGCTACAAATCCCTCTCATGCCACGGCCTGCCGAGGAGACAGCACTCGATGAAGGAGGCTCTGTGTGCCTGAGAGTGCAGCTGCTTTGTGAGGTGCCAGCAGCGATGCTGTCAAGGAGCAGCTCCTTGCTTTGCCGAGCAGGCTGAGACCAGCAGCAGCAGCAGCAGCAGGAGGAGGTGTGGGCGGAGGGCGACAGGCGATGGCAGAGGGGCAGCCCGCAGGAGTTTGGCGGCCGAGAGGGGCTGCAGAGGGCGAGAGGGGAGTCCGGGCCTCGTGTGGCGAGTGTGTAAGCGCAGGGGGCTGGCGGCAGGCGTGTGTCCAGGCGAGTGTGTAAGCGCAGGGGGCAGGCGGCAGGCGTGCGTCCAGGCGAGTGTGTAAGCGCAGGGGACAGGCGGCAGGCGTGTGTCCGGGCGAGGGTGTAAGCGCAGGGGACCGGCGGCAGGCGTGTGTCCGGGCGAGTGTGTAAGCGCAGGGGGCAGGCGGCAGGCGTGTGTCCGGGCGAGTGTGTAAGCGCAGGGGACAGGCGGCAGGCGTGTGTCCGGGCGAGTGTGTAAGCGCAGGGGGCAGGCGGCAGGCGTGTGTCCGGGCGAGTGTGTAAGCGCAGGGGGCAGGCGGCAGGCGTGTGTCCGGGCGAGTGTGTAAGCGCAGGGGGCAGGCGGCAGGCGTGTGTCCGGGCGAGTGTGTAAGCGCAGGGGACAGGCGGCAGGCGTGTGTCCGGGCCCGAGCGGGGCTGTGCGGGGTCGCTGCGCGCGGGCTCGGGGCACACGAAGGAGCTGCGGAGCCGCGCGGGGCCCGGCGGGCTCGGGGCAGCGCCCCCTGCTGGCCGCGGCCGGCGCTGCGCCCCCGGCCCCGCCCGGCCCCGCCCGCGGCGGTTCGTGCCCGGCCGCAGCCCCGGCCCCTCTGCCCGTGCGCCCAGCGCGCAGTAATACACGGCCGCGTCCCCGCGCCGGGGCCAACCGAGCCACAGCGCGCTCGAGCGCCGATCTGCCGACACCCACAGACGACCCGCAATGGCCGGCACATCCTTGGACTCTTTCAAAGTGAGTGCGACGAGTTCGGGTCCTCGGCCCGGGAGCTGACGGTACCAGGAGATCCAATCGCTGGTCTGGATTTTGGGATGTGAGCAGGTGATGTTGATGCCGCTGTGCTCGGTGGTCTCCAGCGACGGCTCCTGCTGAACCTGGGCTCTGGCCACAGCCACTGTTTGGGAGAAAATAAGAATCCGTTTTGTTTAGCAGAAAATATCAAGCAAGGGGATATGAAGGAGGAAGAGAGATCAGAGGTAATTGGGAGACTTTCTGATAAAGGATGGGGAGATTATTTCACTGTGAGTGTTTGGGGACAAGAATTTATGCGGGACGTGTTGATTAAAAATCAGAGGGAAATTATAAAAAATACACTGCCTGATGGAAATGGGTGGGTGGGTGGCTGGGTGGATGGATGGATGGATGGATGGATGGATGGATGGATGGATACCGACATAGAGTAAAATAGACCAAGTGGGAAGCAATGCCTTTACGAAGGGAAGAAGGTCGGGTGGCAGAGGAGGGAACCAAGGGTAAAAATAAGGGAAAAGGAACAAGAATGTGAGGAATGAATCTTAGGCTTGAGCGGGTTTTAGGTTTCCCCCTGACCCAGGCACCCCTCGGCCGCCAGCCCCGCGCACCGAGCAGCAGCGCGGCCAGCGCCGCGCCCCGACCCCGCCGCATGCCGCCGCTCCGCCGGCCGAGCGTCGCTGGCCCCTGAGCCCCGGCTCTGTGCTCCGGCCGTGCCGCCTCCTGTCGGCCGCCGCCAGCTCCGCCCCGGCCGGGCTCAGCCCCCGCCTCTCCGAGCCCCGGCCCCAGGAGCGCCGCAGCAATTGGGGCACGGCCGGGCCCAAGAGGCGGCTGTGTCCCATGGCACAGCCCAGCGCCAGCGCACGGGAAGCAGATCCGCTCCGCCGCTGGCAGCACACGGGCGGCAGCATTGCCGAGCCTCTGTCCGTGCGCACAAGGCACAGCTCCTCCTTTTGCCCTGTGCAGCGCTGCTGCGAGCGGCTGTGTCCCGCCTGGGGCCGAGGCCACGGGGGCTGCGAGCCGTGCTGGGGCCCCGGCCGTGCTGTTTGTGCTGAGTTCAGCCGAGCGGCCGAGCTGCACTGAAAGCGTCCTTGTTGGGCCCGAGATCGGCATGAGCCGAGCGGGAGCTTTGGAGGGGCAGCAAAGGGAGGGCTCAGCACGCAGGGGCTGCATTTCAGCGCCTCTGCCCTGCACACATGTGTAGCGGGCAGCTGCCGGCCCCGCTCAGCTGCACTCGGGCTCCTTCTGAGCCTGCGACGCTGCTGCTCTGTGCTGAGCAGGGCCAGAGCCGAGCTCAGGGTCCCTGGCCCAGTCAGGAAATTCCCTCCCGATGAGGGACACACACCCGGACAGACACAGCTCGCTGCTCACCACACTGGAGCCACACCCAAATCTGTGCTTCACGCGTGTCCCTGCAAACGGGGCTGCTGCAGGAGCGCCCAAGGCAGGAACACACACCCAGCCCTGGGCTCTGCTGAGGCCGTGTGGGACCAAGAGAAGCAGGGCTGGAGTGTGCAGGGACTGGACGTCCCCAGGGAAGCAAGGGGGATATTTTTCTTTACTTTGAGGCTGCACAATGCAGCGGTGAGTCAAAATTATCAAAGGTACTTTCTCAAATTATTATTAGGTTGGACGTGGTGCAAAAGCATCAGAGCATTGTACAGCCGTGGGGATGCAACATCAGGTGAGCCCTGGGTTGAGCGCAGCGTCCTTTTCCCAGCCTCAGCCCTGCACAGACACCTCCCCTCCCTCCGTCCCTCCCCTGGGTTGTTGCACAGCCGGGGACGCTCCCTGCACCGGGGTGTCTGTCACAGCACAGAGGTACAAGGCAGTGTCAGAGAGCTGCACTTCCTCCACCTTCAGGACACTGTATTTCCCCGTGGTGTTCAGGTGCGTGGTGATCCGGCCGCTGTGCTTGGGGCCAGAGCCTGCTTGATAGGAGAGCAGCTGTGGGGCTTGGCCTTGCCGCAGCTCATACCAGGACAAGGCAGCCGAAACACTGCTCTGGTATTTGCAGGTGGTCTGGAAGGGGTGTCCCTGCTTCACCATGACTTGTCCATCGTCCTGGGTGACCGTGATCTGCCCCGTGGTGCCTGCAAGAAAGTGCAAATCAGCAGCTGCACAGGGAAGGACTATGGGAAGCAAAACGAAGTCTATGGAAATTCTGTTGAAGAAAGCTCCCTGCCCTGTAGGGAAGTCCTGAGAGATTTTGGGCTGGAGTTTGGAGCTCTTTGCTCTGCATCAGCCAAAGGTGAGCTGGGCTGTGTTTCTGCTCCTGCTCCTCCTGCTCCCAGGACCAGGGAACCGATTGTCATGCCTGAACTTTGTGTGCTGGAGGCAGCACCCCTCCAGCTGCCTGAGGAGCCCATGGAGGCACAGCAGAAAGGTTCATCCTGCTTCCCCATCCCTGTCACTTCTGAGGGCTCCTCAATCCCTGAATAGACACAATGGTGAGCTTGGAAAGAAGGAGCCCTGGTTGTTTGTACAGCCCAGAGAGCACTGGGAGCCGTGGCAGAGCTGTGTGAGCCTGGAGGCAGAAGGGGACACCCTGTTAATGTCCGTGAAATGAGAGTTGAAAAGTGCCTGGGGCAGATTTGACAGAACCTGGGAATTCACATTAGGAAGAGGGGACAGTGGGATTGCAGAAGCAGCTGAGATGTCCTGAGGTGACTGCAGGAGGGTCAGAAGAGCCAGGAAGAGGGAGATGGATAGGAGGAGAGAGAAAAGACAGAAAAGAATTCTCAGGCTTCTCTTCCCTCTTTTCCCTTTCCCTTTTCAAATCGAAGATCTTCTTGAGGAAACACTTGCAGAACCACAAAGAGGAGCCGATATTTCTCAGTCCTTTCCCTCTATTCAGTCCTGTTTCCCCACATGGCGCTGATAAGGCTGTTGAGGGTTTCCTGCGGGGAAGAAGAAGAAGAAGCCTTGGGGAAGTGCCGGGACTTACCCAGGAGCTGTCCCAGGAAGAGGGTGAGGATGAGAGAGGCGAGGTGCATGGCGAGAGCAAGCTGCGTGTTTGCTGAGTGAGGAAGAGTGAGGGAGCACGGCGCAGCCCCGAGATAGCCGAGCTGCTGGAAACGCCTCTCTGGGGGAGCAGAGGAAGCAGCAGCGGCGGGAGCAGGCAGAGCCGTGAGCTGTCCTTGCAGTGCCTGCAATGCTCCTTCTGGGTTTCTCGCGGGTCCAGCAGCAGCCGCCGTGGCTCCCTGAGCCATTGGCACTGGGAGCATTCCGTGCCTCTGGGGCCTGACTCACGGCAAGGGGCTGTTCCTGCTCAGCTCTCAGGGGAATCCTCACCTCCCCAGCTGGAATGGCCAGCTCTGCTGCACAGCCAGGGCCGGGCACTGGGGAGGGCAGGGCCTTCTTCCCCACTCAGCTTTCTCCCCTGTCTGGGGTCCTTGCTATTTCCTCTGGGAACAGGAGACTCCTCTGTGTCTGTGTCTGTGTCTGTGTCTGTGTCTGTGTCTGTGTCTGTGTCTGTCTCTGTGTCTGTCTCTGTCTCTATCTCTGTCTCTGTCTCTGTCTCTGTCTCTTCTCCCCGTCCTTGTGCATCTGCCGGGGATGAATGCCTCTCTCCCAGGTCTTTTTCTCCAAGCCCCTTTTCCATGTGGAATGGAATGATTCCTTCCTGGTTTTTTTTGGTTTTCTTGAAAACGGGTTTATCACAAAAAGCTTCTAGAATGATATGAATAATGAGGCAGATTTTTATTGCCAGTAGAATTGGTAATATCAATGGTAACGATATTGGTTGTAACAGGAACATTCTCATGCAGCTGTTGCACCTCCCCATGGTTTAGAAGGTGGTTTCTAGAGAAGAGGGGGGTCTTGAGGTGGTCACAGATTTTCCATGTGAATGTTTTCCCTCCTACGGCTCCTTCTCAGCTTTTTCCTTCTTGAGCAGAGAGAAGACGATCAGACACGTTTTCTTGGTTCTAGAAGACAGGTGTCTGCTAGGGAGAGCAGGAGCCTCCCTTGGGGTGAAAGAATGTAGACCCCCTCCCTCCGAATTATAAATTTGAAATCAAGGGGCTTTCAGGCAGAGATCTGGGGATAGGAATAACAGTTCTTTACTAGTATAACCAGGCAAACAAACAAACAATAACTACGGCAATAACAAGATCACAGAACCAGGGACCCCGGGACAGCCTTCTCGGCTGAGATGGGATGGAGGAGAGGCTTTGTTTTCACAAACCCCCTTGGGCAGTCCCGGTGCTCCTGCAGGGCTCCGAGGAACAGTCGGCTGGAACAGCAGGGATGAGCTGAGATCCTGGGCCGGTGGCTGAGGTGTATCAGCAGCTCCACAGCGGTGGCTGCCACACGTCTCGGCAGGGCAGGGGGTGCGAGGCCGCCAAGAAAGAGGGGAGAAGGAGAAGAAGCAGCAGCTCCGTCTGGGTAATGGCGAATTCCCTTCTCTCCACCGCAGCAGCTCTGCGACCCAGCACACCAACGTCCTTCCCCGAAAACTGAAGAAGAAGCAGCCCAAAAGCTGTCCCCACCCTCCTTTTCTGCCCCCTTCCCCCACCCCGGGCCCGGCCACTCATTGTCCGTTGTCTAGCACCCCTAAGTACCGGTAGTTAGGTTGTCCCAGCACATAATGGGTAAAAATTCCCCGGGCAGTCCAGAAGGACAAAACAAAAAAAAAAGACACCTAACCCTTAACACGCGTAAAGGGAGATGAGGGTTCCTGCCAGCATTTGTGCTGAGAAGAGAAACCTGCCGCCATCCTTGCTGATGCCAGAGACACATCAGTGCCAGTGTCTCCATTGCTGAGGATTCCATCTCCTCTCTCATCATCTCTAAGCCCTTGTCAGTGACAAAGCTCAGCCTGAGGCAATTCACAGGCACAGCTGCCTAAAGGGCCATCAATTCTGAGCTGCCTCCTTTTGTCCCTTATCACCTACTGTCATACTGATGGCATTGTGTTCTTTGCTTATCACTTTCCCTTGTCCCTGTTCTCCCCTTGGATAAGAAAATGGATGTGATGTGAGCCTTAGAGAACCAGGCACTTTTACCTTTCACATGCCCTGACTGTGGCCTCTGCTGAACTGGCTCAGTGCAATGAGTTCCTGAAGATGCTGAACGGCTCCTGTCCCCCAGAGAGAAATGCGGTCTCTAGAGCAATTCTATGGAGGAAAACCTCATGTGGAACTCACTTTTTCAAGTGTCTCCCTCCAGCTGTTGCAGCATTGCTAAATGCTGGCATCTCCTTTTCAGGAGAACTGAGAGGTTACTAACGTGAAGGGAAAGGGATCAATCAGGTTCAGCTGGAAGGTGGCTGTGATGGAGCCCACAGATGTTCAGACGTGCTCTGCCACTCCAACCGATTTATTATTTTCCCTCCCAGATGTTGTACTGTTTAAGGGAGATGCTGAATGCACATCCAGGGGTGTTTGTGGACAGGTGCGGATAAGAAGAAAGTGTAGAGCAGTGAATTGCAGCCTCGGGTGGAATTGAAAGGACATCTGCCTTAGGCATCCGTGTGAGAATGTGCTGCTTGTTGTGCACCTTGCAGGATGGAAGAGAGAGTTCTCTGGCGGGACCGAGATGATGGAGATTCCTTTGTCACCTCCGAAAGCCCGGCTGCAAATCCCTCTCATGCCATGGCCTGCCGAGGTGACCGCACTCGATGAAGGAGGCGCTGTGTGCCTGAGAGTGCAGCTGCTTTGTGAGGTGCCAGCAGCGATGCTGTCAAGTAGCAGCTCCTTGCTTTGCCGAGCAGGCTGAGACCAGCAGCAGCAGCAGCAGCAGCAGCAGGAGGTGTGGGCGGAGGGCGACAGGCGATGGCAGAGGGGCAGCCCGCAGCAGTTTGGCGGCCGGGAGAGGCTGCAGAGGGCGAGAGGGGAGTCCGGACCTTGTGTGGCGAGTGTGTAAGCGCAGGGGGCAGGCGGCAGGCGTGTGTCCGGGCGAGTGTGTAAGCGCAGGGGGCAGGCGGCAGGAGAGTGTGGCGAGTGTGTAAGCGCAGGGGGCAGGCGGCAGGCGTGTGTCCGGGCGAGTGTGTAAGCGCAGGGAACAGGCGGCAGGCGTGTGTCCGGGCGAGTGTGTAAGCGCAGGGGGCAGGCGGCAGGCGTGTGTCCAGGCGAGTGTGTAAGCGCAGGGGGCAGGCGGCAGGCGTGTGTCCAGGCGAGTGTGTAAGCGCAGGGGAAAGACGGCAGGCGTGTGTCCAGGCGAGTGTGTAAGCGCAGGGGACAGGCGGCAGGAGAGTGTGGCGAGTGTGTAAGCGCAGGGGAAAGACTGCAGGCGTGTGTCCAGGCGAGTGTGTAAGCGCAGGGGACAGGCGGCAGGCGTGTGTCCGGGCGAGTGTGTAAGCGCAGGGGGCAGGCGGCAGGCGTGTGTCCGGGCGAGTGTGTAAGCGCAGGGGAAAGACGGCAGGCGTGTGTCCAGGCGAGTGTGTAAGCGCAGGGGGCAGGCGGCAGGCGTGTGTCCGGGCGAGTGTGTAAGCGCAGGGGGCAGGCGGCAGGCGTGTGTCCGGGCGAGTGTGTAAGCGCAGGGGACAGGCGGCAGGCGTGTGTCCGGGCCCGAGCGGGGCTGTGCGGGGTCGCTGCGGGCGGGCTCGGGGCACACGAAGGAGCTGCGGAGCCGCGCGGGGCCCGGCGGGCTCGGGGCAGCGCCCCCTGCTGGCCGCGGCCGGCGCTGCGCCCCCGGCCCCGCCCGGCCCCGCCCGCGGCGGTTCGTGCCCGGCCGCAGCCCCGGCCCCTCTGCCCGTGCGCCCAGCGCGCAGTAATACACGGCCGCGTCCCCGCGCCGGGGCCAACCGAGCCACAGCGCGCTCGAGCGCCCGTCCTCGGACACCCAGAGCTCCCCTGCGATGTCCGGCAGAACCTTGGACCCTCTAGCGATGAGTGCGAGGAATTCGGGACCTCGGCCCGGGATCTGACGGTAGAAATGGATGAATTCCTCGATCTGTTTTTTGGGATGTGAGCAGCTGATATTGACGCCGCTGTCCTCGGTGGTCTGTAGTGACGGCTCCTGCTGCACCTGGGCTTTGCCTGAAGCTACTGATGGTGAGAAAAAAAGGACAAACCTCAAGTCCTACATTCTCCCCACCTCTGCCAGAACAAAATTCTGCAGAAGCAATCAGGAGTATACAGAGAACATGAGGACTGTAGTTTGCAGAGTTTGCACATGCCAGCATGTGCAAGGACTGAAATGTATAATAATAATAATAATAATAATAATAATAATAATAATAATAATAATAATAATAATAATAATAATAATAATAATAATAATAACAACAACAACAACAACAACAACAACAGCAACATCATCATCATCTAATATGCAAAAAGACACAGAGAAAAGGAAGGTATGGCAATGACTGGACAAAGAAGAGAGGGATGAGTTTTCTGAGGGAATAGGGAATGGTGCAGAGGAAACGATGGACTCGAGGACAGTTATGGGGCAGAGGTCGGTGAAGAAGCCAAAGAGGACAATAACTTCCAGGGATCTGCGGGGTCGCCCCAGCCCGACCCCGCTCACCGAGTAGCACCGCGGCCAGCGCAGCCAGCGCGGCGCCCCGGCCCCGCCGCATGCTGCCGCTCTGCCCGCCGAGCATCGCTGTCCCCTCAGCCCCGACCCTGTGCTCTGACTGTGCCGCCTCCTTTTCTCTCCTCTACTCTCTCTCCATCGCCCCCAGTTCCGCACCGGGCCTGAGCCCTGCCCCGGCGGCTCCCGGGCTCTTGCCCGGTCTCAGAGCATTCAGGGGCTCCGCACGGGCTCAGCTTGGTCTTCCGGCCAACGAACCCTTCCCCTCCTCAGCAAGGACGAGAATCAGCCGGCACAGCGTCAGCTACAGCCCGAGAGAGCAAGAGAGCCCTGAACCAGGAGATGGAGCAGCTTCCCCGAGCACTCTCCCTGCTCAGGGGCTGGAAACGGCAGCCAAGGATTTTCTGCAGGTGGCAGTGACGAGGCTGAGAGTCCCATGTTCCAGCAGCTGCTCATAGCCTAGTCTCCTGTTGCAGAGAACTTCCAGAGTCTAGTCTGTATCTCCTGTTTCCTTTGCACAAGTGGTTCCAGGATTTTCTGGGGACAACTTGGGCAGCAGAGGCCAATTTACTGCCTGTCCTTTGTTGTTCAATGTCTCTTCCAAACTTGTGGAGAGTGACACTATCCACTATTCATGACATTCATGGTCACATGCAACACTGGTTGTCCTTGCGCTGATCTCTGAGAGACCCCAGAGTTGTCTGCCAGCTGGGGTTTGGAGCAATGGCCACAACTCTTTGTAGGACAGACAATTAGTGACCTGGCAATGACAGGAGCCAGTTCCCTTATGACTTGTGTGCACATTCCAACTGTACCTAAATATGTGCAGTTTGCTAAGGACTCACTGACCTGATCTCCTCCCATCAAGGGAGTGTGTTCCCTGATCCTGACTTTACCCCCAGTCTACATATGGGATTCCTTAAGGCCAGTCTTGCTAATAAGGACTGAGGCAAAGGCCTTCAACACCTTAGCTTTTTCTCTATCCTGTGTCACCAGGGTCCTTGTCTCATTCAGCAGCAGTCCTACATTCTCCTAACTCTTCCTTTTGTTACCTTTGTCCTTATGGAAGCCCCTTCATTGTGTCACTTGCCTTTCTTCCTGACTGCTAAATTAAACCTTCCACCTTTTTTCTCCCTTTCCACATCCCTGGTGCGTGACAGGAGAAGGCAAAACCAGACACCTGAATGTCCTGGGCTCTGTGTTTGGTGAGATATAGTCATACCCAGGAGCAAGGCCACTTCTCTGAGACAAGGCCCCTAAGATCCCAATGGAGTGACCCAGACAGACATAATTTCATTTTAATGGGCTCCTGCAGCATCTGGCTTGAGTCCTGTGCTGATGCTCATGTGTTTTGATCCAGAAATGCTTGGGCCTCTCATCTTGTCATGCAAAAGATGCCTTCATTGAGGAATGTGCCAGAAATGAAGCAGGAAGTGAAAACACAGCCATTTATGAAGCCAAACCACAGCTCACAGCATTAAATGGGATGTTTTGCATTCAAGATGAATTTGTCAGAAAATTATCACCTCTAGGATACTTCTGCCAGCCTGGGGAAGTAAAGGTCCATGATAAAAGCCCCCCCAGCTCTTTGTGCTTTCATCCCCTTCTCTTGCCTCCTTCTCCTTGGGAGTCAGGTGAGTCTGAAACCCTTTCTCCTTCTCTGCTTTGTCTAAAAGGAGAGCTTACCTCAATGGACCTCTCAGCTGATTCCAGCTGTCTTCTATGATGGCTTTTGGGGTTATTTGTCATGGGAGAAAGAAAAGGGGAGAAGGTTCGAAGTGCAGGGAGGCTGGGACTGTGATCAGTTGTTATCTGGACTTGGAGTGTGGGCGGTGGCTGCATAGGAGCTGGTGATTCGTTTTAGGCTCTGGCAGGATGAGGCCAGCAAGCCCTCATACATCTCTACAGAGCATCCACCTCCTGGCTCTGCATGTTATTTGACTCCTGATGTGGTTACAGGCTGCTCCTCATGCATCCTTATATTTTGCTTTCTCCCTGCCCTCTCTCCAGGTACTCCTCATGCCCCAAGACATGTCCTGCATAGAGAAGTGCCAGCCCTGACAGCCCTGTGGCCCCACCCCGCTGGCCAACAACTGCAATGAGTGCTGTGTCAGGCAGTGCCAGGACTCCACCGTCATCATCGAACCCTCGCCCGTGCTGGTGACCCTGCCCGGCCCCATCCTCAGCTCCTTCCCACAGAACACCGCCGTGGGATCCTCCACCTCAGCTGCCGTTGGCAACATCCTCAGCTGTGGCGGAGTGCCCATCAGCTCCGGGGGCTTTGACATCTCCTGCATCACCAACTGCTATGGCAGCAGATGTTGTCCCTGCTAAAGCTGCTCTCAATGTCCTCAGATAATGACCCCAAGGAACTCAGAATATGAAGCTAGACAGAGGATCAAACCTTTGTGTCATTGTTTTAACAGTAGCTGATCATCACTGATTTGCCTGGCCAGGGAAAACTTGAAGAGATCACCCTGAGGGAGCTGAAACTGGGATCTCTGAAAATTTGGCCAATATCTACCTCTCCTCTCTTTCACTCTCACCCTTTCTCACTCTTGCCTTTGTTCTCTTGTGCTTCCTTCAAAATCTGCTGTGAGGACCCCAGAAACCACTGTGCAGGGGCATGCTGGACTGTGTCCTGTTGCTGGACAAGTCGAAAGATTCCCTGTGATAACTCTGCCATAGGAGCAGGAGAGGGAAGACATTCTTGGCTGTTTCTGCTCCTTTTCATACTTGGAGCCTCTACTTAGAATGACCTAATTTTCACCTTTGTGTACATTAAAAACTTGCTGCAACCTTGCCTGTGTCCTTTAGTTGTCTTTCATTTGTGCACTGAGTGTTGAGCAGAAAAGCCATTGGCTGAGTAGCACAGGGAAACCCTTCATCATTCCTAGAGGCACTGGGAGGTGGGACAAATTGCAATGATTCTTCTTTCCAGCAGTGCTTCCACACACTGAGGTGTCAGAGAATTTCATAGAATGTTGGGTTGGAAAGGTCTTTTAAATTTCTCCTGGTCCAATCTCCATACAATGAGTAACGACACTGTCCACTAGACCAGGTTCAAAGCCCCACACAACCTGACCTAGAACATGTATAAGGATCTATACTCTCTCTTGGCAACATATTCCTCTGTATTACCATCCTCTTTGTAAAAAAATTTTTTCATAGTTAGTCTGAATCTACCCTATTCTAGTTTAAAACTGTTTCCCCTGCCTTATCACAACAAACCCTGCTAAAAAATTTATTTTAAGCCCTCTTTACATACTGAAAGACTGCAACAAAATCTCCTTAAAGCCTTGTCTTCTCCAGACTGAACAAGCCCAATTGTCTTAGCCTGTCCTCATAAGAGAATTGCTCCTGACCTCAGATAATTTTTGTGGCCTCCTCTAGGCTTGCTCCAAAAGGTCCATGTCCTTACTCTGCTGAGGACTCTAAGCTGGAGGCAGTATTTGAGATGGGGTCTCAGTGTAGAGGGGCAGAATCAGGAAGCAGTTGGCTTTCTGGGCTGCAAGAGCACATTTACAATTCATATCCAGCCTTTCATCCATGAAGGGAGACATTCCTAGTTATTCCACCACCAAAGGCTGTCAGTCCTTGCCTGGCTGCGTCTCGTCTCAGAAATACCAGTTGGACCTAAAGCACATTATACAATCAGGACTCCTGAAAACTGCTGTTCCATAGAAGAGAACTGCAGGCATGTGGGAAGACACGACCTGAGGAGGTCAGCATTTCCACATGTTCTTGGGGAAGAGTCCTCTTGCTTTGTGTGAAGCTGTGCAGGGCAAGAAGGTTCACAAGCCAAAGAATGGCAGGAATTGGAAATTGGTTAATAGCCTTGGAATGGCCTACATTCCCTACTCCACTGCTCCTCTCCTCCATCACCTGATCCAGGGGCTGCGGGCAGTGTGCTGGGTCATGGGCAGCAGAGACAACTTCCCCATGCAGCCCTGTCCCCCTGCAGCACAGCCTCTGGCCTGGCTCACCTGTGCTCCTCGGTGCTCCTGAGGTGTTCCCAGGGTAGCAGTGGGATCAGCTACAGCAGGCCCCACGCTGGAGTCCCCCGTCCCTTTGAACCCAACACCCATCAGGTGAAGCCAGCCCCGGGACAGGGAGTGGTGGCAAAACACACACAACAGGGTTTGTTCCGCCTGGTCTTGCCCCAGGACAGAGCAGCTTTCCTGAGGCCACAGGTGTCACAACCCAGATGCAAGTGCACTTCTACTTCAAACAGAGTCTGTGGGAGTCAGAGCAGAGTCAGCACGTAACCCCAGGACAGGGAGGACCAGGACCAAGACCACCTAGATCCAATTCAACCATGGGCTCAGCTCTGCCTTGGTCCCTGCCAGGGGTGCTATGACAGCCCAGGCCTGTCCCAGCTCTGTCCTCTCAGTGCGCCTGAGTCTGGCCTGAGCTACCCTTGTTCTCCTGAGCTGGCCAGGCCCCTTCACCACCCATGGCAGTCACAGGATGGATCCTGTACATGGGCCCCTCTGGAGTCTGGCCTTGCCCTGACCCTCAGCACCAGCTCTGGCCCTGGCACTCCTGCCCAGATCTGGCCCTCCTGGGACCTCCTGCACATCTGTAGAACAGAGTAGGGCAATAATCAACAGATACTTCAGGGGCAGAATTTTCTCCTAAGACACAGGTCTGAGACAAGATCTCTTGCATTTTCTCAGTAGAATCCTACACCAAGAACATATTTCTAGGCACTTGCCTCAAGAATTGTCTCACTAAAGCCCATGTTTCCTCAGGACTGGTGATGAATACTCATCCACAGCCTGGAGACCACCAACCAGCACTTTTCTTGGCACATCTAAACTCTGCAAGGTTTTGACTCCTATGGCATCCCTCTGAACAGTGCTCCCTTTCTGGAAAGAGTCATGGCCTTTTTAAGCACATTTCTATCGACATTTTTTCCCAGAGGAAGTACTGTGACATTCCTCCTCCATGGCCTATGGATACCACTGTGTCTTCTCCCTGTGCTACTGCGAAAATGGTTTTCTTTTTGAACAGATTTGCAAACTTCAAAGCAATCCAGATGAAAGATTATTGGATGCTGATGTCTTTTGAAAGATATGAAGACGGATCTTTGCCATGACCACAGCTACTCGAAATCTGTTTCAGAAGATTCAGACTAGCATCTCTTGCACCAATTTTCCATAATGTGTTCTTTAAATAAAACTTATAACCCATCTGGAAGTGTGTGTGTGGTCTTTCAGCTCAGACAAGGACAGGCTGCTTCACCCCACTCCAATGTGTTTTTTAATTGAACACTAAAAATAAATAAATTTAAAGTTTTGTGTTTGGTTTTTTTTTTTTTTATACAACTTCCTTATCCTCTCCACACACCTGATTGTTGAAGGGGTTGGATTGGATGACCTTTTAAATGTCCCTTCTCACCTAAACCAACCTATGAATTCATGATTCTATGAATATTTCAGTCTCACCAGTACACATTACAGGATGTACCACTGCATTTAGGGATTTTTCTTTTATTGGGTGCTGTATGTGATACTTCTCAGCCTTCATCAGTCACTTTCAATTACTCCCAGAAAACCTGGTTTTTGTCCCATGACAGAAAATATGACAATCATCATGGGTTTCCGTAGTAACACTTGAGTCTTTCAGTGTTTCAGGCTCAATGGGCCACAAGACTGAAAAGCACACAGGACTAAATCAAGCAGACAGGACCCTTTAATACCATCTTGTATAAAAAAATTCCACTGCTCTCTCAAGAAGAAATACATTTGTGCTGTTCCTGTTTACCTAGGAGCACTTGATCATTCTTACAATACTGTGGATGCTGCCTTTCAGAGGAACTTTGATAGGCTGAAAAAGTGGCCTGACAAGAACCTCCTGCAGTTCAGCATGGGGAAGGGCAAAGTCCTGCATGTGGGAAGAAACAATCCTGTGCATCAGTATGTGTTGAGCATCCCTCAGCTGTAAAGCCCTTTTGCAGAAGAAGATCTGGGTTGTACTGCTGCTGGGCACTGAGTTGACAATGAGCCAGCAATCTTGCCTCAAAGAAAGCCAACAGTGTTCTGGGCAGCAGCGGAAGGTCCAGGAAGAGAACTGTTCTTCTCTATTCAACACTGGTGCGGGTGCTCCTGGAGTACTGGTTCCTGTTATAAACTCTCCAGTACAAGAGGGCTATGAAAGTGCTGGAGAGAATCCAATGAAGGGACAAAAGGAGGATGAATGAACTCTCTTACAGGAGCATCTCTCCTATAAGGAAAGGCTGAGAGAGCTGGGACTCTTCACTGCAGAGAGGAAAAGGCTTAGATGAATTTTACCAACATAGATAAACACCTGAAAGAAGAGTATGGTACTTTGATGCTGTCTGGATGCCAGATGCCCACCAAAGCTGTTCCATTACTCCTCTCCTCAGCTGGACAGAGGATGTAGGAAACGGAAAAATAGAAACTTCCACAGATGCTGAAGGGTTCAATCTGCAGCTTTAGAAAGATCTTGGGTTAATGTAATGATTTAGGTATACAAACATTAAATAGAAAAATCATAAACTTATGTTCCTATAGTTATAAGTAAGAATATGTCCTGAGTAAGTAAGAAATATTAGGTAAAATAGTGTGAGGTTTGAACTGCAATAATGTGACTTATAGAGTAGGCAGGGATCTAGAAGCTGTAATAGAGGTGTGTGTATGAGTACGTGACCTGTCAGTGTATTGGCTAAGAGAAAAACACAGTGCAGCAAAATTAATCAAAGGTGATGGGCTAATAAGTAGAAACAAGTTTTGTGTCAGCTGTCTATTGGACCAAAATGTTATATATTGCTGTGTGAAGAAGAAACCTGTGATTACCTTGAGCTATGGCTGACTTGTTGCTCCTCTCTAAATCTCACGCCTTTGAGACTGATACGTTATCAAGCTTACTTGAGCAATAAATCATCTTAAATAACATGGTGGTCCCATCCCTCGTTTTTCATCTTG
The DNA here is from genome assembly GCF_971803275.1 of Cyanistes caeruleus. NCBI lineage: Eukaryota > Metazoa > Chordata > Aves > Passeriformes > Paridae > Cyanistes > Cyanistes caeruleus. The sequence goes on along the minus strand of NC_141727.1, from coordinate 2,017,931 downwards.
ACAAGAGGAGAGAAAATATAATAAGCTCCTGGTTCTAGATAAGGACAGGAAAGATCACTCACCAATTACCCTCATAGGAAAAACTAACTCAGCTTGGGGAAATTAATTTGATTTATTGCAATCCAGTCAGAGTAGGGTAATGAGAAATAAACATAAAATCTAAAACCACCTTCTCCCCCACCCCTCCCTTCTCTGGCTCAATTTCAGTCCTGATTTTCTCCCCTCCAAAGGAACAGGGAATGGAAGTTGTGGTCAGTTCAACATATGTCTCTGCAGTTCTTTCATCCTTAGGAGAAGGAACTCTTACACTCTTCCCCTATGCCAGCATGGGGTCACTCCCATGGGCAACAGTTGTCCATAAACTTCTCCAATGTGAGTTCTTCACATGGGCTACAGTTCTTCACAAGTCCTTCCTGCAAACCTGTGCTACCACCAGCCTGTCACTCACATGGCCACAGGTCCTGATAGAACCTGATGCAGCATGAGCTTTTATGGGGTCACCTGGAACACCTACCTCCCCTCTTCACTGAGTGTCTGCAGGGTTGTTTCTCTCACATCTCTCACCTCTCTTCTGGCTGCTGTTCCATGGTAGGTGTTTTCTCCCTTCCCAAACATGTTATCCCAGAGGTGCTTCCACCATTGCTGATGAGCTCAGCCTTGGCCAGTGGTGGATCAGTCTTAAAGCCATCTGGTGTTTGCTCCCCCACAACCAAAACCTTGCCATACAACCCAAATCCAGAGGGTGCAAGGCAAACAGAGCCAGGCACTTCTCTGAGGTGCCCAGTGACAAGCTACAAGCACAGGCTGGAACACTGGGAGCTCTGTGTGAAACATAGGAAAAACCTTCTTATTGTTGAGGGTGACCAAGCATTGGCTCACATTGTCCAGATGACTTGAGGATTCTCCCTCCTTGGAGCTATTGGAAGGACATAAGGAGAGCTTTAGGAGCAAGAAAATGAAACCAAACAGTGCAGCCCAAATGCCTGAGATTCTGAACACAAACACTGGAGCAAGTTGGGAGGAATGGAGGAAAGAGACATGGTATATAATTTTGCAATGGTATCATGGCATATCCTTGGGTGACCAGTCAAGGGTTGAAGTGCTGGGAGCAGCTGGGTCCCTTCCAATCAACAAGGCCTTAGGCCAGTGAGCTCCAGGCCAACCTCACTTCCCTGCACTGCACCCATCCAGCACTTGAGCAGAAGATTCTGCAGACACTGACACATTCCTGCCCTGGAAATCCTGAGGCGCCTCAATCTCAGCACTCAGAAGAAGCTTCTATGAAGAAATGTCTATGACATAAGCCAGGAAATGAAAAGGTGGCAACACGGAAAACAAGCACCCAGCCCATGTCATTAGCTGGGATGTTTTCCATACATCATGAGCACCTTAGGAAATTACCACTTTCATAGAAGCCACCTCTGGGCCTGGGGCAACTCAGAGCAACCATAAAAGGCAGCCCAACTTCATGCTCTCACATCCACTTCTCCTGGCACCTTCTCCTTGGGACCCAGGTGAGTTTGGAACTCTTTCCCCTGTCCTTTTCTGGTGAGGTGGGTTCCTCTAGCCTGTGAGAGGTCTTAGTGCTGCTGCTGCTGCTGGGGGGTCAGAGAAGAACTAAGTTCTGACTTAGACAGTGTCAAGGATTTGGCTGAGGGAGCTCTTTATGAAGAAATAAGGTGACACTTAGCAGTACTGCAAGGCTGAAAACCCCTTTCTCTCACTGCCCAGTTTCTTCCTTCTGGCTTACGCAGCTACAACTACAATTCTTGCAGTGGGATGATGGACTCATGGCTGATGGCTCCTCACCTGTGCCTGTGCTCTGCTTCCTCCCTTCCCTCTCTCCAGGTACATCTGCAGCCTCAAGACATGTCCTGCAACACCCAGTGCCGTCCCTGCCAGCCCTGCGGCCCCACCCCGCTGGCCAACAGCTGCAATGAGTGCTGTGTCAGGCAGTGCCAGGACTCCACTGTGGCCATCCAGCCCTCGCCCGTGGTGGTGACCCTGCCTGGCCCCATCCTCAGCTCCTTCCCACAGAACACTGTGGTGGGATCCTCCACCTCAGCTGCTGTTGGTAACATCCTCAGCTGTGATGGAGTGCCCATCAACTCTGGGGGCTTTGACCTCTCCTGCATCACCAACCGCTATGGTGGCAACAGATGTCGTCCCTGCTAAATCCACTGGTGCAGCCCTCACAAGGATCCCCAGGAACTCAGAAGCTGATGCTGGACTGAGGACACAGCTCCTGGCCATCGAATTCAGAGGTGCTGAGCAACCAATGCTGCCCTTCTCCAGGAGGGCAGGTGGGGCTCTCTGAAACCATGGCCAGTGTTTGCTTTCCTGTCTTACTCTCTATCCCACCTCTCTCTTGTCTTCCATACTTCTGGATTGTAAGACTTTCAGCGCCTCTCTGGGGGATCTGCTAACCTCTGCCCACTGTGGGGCAGGCAGATGGATTCCCCGTTGGCTCTCCAGTGGCTCTCCAGTGTCTGTGCCAAAGTGGTCACAGACTTTCTGCAGTTGTATGTGGTCTCTCACCGCCACCACCAGTAACCTCCTCTATAAGGGAGTTAATTTCCCACTTCAATGAAAATAAAGCTTTCTGCATCTTACCCTCAGCCTCCATGTAATCCTTTTTTGGTGTCCTTGTCTCAAGTTGCTGAGACCAAAAGGCATTGCCATGGGTGGTGGAGGAAAAGGTGGGGACACAAGTGGACCATTGGTTATTCCCAGAGGAAGGGGAGGGTGAGAAACACAGAAGTGGGGCCCATTCAGGTATTATCCCTTGGAGCTGAGTAAGACATCCTTGACGTCTTCACAGACATCAGGCTCAGCCTTCCAACATTTCTGCTCAGATATGATTCCTTGGTCTCAGAGCATGTCCTGCAGATGGGGAGTACAACCCATCCTCGGGACCAGGTCTAGCAGACTCTGTAGAGTCCTCCCACAGTCAGTGATGGGACATCAGGTCACCCAGGGGACTTATCCCACCCCAAAGCAGATGTGCACAGGCAATGGCATGAGTCATTCCTGGAGACACAAACCCTGCAGCTGACCAGTGGTGGCCTCTGAAGTCCCCAACTAGGACAAGCTCACAGCAGGGCCTGTATACCTGGTCATGTGTGCATGGATTGCTTCATTAAGTGATCACAAGTGAACCTACAGGCTCCAACACCTCCATTCCATGGCTAAACCCCACATCCATTTCCATGGATAGCACAGATAGATAGCAGGGAGATGACTTCATGGTCAGCAAAGAGGCTCAAGCTGAGCACTTTACTCACATAAGCTGCATCTCTACCTCACACCAAGTATAGGTCAGTTTTCTCTCAACCACACTGAATCCTGGTACACAGGACTTGCAGAAAATGTCTCTGTCAAGTCCAACACCTGTGTGGTGGTCCTGGACAGTGTAGACAGACTCTCTCTGGAGGTGAATCTAACTCAAGATGTCTAGAGGATAAGACATCTTGACAGAGGATAAGAAGTGAGTGTGTTTTTGTGTGTGTATGGTCTAAGCCAGCTGACTAGTTTGTCTTGAGTATCAACAGAAGAGAAATAGGTGTCTATAAGGCCTGTATTGCCTGTAAGAAATAATTTTTTGTAAAAGTTGAACTAAGGCTTGAGGGTGCCTATTTCTCTCAGCTGATGATGAATAGAGCAAAGATGTGTACCTCAATAGAAGACCCCTTTTATGGAGTCAGGGAAAATAAATTTTTCTCTACTAATGTATTGTCTGATTTTGAACTCAGATCTTTACTTAGTTCTTCAGTTAAACTTCACTTAGTTAACTCACTTCAGTTAAAACTGAAGACACAGGCCTTAACTGCATTTAGAGGCTCTGAAATGAGGTAGGTGAATCCCTTACATTACTCAGTATTCATATGCCCACAGTATCCTTTAGTTACTTCCCACCCTGGAGGTTTCAGGGCCACCTGAGTATCCAGCATCAAATACTTGACACTTCCAGTCTCCTGGAACATGAATATTTCAGAAATCTCCATGACAGCTGAGTTCCTGACAAGGTTCTCATACCACAGCTGCAGGCAGGAGGCAAACACCCAGCCTAGAAGCTACTTAGGGAATTGTATTGCTGTTCTTTAATTGGCCTGTGTGAAGAGAGAGTACTATTCATCTCTGACAAGCTCATTAGACCTCCCAGAAGTCAAACTCCCTGGAGCACACCAGAGGGAAAACAGAAAATAGTCTCCTAGGTGTGGCCAGCTGGAGCTTCATTGTGTTAATGAGGTGGGTGTGGGGATGTTCTTATGGTAATGATGCTGGCGACTCTCTGGTGTATGATCTCACTATATGAAGCTAAGCTGAAGAGATTTTACACTTTGTGTGTACACACAAAGCTCTCTTTAGTGGAATTACAGTGGTGGCTGTGAGAGGGAAAAGATCAGGATTGGAAGCTGTCAGATCCTACTGGATGGAGAGGAAACAAGGTCAGGCAGTTGCCATCAGCTTGAAGTGAGTCAGCAAGGGGAGAGCTGCTCATCCACACACCTGCACCTGAATCCAGAGTTCCCCTCAATAAATCTACCTCTTTCCAATGCTCTCCATTAGCCAAGGGGACCATGGCTACCTTGGGAGGACAGTGCATGAAAAAATGTCATTTGGATCATTTCAACTGGCAAATCTGGTGAGTGAAGCCTGCCCAAGACCTATAGTACAGACTTCCAATGCCTTGCATGTTTAAGGACAGTTAATTTAAGGGAGATTTCTTTACCCTTTAAATACTTGAGATTTTTGGTATATATTGCTGTGCAGGAAGATAGGAGGAAAATAAATGATTCAGATGGTGATTTAGTCCATCTGTCTTCCACAACCACCTGAAGATATGTTCTCTCTAGAGAAGTGCTCAAGAATCCTCCCTTGTTTGCAGGAACAGTTCAGCAGAGCTACCTTTAATGGGATTCAACTCAGAGGATTTTGCCTTCAGTCACTGAGGCTGAATATCTCTGCCCAAGTTGAGATGTCTAACATCCAGGTACTTACTAGAATCCTGCCTTAGACCTCAGAGACAACCTGCCACTTCTAGAGAGCTTTTAGCCATGTTTATAAGATAAAATGAGCCATGTCTCCCTCATGCTTTTTCTCTGTCTGTGAAGAAAGAAGGAGGGGTAAGCTGAGGAGCTAAGATAGGAGTACTTCACTGTAGATATTTCAGCTTGGTCAGCAGAAATCCTTCCCCTGGCTCTGAGATGGCAAAATTGCAAAGAGGTAAATTTTACCCCTAGTGGGTATGCTAAGAAGCAGACATCACTGAGGGAAATTGAGGTATTTGCAAAAACTTCCTGTTTGAGGCTTGGAAGAAAGCAAATACCGGAAACCTTTAGTAGTGACTGTCATACTAACCTGCTGCCCTGTGTGTCTGAGGCTCAGTCTCAATCCCTTGTGAAAACTGACATAGAAGAGGTGGGGAAATCTCTTGCAGTGTCACATTATCATGACAATATTTGTATTCCTCAGTTGCATTTGCTGATATCACACCTCAGTATTGCCTGCTTTAGAGACTACAGGTTATGTTATTCCCTTCCTACTTGCAACAGCTTTTCCCATAGCTGGAGTGCCTCAGCCTGTTGGCCATAGTTTCCTAAGCACGATTTTTATCTCACAGAAGTGACTATATTCCCTATGCTGAAAAGGAAGAGCACCATCTGATAAATAGTTCCCCAAGTGTTCATTTGTTGGGGTATGCCTGATTTTTGGGGTTAGATCTAGTTGTCCAAAAGTGTTTCATCAGGGAAGGATTTCTGTGAAAATTTCTACATATGTTAAATACCATTTTCCCATGCTGTGCTCCAAGTGCATTTTTGGGGATGGTGATTTTTCTCACTACTTGTAGCATCTGAAGGACCAGCACAAGCATGCAAGCTTTCACAGAAACTTTTCTCTCTTTGCAGACAGACCTCAGCATTTGGAAGGACATGGTAAATGGAACAAGTGTGGAGGAATTCATCCTGCTTGGCTTCCCAGGCACACGGCAATTCCGAGTCTCCTTTGTGGTGGTATTTGCACTGATGTACACCCTAACAGTAATAGGCAATGCATCTGTCATAGCCCTTGTGTGGAGAAGCAGCAACCTACATACCCCAATGTACTTTTTCCTTTGTAATCTCTCCTTTCTGGAGATCTGGTACACTACTGGTGTTGTTCCCAAAGCTATAGGAGTCATGCTGGGGACCAGCCAGACCATCTCCTTCAGTGTCTGCATCCTCCAGTTGTTCTTTCTTCTCTCTCTAGGCTCCACTGAGTGTTTTCTCCTGTCTGTCATGGCCTATGACCGCTACTTGGCCATATGCTACCCCCTGAGGTACAGTTCCCTCATGAACAGTGTCCTCTCTGTTCGGCTGGCACTCAGCTCCTGGCTGGGAGGCTTTTTGGCCATTTCCCTGCTGGCCTTTCTGACATCCAGGCTGACTTTCTGTGGGCCAGATGTCATCAATCATTTTCTCTGTGATATAGATTCTTGCCTTGCCCTCTCCTGTAGTGATACAAGGCCTGTGGAGCTGGCAACCTTCCTCATCTCCATAATTGTTGTGGTGGCCTCCTGTGTGGTCACTCTGGTCTCCTATGTGTACATCATCTCTTCCATCCTGCGGATCCAGTCAGCCCATGGTCGGAAAAAGGCCTTTTCCACGTGCTCTGCCCATCTCAGTGTTGTCACAATCTGGTATGGCTCCACCATGTTCCTGTATGTCAAGCCATCAGCCCAGAACTCTCTGGATCTGAACAAAATTGTGAATACCTTTAACACAGTGGTAACTCCTTTGTTGAACCCCTTCATTTACACACTCAGAAACAAAGAGGTGAAGCTTGCTCTGGGACGGGCTTTCCAGAAAAAGTGAAGTGACTTTTCACAGGGCATCAGTTGAACAAACAGATTCATCCCTGCCCTCCCATGAATTCTGCCCTGCAGAAGATCCCCACTGAAATGTAGGGGCAGTGAGAAGCCACCAATTCCAGTGAGTTAATATCACCTTACAGCCATCTCTGGCTGGGCTGAGCCTCAGTTCAGCTGCTTCCACCACCCTCTGCTCATTCCCAGTGAATTCAGAATGCCTCCCAGTCCTTTAAAGTGCCGTGCTTGGAAAGGGTCACAAACCCTGTCCATAAATGGTTCTGTAGCAGAGCTGGAGGAGTGGTACTCCCACAGGTTTCTACCCCAGTTTGCCAAGTGCTTCATTTTGTCATGGTTTGTCTCAATCTCCTACAGAAATCCCAGCAATTTTAGGAAACAATGTTTTAGGAAGTAGACATGTGTTTCTCCATTTAGTCTGATGTTTTGTGATGTATCTATGCCACATTCTTGTAGCTATTTAATCAAATCATACTCTGATTCAAGATAAAATTTGGCAATGTCTCATATTTCTACCTATAGCCATTATTCCTAGCATAAGACTGCAAACAAAATTTGCATAATTCCTCTTCTTTCCTCTCCTTAGTATCTGAATCTACTCTCTTATTTTTAATTAAAATTATGCAAAATAGTGTGCTTCATACTAAATGTGTCAGGGCATTTCCACATCTAAAACCCCACATCATTTTTAGCAGTACATTGTTCCACCCATTTTGGGCTTTGTTGTGGAAAAACTTTAATGTAATTGAGCAAAGCACTCAAAGTGCAGAGCTGTGGAAGGCAGGTTGGGAAGCAAATCTCTCTCTACACTCACTGGGAAGATATTAGCACTTCCAAACAGCACTTGATTTTCCCCTCCCAATTTTCATTTCAGAACAGATTAATCACCTTCTCAAAGCTTTTCTTTTTGCACACTGACACTGAAGATAGTCCATGTAACCACTTCATAATGAGGAGACATGAACATGGTAGACACACCTTCATGGAGAGTGTGGGATTAATTTTGAAGTTAGATTAGTTTTTGTAGAACTCTCCAAGGCTGATGATTGAGTCTGAACTGAACATCTACTCTTCCCTTCTAGAAGCAATGGCATTTCAGGAGGAGATTCACAAACCTCCTGCATCCTCCTGCCCTAACCTGGACACTTGGCATTTAGGACACAAGCCCAAACACCATTGCCCAGGGCACAGGCTGATTCCCACACTTTGTCAGCTGTGCTCTTTTTCAGTGGCATTTGGGAAAATGCCTGGGACAGCAGAAAGAGTCTGAGACTGGATTTATCCTCAGACAGACATCACTGCTTGTCTTTTCTGCCTAGAAATGATGCATTTTGGAGAGAATTGTATATTTGGAGTGCTGAAGCCCTCTACAGTCCTGGAAGGTGACAAAAAGCAGGACCAGAAATGTCCAAGAAATCCAAGACACAGCAGAGTGCAGGACACTGAGACCTGCTGTGAATTCCTCATCGACACTGCTCGGAGCCCTCTGAGATAAACAGGGGCATGCAAAGCCTCACACAGGGCTGTCAGAGCAGGCCCTTGTCACTTGGGAGAGGCAGGCTATCCTGGAACAGCAGCAGAAAAACAAATGAGTACCCTAAGATTTCTAAGGTGAAGGGGATGATACTTCAGGAGCAACATATTCCAATTCAAAGGGTGGGATCCATCTGGAAACTCAGCATCCTTGAGCTGAATTTCCATAATTGCTGTAGTTGGGTTGCCTGAAAGTAGGTCCCCAGAACCCTTCCTTTAGCTCATGGGAGGAAAGGAGATCACTGAGATGTTACCAGCTGTTGGACAGAGAAACTGGCATGGACTTGAGAACATGGGCGCTCTCTCCAGCACTGGTGATTTCCCCAAAAAGAATGAGAGACATTAAAAAGAGTGAGACCACTCTCTGGCAATGGATGAGTGTAGGAAGAATCTTGTCCAGAGTCTGGCTGATGACTGTTTTCCACTTGCTGATGCAGGATAAGGAAGAGCCCTTCCCATTTTGGGCTTCTGTGATCACAGTGGCAAAACCGTAAGAGCAATTGTGCCTCCTACCAAAGGCCTCATTCTCCAGCTGTGGTCATCAGTGGAGGCCCATGGAGATGAAACAGGAAGAAGAGCCAGTAGGCTACTTGCTCTGAGAATTCCAATGCTATTTTAAGCAGAGAACATTGACTAGGGTGGTTTCAATTTTTAATGGTGTAGCTTCCAATAGATTTGCCCCAAGTCAGGTTTCTTGGACTGTTTTCATAATCAAAATCCCTGGATCTAGAAGCAACTGTGAAAGTCACACGAGCATGTGCTTCACAGCAGCACAGCATCCCCTTCCAGGAATACAGCAGCCATAGCTTCTCTGGACAATCTGTGCCAGGGCCTCACCACCCTCACAGGGAAGAATTTTTTCTCAGTAACTAGTATGAATCTATCCTATTTTGTGGGAAAGCCATTCCCCCTTGTCCATGCTTCTTCATCTCTCTTGGATCCTCTTTGGGCACAGGAATGTGATTAAAGGCATCCCCAGAACCACCTTCAGGCTAAACACATTCATCTCTCCCAGCCCTGTCTCCATAGCAGAAGGGCTGCAGCCCTCTGAGTATCTTCGTGGCCTCTTCTGGACCTGCTTCAGCACCTTCACATTGTGGGCCCCAGAACTGGACACAGCACCCCAGCTGGGATCTCACAAGAGCAGAGTATTGGGGGAGAACCACTTCTCTCTACCTCGTGGTCACTCTCCTTTTGATGCAATACAATCCTGGGATAAAATTCCAGGGCTGCATGTGAACATTGCAGGTCATGTCCAGCCTCTCATTCACCAGTACACCCAAGTCCTTCTTGGCTTGGCTGCTCTCAGTTTGTTATTACCCAGTGTATGTCCATCCTTGGGAATGACCCAACCCAAATTCAGGACCTTACACTTGGCCTTCTTGTGCTTCATGAGGGTTATATGGGCTCACCTCTCTCTCCTGCAGATAGTCAAGATTGTAGGGGGACAACACACTGTGAACTCTGCTGAGGACACCTAGGGACAACTGCAGCAGGGTTGGAGCATTGTGAGGAAGGACAAGGAGCCAGACAAGCCCATGATATTATCTGTGCTGCACAAAGAGGGAATGAGTTAAAACTAGCTAGAATTTTCTCCTCATAGCAGAGTTAGGCAGTTTGGGGCCAAAACCAGTTGCAGAATCCATGGAAATGGGGAGGGAAGAAGTGACCATAGGGAGGGAAAGAGAAGGATAGGACATATCTTCATGCACAGAAGTCCTTGGGCAGCCAGCTGAGGATTGCTGGAAATCAAATAGCCCCACCAGAGTTATACAGACTGTAATATCACTTGCCTGGTCTGGGCCCATGCAGTATATAAACTGAGTCTTCTGCCTGCACTGCTGCATTCCTGCCTTAGAAATCCTGGGGCCTTTAATCCCAGGGATCAGAAGAAGCCTTCATTGGGGAACGAGCATGGAACAAACCTGGAAATGAAAAGGCAGCAATGCAGGAAATAAAAACACAGCCCATATCATTAGGTGTGCTGGTTTGCATTCAAGATGAGCTTGCTGGGAAATTGTTACCTCTGCAAAGACTGCCCCTGGTCCTGTGGCAGTGAAAGGCAGGTATAAAAGGCAGCCCAAGTCTCTGCTCCCTCATCCACTTCTCTTGCTTCCTTCAGCTTGGGAACCAGGTGAGTCTGAAGCCCTTTCTCTTTCTCTTCCAAAGTGAGATCTCCACATGGTGGACATCTCAAATTGGCTTCCTCATGTCTGGGGATTGGAGCATTTGGTCATGAGAGGGGAAAGCGGGGAGGAGGCTGGCATAGAGAGAGGCTGGTGACAGTGGTGCCTTTTGGTTTATGAGCTGGGAGAGAACTTCCTGAGTCAGGCTGCTCTTTGCAGGGCTCCTGGCCCAGTCTCCAGCTTCCCACTCATGATGGTCTTGGCTCTTTTGTGATGGGATAACCCACTCAGCCTTGTGCTCTGTTTTCTCTCTGCTCTCTTTTCCAGGTGCACCTGTGGCCTCAAGTCATGTCCTGCAACACCCAGTGCCGTCCCTGCCAGCCCTGTGGTCCCACCCCGCTGGCCAACAGCTGCAATGAGTGCTGTGTCAGGCAGTGCCAGGACTCCACCGTTGTGATTGAGCCGCCTGCTGTGGTGGTGACCCTGCCTGGCCCCATCCTCAGCTCCTTCCCACAGAACACCGTGGTGGGATCATCTACCTCGGCTGCTGTTGGCAACATCCTCAGCTCTGATGGAGTGCCCATCAACTCTGGGGGCTTTGACATCTCCTGCATCACCAGACGCTATGGTGGAAGGAGGGGTCTCCCCTGCTAATGGTTCTGGGCATATATAGGTCTTGGGAAGTGTTCCCAGGATCTCCAGGCATGGTGCTAGACAAAGGAAGAATCTTCAGGTCATTTTTTTCAGAGGAACTTTAGTTCCTCCTGAAAATGCTGGAAGGAAGGGCCCAGCTCAGGCACTCCGAAAGCATGCCCTATGTCTTTCCTACATTTCTCCTTGTCTCTATTTTCATTGTGTCCTTCTGCTTCCCTGGGCTGCAAGGCTCCTCCAAGCCAGCCTGCATTCTACAGGCAAGGCAAATGGATGCCCTGCATGGACTTCACCATGTCCAAGAGGTGAAGTGTCTTGCTTGTCCCTCCAGATCCCTGCACTGAGGGCTTGTGCTTGTAACAACCTTGATTCCCTCTTTAAACTCAATAAAGATTTTTGCATCTCAGGCTGGGTCTCCAGGTGGTCCTTCCCTCCACATATGTCCTTGCAAGCTGCTGGGGTAGAATGGTGCTGTTCCTGGCAGGGGGTAAGGTGACAATGTAGTGAGATCCTTCATCCAGAAAAATGTGAGGTTGGGATACACTGCAGAGGATCCTACGTTGGGAACAATCCTGGGGCAGGATGCGAAACATCCCCAGTTATGCCAAGGTGATCAGCCCTTTCCCTTCAGTGTCTCTGCCCAGGTATACCCTCAACACCTCCTGCAAAAACCTCTGCTGTCCTCATGTAACAGCTAGAATTCCATGGGAGGTCCTGGAGACAAACCAACCTGCAGTGTCATGGGAATGTGGCACCTCTTGCTCTGGTCAGTGTTGTGCTAGGGTGTGAGATGAAGAACGAGGGATGCGACCACCCTGCTTTGAGGTGATTTATTGCTCAAGTAGCCAGATATGATATCAGTCTCAAGGCATGAGATTTAGAGGAACAACAAGTCAGCCATAGCTCGAGGAAATAATGAGTTTCTTCTTTGCACAGCAATATATATAACATTTTGGTCCAATAGGCAGTTGACACAAAGGTTGTTTTCACTTATTAACCCATCACCTTTGCTTAATTTTGCTGCACTGTGTCTCTCTCTTAGCCACTAAGCTGACAGGTCACGTACTCATACACACCTCTACTACAGTTTCTAGATCTCTAACCTACTCTGTAAGTCACACTATTACAACTTAAACCTCAAACTATTTTACCTAATATAATTTCTTACTTTAGGCATATTCTTACTTATAATTATAGGAACATAAGTTTATAATTTCTCTACCTAATGTCTGTGTACTTTCATCATTACATTAATCCAAGCTCTTTCCAAGACTGCAGATCAAACCCTTCAGCGTATGTAGAATTTTCTATTTTTCGGTTTCCAACACTAGGGCAGACAGAAAATGTTCCCAAAGGATGTTCCCAAAGAAGTGTGGTTGTGTGGAATAGCCTCAGAACCGGCCCATGGCCTCATCTCCATCTTCACTGCACTGCCCAGTCTCAGACCATGGCCAGCACGAAGGAATGGGCGGCAGGGATCAGTTCCTCATTGCTGGCTTACCACCACACTTAAGGCCCGTGGCAGGGCCCAGGTTTTGGCAGGCACGTAGGTCTGGCATCATTCCCAAGTCAGTTCTGGGATTAACCACACTGGGTCACACACTGGAGTCCCCGTGAGCCCTCGTGGGCCAGGGCAATCCAAGGACAGTAATGAATGCCCACAGACCCTTCACTTCTCAGTGATACCTTGTCACTCCAAACCACAGGTGGAGTAGCTCTGCTCAGGCTCAGGGCCTCAAATGCTCTGCTGTGTAAGGACCAGCACTGCTCCAGAAAAGCTCTGTGTAAAGTCATTCTGGGTACACTCAGCAGTATTTGTGAGCTGTCTGTGTGAGAAGTTTTGTTCACAAACATCCCTCTTGCTTAGTCTGATGCTCTTAAGCACTGTTTCGATCAAAAGCACATCAGAGGCCTCAGTCAGACAGGGCTGGATAAACAGAATCCATCCATCCATCCACAACGGAGACTGTGTAAATTGCCCTTTCCCCATCTTGGAGTCTGGAGTGCAGACAGATGTTCTTTTCTTCCAGAAAGTGAGGTTATGAAATCCTTAGATGACATTGCCTCCTCTTGCCTGTTTGACCAATGGCCGGTCAGAGTGACAGAGGTAACAGGGCATTGAATACATCTCTCTCGGCAATCAGGCTCATGGGAGCTGTGTAAGCCAAGTTCTGCAGGCTGCAGAATGTCTGTACCCTGTGCATACCTGTTGGAAAGCCCTGCTTTTTAGCCATCCCTTCACATTTTATAGGTGGTGGGTAACAGGGCTGATGATAGCATGGCACAGAGTGTCCCTAGAGAAAACTGGGCCGACTAGTGTAAAACATTCTTCTTCATTTCCCTGACACAGTCGTGGCATTAATGCCCAAGTTTCTGTGAAGAACATCTGGCGTCATTATTAATGCAGATATTTAAATGTTGGGTTTTTTTCAGGGATACTCCAAAATTTCTTTTTTGACTTCCACCCTCAGCTTAAGTGATTAAAAGGTTGGGACATCTCAGATGTCTACAGTTCCCTGAATGTAGGGAAGGAGCTGATAAAGGCAAAGCTAAGCTCAAAACAGGGGCTGAGATGTGAAGGGGCCAACACAGAAAACTCCCTGCACATACTTTCTGCTGGAGATTTATGGAAGAGTCTCTGAACTCCTCCATCTGACCATTTGACCAATGGACATGTTCTTGTGATGCCCAGCCTCACCTTTTCACCCACAAGACCTGCACTGTTGTCACTGGGTAAATTGCTAATATAGGGGCAATCCAGTTTCCTGCTCTGCCTGGCACCCTTGGAGTCCCCCACTCTCTCTCTGCTCCACAGAGCCAGGGCACAAGCACCACTCCTGCCTGGGGACACTGTGACACCTGCACCACAGAGAGACTGCTGAGGCATCTCCTGCTGGTGCCCATCTGCCCGGTAACCCTGTTTATTGGCTTTCCCTGTGCAGCACAGTGCCTCTGTCCTTACAGTGCAGTGCACACCAATAACATGTACTGTGATTCTTTAATTCAGTACCTGTTTGGGCTGAGATCAGCCTGACACAGCACCAGGTTGATGAGATGGATGAATACATTTGACATTGGCTTTGGCATGAAGGAAGGCTGTGTCCCACACATGGAAGCACCAACAATTCACTGGAAGCAGATCCATTTGGACACAGCCTGAACAAGGAAAGTAGGATTCCTTTTTCTTTCACCAGGACAAAGCAAACCCCATCCTTTTGAACACCCTAGCAGCTGTGTCCTGACCTGGTGAGGCAGGCAGAGGGGGACTGCCCATCATGCTGAGGCATCCCCAATCCTGTTACACTAAGCTAAATTGAAGATCTAAATTGGTCATCCTTTTTGGGGCCTGGCATCATAATTGGTGGAGTATGACCTTTGGAGTATCAGGAGAAGAAGGGTTCAGGAAATGGGTTAATTACAGTGCTTCTCTTTGGAGAGATTTCTAGGAGGCTGATGCCATTACCTTTCAGCTGCACTTGAGCTCCTGCTGCTTTGCAGGGCTCATGAACAAAGCCATGGAGAATGTCCCTGCCACGAGCAGCACGATCTATTTGTGAGGAGAGACACAAAAGGACACATGTTCATATACACCTGTCAAACATGCACCTGTGATACACTCACACAAGTCTGGTTGCACACAAGAGCACCAGACATGAACACATGTAGGAACACACCCTACTGTGAACTCTTCTGAGGACACCAGGAGACAGCCACAGCAGGGCTGGAGCCTTGTGGGGAAGGGCAAGGCCCCAGGCAAGCTCATGGCATTGTTTGTGTACTCACAGACTGCTCAGAGAGTGGACAAGTCAAAACAAGCCAGAAGTTTTTCCTGAGGGCAGAGTTAGGTAGGATGGGGTCAGACCCTGCACACGTATGGGGAGACAACAACAAATCACCATCAGGGTGAACTGAGGAGGGAGGGATAGGGAAGGACATGGCCTATCCTTATGCATGGGAGTCCTGGGCATCCAGCAGCAGACTGGATTTTTGAGGAGGCAATACAAAAGGCCCAGGGAATCACAGACTGGTAAACCTCATCTCTCTGTGCCTGGGGAGATCATGGGGCAGATCCTCATGAAAGCAACTCTAAGTCATATTTGGGACAAGGAAGTGATCCAAAACAGCCAGCAAGGCTTCTCCTAGGGCAAGTCTGAGCAATCTTTAATGATGGAGTGACTGAAACAGTCAGCAAGGTAAGACTGGCCAGTGTCATCTACCTAAACTTGTGTCAGGCCTTCCACATAGTCCACACAACATCCTTATCTCCAAATTGGAGAGATGGTGTTGTGGGTTGACCCTGGCTGGATACCAGGCACCCACCAAAGCCACTCTATCACTCTCCTCTACAGGAGGACAAGGGAGAGAAAAATATAACAATGGTTCATGAGTTGAGATAAGGACAGGAAGACATCTCTTAGCAAATACTCAGGCAAAACAGACTCAACTAAGGCATATTGATTGAATTTATTACCAACAAAATCAGAGGAGGATAATGAGAGGTAAAATAAGTCTTGTAAAAAAGCCCCAAAAAACCAAACATCTTCCCCCTACCTCCTCTTCCTTCCCAGCTTTACCTCCTCCTTCCCCCCAGCAGAGCAGGGAGACAGGAATGGGGCTTATGGTCAATTCATCACAGGTTGTTCCTGCTGCTGCTCAGGGAGAGGAGTGGGAATCCTTCCTCTGCTCCAGGGTGGGGTCACTCCTGTCCATTAACTTCTCCAAAATGAGTCCTCCCCACAGCCTCTGGTTCCCCACAAACTGCTACAATGTGGGTCACTCTTCCACAGAGTCAGTCCTTCAGGAACCCTTACAGGGTCACAATCATTCCAGCAAACCTTCTCCACATGGGCTCATCTCTCCACAGGTCCCTCCCAGGACTCTACTCCAGCACAGGCTTCCTCCAGGGTCATTGCCTTCTCTCAGACATCCTCCTGCTCTGGTGTCAGCTCCTCCAAGGGCTGCAGGTGCATCTCTGCACCCCCATGCCCTCTGTAGGCTGCAGGGGCACAGCTGCCTCACCGTGGGCTTCACCATGGGCTGCAGTGGAATCTCAGCTCTGGAGCCTGGAGCAGCTCCTGCTCCTCCTTCTCCACTGACTTTGGTGTCTGCAGAGCTGTTTTCTCTCATGTATTCTAACTCTGCTCTTCCCTGGCCACAACTACACCTGTGCAATAATTTTTTTCCTTCTTTTGTGTGTTATTCCTGAGGTGTCACTTCCACCTCTGATGGGCTCAGCCTTGGCCAGCTATGGGTCTTTCCTGGAGCCAGCTGGCTTTGGCTCTGCTGGACAGCAAAGAAGCTTCCAGCAACTTCTCACAGAAGCCCTGTAACCCTTCTGCTACCCAAAAAAGGCCATACAAACTCAATACACATGGATTTGAAGGGTGTACTGTTGTGAATATGAAAATGGCTGGATAGACACAGCTTTGGTCTGTGGCTCTATGACCACATGGAGTCAGGGCAAAGAGGGGCATGTCTCAAGGCTCTGTCTTGAGACTTTTTTGTATCTTTTTCAATCACAGGGATATTAGATCAAGTGTCCCCTTGGCATGTTTGCAGATGACACAAAGCTGAGCAGTACAGCTGACACTACAGGAGATTTCCATCCAGAGAGACCTGGAGAAACTTGAGAAGTGGGCCCATAAGAACCTGATGAAGTCTACGAAGTTCAAGTGCATGGTGCAGCACCTGCATCAGGAAATCCCAGACATGAGTTCAGATTGGGAGATGAACTCATTGAAA
This sequence comes from Cyanistes caeruleus, assembly GCF_971803275.1. Taxonomy (NCBI): domain Eukaryota; kingdom Metazoa; phylum Chordata; class Aves; order Passeriformes; family Paridae; genus Cyanistes; species Cyanistes caeruleus. The sequence continues at coordinate 2,001,014 of NC_141727.1, read as the reverse complement.
GCAGACCTGTGAAGAAGAACTTGGGGGTTCTGGTGGATGAAGATCTGGACATGAGCCAACAGTTTGCATTTGCAGCCCAGAAAGCCAGCTGCATCCTGGGCTGCATTACAGAAGGCATGACTGGCAGGTTGAGGGCAGTGATTCTCCTCATCTGCTCTGATCTTGTGACACCCCACCTGGGTTCAGACATGGAGTCTTCAGCACAAGAAAGATATGGACCTGTTAGAACAGATCTGAAGGAGGCCACAAAGATGCTCAGGGGGCTGAAGCAACTCTCCTATGAAGAGAGGCTGAGAGAGTTGGGGTTGTTCCACATGGAGAAGAAAAGGCTTTGAGGAAACCTCATTGAGGCCTGTCAGAATGTGAAGGGGGCTCACAAAAACATTGATGCTGACTTTTTACACAGGCACATACTTATAGTTCGAAGTGGAATGGTTTCCCTAAAAGAGGAAAGATGCAGATCAGATGTTAGGAACAAATTCCTTACTCAAATGGTGGTGAGGCAATGAAACTTCTCACAGAAGCTGTGGCTGCCACATCCCTGGAAGTATTCAAGGCCAGCCTGGCTGGGGCTTGGAACAACTTTATCTAGTGAGTGTCACTGCTTTTTTTTATGAAGAAGTTCAATCCAGACCAAGCCATTCTATGATTCTATGATTCTATGATTCTATGATTTTATGATTCTATGATTCTATAATTCTATGATTCTATGATTCTATGATTCTATGATTCTATGATTCTATGAGTGTTGCAGCTTCTTCCTGAAAACAACACTTCAAACAGTCCCAGAAGAGTGATCAGGATAGCATCACTTGCCTGGTCTGGGCCCATGCAGTACATAAACTGAGTCTTCTGCCTGCACTGCTGCATTCCTGCCTTAGAAATCCTGGGGCCTTTAATCCCAGGGATCAGAAGAAGCCTTCATTGGGGAACGAGCATGGAACAAACCTGGAAATGAAAAGGCAGCAATGCAGGAAATAAAAACACAGCCCATATCATTAGGTGTGCTGGTTTGCATTCAAGATGAGCTTGCTGGGAAATTGTTACCTCTGCAAAGACTGCCCCTGGTCCTGTGGCAGTGAAGGGCAGGTATAAAAGGCAGCCCAAGTCTCTGCTCTCTCATCCACTTCTCTTGCTTCCTTCAGCTTGGGAACCAGGTGAGTCTGAAGCCCTTTCTCTTTCTCTTCCAAAGTGAGATCTCCACATGGTGGACATCTCAAATTGGCTTCCTCATGTCTGGGGATTGGAGCATTTGGTCATGAGAGGGGAAAGCGGGGAGGAGGCTGGCATAGAGAGAGGCTGGTGACAGTGGTGCCTTTTGGTTTATGAGCTGGGAGAGAACTTCCTGAGTCAGGCTGCTCTTTGCAGGGCTCCTGGCCCAGTCTCCAGCTTCCCACTCATGATGGTCTTGGCTCTTTTGTGATGGGATAACCCACCCAGCCTTGTGCTCTGTTTTCTCTCTGCTCTCTTTTCCAGGTGCACCTGTGGCCTCAAGTCATGTCCTGCAACACCCAGTGCCGTCCCTGCCAGCCCTGTGGTCCCACCCCGCTGGCCAACAGCTGCAATGAGTGCTGTGTCAGGCAGTGCCAGAGCTCCACCGTTGTGATTGAGCCGCCTGCTGTGGTGGTGACCCTGCCCGGCCCCATCCTCAGCTCCTTCCCACAGAACACCGTGGTGGGATCGTCTACCTCGGCTGCTGTTGGCAACATCCTCAGCTCTGACGGAGTGCCCATCAACTCTGGGGGCTTTGACATCTCCTGCATCACCAGGCGCTATGGTGGCAACAGATGTCGTCCTTGCTAAAGATGCTCGGAAAGCCCCAACAAGACATCTTGAGGAACTCATAACATGGCATTGGGCAGAGGATCTAGGTTTTGGGTGCTGTTTGCAGGATAGCTGACCGAACTTGCCTTTCTCTCCCTTTTCATTTTTTGCATTGGTTCCTATGTGCTGCAATGTTCCCCAAAGGCCAGCTTGGTAGGGACCATTTGGTTTCTCCCCTTTGTGGGACAGGTAGACTGACATTATGCAGGAACTACTCCAGAGCCAAGGAGTGCAGACTCTCTGCTGCCCTTGGTGCTGCCTGTGCTGCTGGCCTCTGCTTTCAGTGGCTTTGTTTCCTTCTTTCATTTCATTAAAGTTCTGCTGCATTCAATTCTGTGTCTCTGTGGTTCTTCCTTTGGTTGCTCTTCTGAATGCCAAAGCAGAAAGGTGTTGTTTAGTCATGGAAGTCAGTGAGGGCATAAGGAGACCCTTCTCCATTCACAGAGGAATGGAATTTTGGGGCTTCATGGAGGGGAAACTATTAAGGGTAAAATCTCTTGGAGCTCAGGAAGACATCCTCTGGCTGCTCTGCTTCCAGACACCATCAAGCCTCGTGTTGACGTGTCTTTGCCCACAAATGCCTAGGAAGTTGGGAGACCTTGAAGCAATAGTAGCCCCATGATCTCCTGAGGGTGTTCTTGTTAGTATGATCAGAGCTCCAGTGGGGTTGTTGGTGAGAGGGTCCTGGACATAATTTCCCCTGCAGAATAACGGGAGTTGGAATGCAGTGAACAACCTTTGCATTTGACCATGGTTTCTACTCCATCTTCCTCTCCCCTTCATGACTCAAAAAAAGTGAGGACAAATACCCGTTGACCACTTTCTTTTCCCAAATCCATGGTCCTTTAGATCAGAACATGTTGAACCTGAGGTCTCAGCCTCTGCCTGGCACAGCACCAGGCTGATGGACTGCACTGGCACATTTGGCATTGGCTTGAACAGGAGGCAGAGATGCATCTCACACCAGACAGCACTGACACTGCAGTGCAAGGAAACTCACTTGAGCATAGCCTGGACGAAGCTGGCAGGACTTGTTAGCCTTTCTGCTGTCCATAAAGTAAGCCTCATCCTTTTGAAATCCCTAGATCTTGCGAGAGCTGTGTCCTGACCTGGAGAAGCAGGGAATGAGGACTGCAAGCCATGTTTAGACATTCCTAATATTGTTTACAGTGAATTAAACTAAGAATCCAAACTGGTATGAAATCATCGTAATTTGGTCCAGGAATCATCAGCAGCAGAGTGTGAGCTTTGAAGCAGTAGGAGAAGGAGGATTGAAGGTAGAGAAGACTGCATTTCAGTGCCTGTGGTGAGGATAATTCTTTGCCAGGTTTGTTCTGTTATTGCTCAGCTACACACAAGTTCCTTTAGACTCTGGGTGCTCTGTGGAGCTTATTGGCAGAGCAGTGGAGCATGTTAATGCCATAAGTAGAGCAATCTCTCATGAGGAGGGATGGACATACACACACTTAAGCATGTCAGAAAGGAATCATGCACAAATTTTTGCACCTATGTATATTCAGACAGTCCCAGCTGCACACAAGTGCACATGAGACAAGAACATGCAAAGTCACAGCCAGCACAGCTTCATGAGAGGGAACACCTGCTTGTCAGATCTGATTTCCTTTTATGACAAGGTAACTCACCTGTTTATCAAGGGAAGGCAGTTGATATAATCTTTTTGGACTGCAGTGAAGCTTTTGATACTGTTGATACTGTTTTGATACTCCGCCAGGATCCTTCTGGACAAAATGTCTGGCCCACACCTGGATAAACACCTCATGTGATGGGTGAGCAACTGGCTCATGGGTCAGGCACAAAGCATGACGGTGACTGGGGTGACATCAGACTGGTGACCTGTTACTGTTGGGGCTCTGTAGTGCTTCATTTTTAGCCCAGTGCTCTTCATCATCTACATAAATGACAGGAATGCAGGACTGGAAGGGAAACTAAGCAAGTTCATGTATGATACAAAACAAGGAGGAGCTGTCAACTCCCTCAAAAGTAGGGACACCCTGCAGAGAGACTTGAACAAATTAGAGGGCTGGGCAATCCCAACCATATGTTTCACAAGGACAAGTGCCAGATTCTCCATCTGGAATGGGGCAACCCTGGAGGTACTTGGGGACCAAGAGGCTGAAAAGCAGTGTCATGGAAAGGGATCTGGGGCTCCTGCTTGATGGCAAGTTGGATATGAGCCAGCAGCCCTGGCAGCCAGGAGGCCCAATAGTGTCCTGGGGAGCATCAGGTCCAGCATTGCCAGCTGAGAAAGGGAGGGGATTGTCCCACTCTGCTCAGCACTGGAGTGGACTCACCCTAAGTTCAGTTGTGGGCAACACAATTTAGAAGGAGACATTAAGCTATTGGAGTGCGTTCAAAGGAGGCCACAAGGATTGGGAAGGGCCTTGAGGGAAAGCTTTATGAGGAGCATCTGAGGTCACTTGGTCTGTTCAGCATGGGGAGGAAGAGATTGAGGTCAGACCTCATTTCAGTCTACCATTTCCTTGGGAGGGGAAGAGGATGGGAAGGCACTCATCTCTGCTCTGTGGTGACGGGACTAAAAAGAATAGTCTGAAGTTATGTCAGAAGAAGTTTTGGTTGGATATCAGAAAAACATTCTTTGTCCAGAGGGTGGTCAGGTACTGGACTAGGTTCCCCAGGGCAGTGGGCACAGCATGAAGCCTGACAGAGTTCAACAAAAATTTAAACATTTTCAGGCACACAGGCTGACTCTTGGCAGTGTCCTGTGCAAGGCTACGAGTTGGACTTGATGATCTTGTGGGTCCCTTCCAACTCAGCATATTCCATGATTCTGTGAAAGAATGAACCATGGCCTCTGCTGTGGACATGTGGTGATGATGGAGCCTTCAGGAGAGGAACCAGGCCCAGACATGGGCTGCTTCTCTCTAGAAGAGAAGGAGGAGCAGAATTTTTCTGGGTTCATTGTTAGGCAGGACAGCACAAAATCCAGGAGCTGAGTCATTCCTTCCAAACAGGGCCACCGAAGATCCCCACAGCCGTGATCCAGACTGACAATTTGCTTTGACTACACTCGGCCAAGCTGATGTGTTTTGATCCAGAATTGCTTGAACCTCTCATCTTGACAAGCAAAAAACCCCAAAAAAACAACCAAACAAAAAAACCCAAAAAAAGTGTTCATTGGAGAAATGTGCCTGAAATAAAAATAAAACAGGACATAAAAACACAGCCATTCAGGAAGCCAAGCCACAGCCCATAGCATTAAATGGTATGGTTTGCATTTCAAATGCAATATTTTGCATTCAAGATGAGTCTGACAGAAAATAACTCTGGGCAGCGGCTGCATAGGAGCTGGTAGCTCTTTTGGACCCTGGCAGGATAAGGCCAAGGAGCCCTCACACACCTCTGCAGAGCCTCCACCTCCTGGCCCTGCATGTAATTTGGCTCACTCCTGATGTGGTGCTTCTCATTTATCCTGATATTTTTTTTCCTCCTTCCAAGTGCTGCTTGTGCCCCAAGACATGTCCTGTGTACAGCAGTGCCAGCCTTGCAGCCCCACCCCACTGGCCAACAGCTGCAATGAGTGATAGGGTTTTGAGAAAAGCTCAGGGAACTACATGAAGACCTTTTATTAAGATAGAAAACAAGCAGAAACCCCCCCAGACCTTTTTCACAGGATCCAACTACGAGGCTTGGGTGAGTCTCTGATTGATTCCTGCCAGCCCTTGGTGCTGTGCAGAGCACACAGAGAGGAGAATGGACAAGTGTTCCCTGCACAGCACATGAGAAATACTTTCCTGCCCTGGGATGCACAGGGAAACCTGTTCCAAAGCAGGGTTTTTTTCACCACCCCTTCTTTCTTCTCAAGCCGCTGACATAAAGGCCTGAAGGTCTCTGGGTGCACCAGGGAAATTGTCCTCCAAGAGAAGAGCTCACTTTTCCCCAAGATTATCCCTGCACAGACACCTCCCCTCTGTCCCTCCCCTGGGTTGTTGCACAGCCGGGGACGCTCCCTGCACCGGGGTGTCTGTCACAGCACAGAGGTACAAGGCAGTGTCGGAGAGCTGCACTTCCTCCACCTTCAGGACACTGTATTTCCCCGTGGTGTTCAGGTGCGTGGTGATCCGGCCGCTGTGCTTGGGGCCAGAGCCTGCTTGATAGGAGAGCAGCTGTGGGGCTTGGCCTTGCCGCAGCTCGTACCAGGACAAGGCATAAAAGTTACTGGTCTGGTAGGAACAAGGTAAATAGAAGGTGCTCTCTCCTCTCCTCTGAGTTGTCATTGCTGGGTGACAGTGATCTGACAATGGTGCTTGGAAGAAAATGTGATTCTGCAGGGAAAAGCTCTGAGATACTAAACAAGGGGATGCAAAGTAGCAGCAGAAAAGGCTCCCTTGTTGTGGAGGCCAGGGAACCGGCCAATTCAGAGATCCTGGCTCTCCCTTGGAGGGATTCTCCCTAGGTGAGGCACTTTGCTCTCAGAGAGAGAAAAGTGTCACTCACAGGGGTCCTTGAGTTATGTTAATATGTTACACCCCATTGGTTTCCCTCCCTATCAATCCACCCTGATACATGTATCCAAGTTTCCCCCTCCCCTCTCCTTACCTATAAATACCCTGGTTTTTTTCCCCAGTTCCAGGAGCTGATGTCAGTGGCTCCCTTCACTGAGGGCCTTGCTTTAATAAAGGCTACTTCTCAGTGGAATGCCATACAGAGCTCAAGTCTCTCTTCCTGCATTGCCTGCTGACCGCCGCTGAGCAGAGACCACTCGCTGGGCTGAGGATGTACCAGTGCTCCTGAGCGGTCCTTTTGGACGGCTTCTTCAGGGTTGTCGCGGCACCCCTGCCATCAACACCGCCACAACACCTTTTTGTTTCTTGTTCTGTGCTACAGCCACATTTATGGGAACAGCAAGGGTGGGGGATGTTTGGGCAACAGGTTTGAGACCTCAGCTCAGCAGGTGTCCCACAGCAAAATAATGCCATTTACCTCCCATAGGGAACCCCAGAGAGAATCAGATCTTCCATATCTAATATCATGTTGCCCAGAGTCTCCAGGGAACAGCCTGTAGTCCCTGGTCCTTCTGTGCTGCCTCCAGGACACCTGGAGGGACCTGTGCAATGTTTAATCCTGCTCCTCGTTTCTTGTCCTTTTGGAAGTCTCCAAGGTTTAGGGAGAGAAAAAAAGCAAGCCCTGGCACTGCAAACATGCAGGAGGAGTGGATAGTCAGGGCATGCTGCACAACACACGCCAGCTAGAGGAGAGACTGGGACACCCTAAGAATGAGTGGGATGAGAGACTTTTGTGTCCCTGCATCAACTATCAAAGGTCCTGTCTGTTTGGGTGGAAAGGTAAGAAAATGTTTACCTCAGAGAGAGAAAGAACTTCTGCAATACTTTTTCTTCTGTGAAAGACTAGGCTGAGACAGATCAGAAGGAAGAGGCAGAAGTGATGGAGGATTGGAGGAAGAAAAATGAGCAAGGATTCTGAGATGATGAGGAGAAGAGATAGTTTTCCTCTCACTCACTATTTTTAAATTTTCAAGCAGTAACAGCATCTAGACAAAACAGACAAAACCCAACACATTAACTAATATTTCCCATAATTTGACCATAATTCAAGATATAATTCAATACTTCGATCAGGTAGACATTGATGGACAGGTTATATCCATCCATACATGGGAGAAACGCTGTGATTTAATACTGAAGCTATAAGTCATTTGCAGAAACTCAACAAAAGTAATTTACCAGACTGTATCCTGAGTATATGACTGGCACCAATCCTAACTTGTGAATTCCCTCAGCTCTACATGTCTGGAAAGCTTTGCCTGCTTGTATTGAGGGAGTGCATCAGATCTGCTTGTGCTCTTGTGGGAGCCATGGACCCCAGACTAGGTAAAGGAGTGGAAGAGAAGAAGAGATAAAGCTGTGGACTAGATGAAGGAATTCTTGTTTTCCTTCACAGCTATTGATGTCTCCCTCATGGCCTTTAGCTGCTGAATAGTTAGGGGTAACTTTGTCCCCTCCAAGGAAAAGGGCAGGAATAAAAATCCATTGCAGGGAATCCCATTCTTTGCTTCCTCCACCAATTTTCCATGAGTGGACTGGAAGATTTGCTTGAGAAAAAGGAGGACTTCGAGGCCCAGGCTTGGATGCGAAACAACTTTATTGAGTGTAAAGAAAAAAAGAAGGTGGCTCACAGAAAGTATCAGGTGCTGCCACTAAGACACAGTGGAGCTCCTGCAGAGCGTGCATCTGCTTGCCCAAAAGAGTGACGAAGGGTCATGTGTCTCCAATAGACTGGCTTAAGGAGACATAGACAGCAAAGAAGAGGAAAAAAAGAGTGCAAGAAGGGAACAATGGCCTGATGCTATAGAGGCAATGTCCAGAAGCTCTATCTCCTGCCCAGAACTACATCCTGAGGTATTGGAAATTCTTGCCTGAGGATGTTGCCAGAAGCAGATTTAGCAGGGACGACATCTGTTGCCACCGTAGCAGTTGGTGATGCAGGAGATGTCAAAGCCCCCGGAGCTGATGGGCACTCCACCACAGCTGAGGATGTTGCCAACGGCAGCAGAGGTGGAGGATCCCACGGCGGTGTTCTGTGGGAAGGAGCTGAGGATGGGGCCGGGCAGGGTCACCAGCACAGCAGGCGGCTCAATGACGACATGGGAGCTCTGGCACTGCCTGACACAGCACTCATTGCAGCTGCTGGCCAGCGGGCAGGGGCCGCAGGGCTGGCAGCAAGGGTCACAGGGCTTGCAGCAGGACATGGCTCGGGGTCACAGGTGCACCTGGCGCAGAGGGCAGGCAGAAGAAGAAAGTGGGGACACATGAGGAGCAGCACTGCACCCAAACACCCTGCAGCCAAGGCTGCCTACAGTGCAGTGCCCAGCTCAAAGCCCAGGAGCCCCTCTCATCCAAGTGCCAGCCTCTCTCTGTCTGCACGAGACCTTGTCTCCCCTGCCCTCTCCCAGCAGAAGCAGCTCCCAGCCCTGTGCTACAAGAGCCCCTCTTAGTTGAGACCTACAGCCAGGAAAGGACTGCTCTTGAAGCAGCAGGAGCAGGAGCAAGATCTTCCCACTCACCTGAGGATTCCTGAGGAGAAGGAGGTGAGAGAAGTGGATGAGAGAGCAGAGACTTGGGCTGCCTTTTATAGCAATCCTGCCCTGCCTCAGGCCCAGAGGCAGCTTTGTGGAAGTCATAATTTTCTGACCAGCTCATGTCAAATGCGAACTATCCCAGCTAATGGTAGGGGCTGTGTCCTGGTTTCCTGCTCCACTGCCTTTTCATTTCCTGGCTTCTCCCACATGCTTTCCTATATGAAGATCTCATTCTGTAACTGCTGGGATGAGAGGCTCAAGGATTTCTGTGGCAGAAGTCTCAGATCAAGGGCTGTTGGCATTCCTTGTGCATGGGTGATGTTCGCTTGGGTAATTTCTGAGCGGTTTGTTTTTGTCCAGGTTGTCAGGAAATGGTCATCCCCTTTGTGCTTCTTGCCCACACACCCAAGGACAGCCACGTGAGGGGACATGACAGCGCTTCTTCCACCCTGCCCTTTCTTACCACCTGTTCTCTGTGTCTCCCCAGGCCAGTCTTGGGATATTTTGCTCTCTCTCCCTCTGTATGGCAGGCAGATGGACACCCTACAGGAGCTCCACTGCATCTTAGTGACTGCCCCTGGTGTTCTCCTTTTCTTCCTTAGACTCATTAAAGTTGTGCTTTCATGCCTTGGCCTCCAAGTTCTCCTTTTTTTTTCTGTGGCAACTCTTCAAATCTTCTCACGTACAAAGTTAAGAATGGCAGAGGGTGGGAGTCCCAGCAGTGGATTTTCCTCCGTGCACTTTCTCTTGGAGCTAATGAAGACATCCTTGGCTACTGCACAGAGGCCACCAGTGAAACCACAAGTTCAAAGAGTGGCAGCAGTGGGGATGTGAGACAGAAATTCCTTTGCCTTCCACCTTGAGCAATGCTCTAATCCATGTGACCCCCTGGATATCCATGGCCTCTTGCATGCAGAAAAGAAACTCTGCAAGGCACTGCGGGGCTCAGAAAAACAACTCAGGTACAGCGTGTCCCATGAAGCCTATGAGGTTCCACACATGCTCCTCCCCTCAGTTCAAGACAGAGACATGGTCTTTCTCCATCTTACTGGCCCCTGTGCACATCTTGCTATGTACAGAAACCAAGGCTTCACCTTGCTCATGCTGAGACCCAAGCACTGGTCTCAGTTGCCAGTTGACTCAAATAATCTCCAGGTCCTCTTTACTCAGTGTGTGACCCTCATGAACAGACCCTCCATGTTGATCCTTGCATTGAAAAACCCTCAGTGCTCTTGGTAGATCCCATTTAATCACTTAAATACTCTGATAAAGTCCTCCCCAAGAGTCCTGCTCTCCAGGGAGAAAAGGCTACATTCCTTCAGTCTTTCCTCATAGCAAAGGTTCTCCAACTCTTTGATTTTCTTTGGCACACACAATGGGATGGGAGCAGCTGCTGGATCAGGATCAGCAGAGACCATGTGAGGGATTGAGTGATGGCTTTCCTGGGTGCAGGTGGGCCAGTCAGCAGAACCACCTGGGTGAAGACAACCACAAACCAAATTTACATACGACCAGGGCTTGCAGGAGGCGATGGTTTTCCTGGTGACAAGGAAAGTCTCCATCAGCTTTGATGCAGCAGTGGAGGAGTGACAGATCTTCAAAAAAGAAACATGATGAGGAAGAACGAATGCAGTAAGGTCTGCAGGTACTATTGCTCCATGCAGGGAGAATGAGAAGGCCATTCTTCACCAGGCTTAGAAGATACATGGAGAAGAAAAAGTTCATGGTATGTGTGGTGTTTCCTGGTTGCACTGACCTTTTGATTGTCTCATTATTATGAGATGTCTAGTTCAAATGCCCAAACCTCCTGATAGCTGCACAGTAACAGAATCATGAAAATGCCTTCAAGATCATCAAGTCCAACCATAAACATAACACTGCCCACTCAACCACTAACCCATGTTCCTATGTGCCACATCTACACTCCTCCAGGAGCAGTGACTCAACCACCTCCCTCAACAGTGTGTTCCAATGCTTGCTAATCCTTTCAGGGAAGACTTTTTCCCTAATATCCAATCTAAACCTTCCCTGGTGCAACTTGAGGCCAAATTCCCCTGTCCTATCACTTGTTACTTGGGAACAGAGACTGACACACAGCCTCCTTCCAGGTAGTGTTAGAGCAATAAACTTTCCCCTTGGCCTCCTTTTCTCCAGACAAAATAAATCCAGTTCTCTCTATAAGGTAGATCATAGGTAGAGGTTTTATCACATGTCATTGGGAAGAGAACAGTGATTGAGATCTGCCATGGTTTGTGCCCAAGGGAGCTAATGTTAAAGTGGGACACTAACTGAACTGAGCATTCCTCCACAGCAATTAATTCATTCATGAAAACATGAAATTAATTTACCATATTGTCAAGTTAAGCTGTTGCTTTGTCTTCAGGGAAGCAAGCCTGATGTAGGAAGGGATGGAAATCTGTCCCTTCTGTGTTTGACAAATTCCTGAGGCAAGGCTGGGTCACCTTTACAGACAGCAGAGATGATCCATAGAGAGCATAAGGACCTTGGTGGACTTTGAGACCTGGGCCTACGCAAAACTCATGGAGTACAAGAAGATTGTGTGAAAGGTTCTGCATCTGGATTCAGGGCAGGGCCAAGGAAAAATACAGCATGGTATTTAGAGAGATGTACCCTGAGGAGAAGGACCCTGGCTTTTGGTGCAGAAGAAGCATCACATGACCAGGAAATGTGTGTTTGCAGCCCAAAAAACTGTGTTTGCAGCCAAAAGAAATAAATTTGACCAGCAGGCTGAGGGAAGCTATAGTTCCTCTCATGAGACCCCACCTGAAGTACTGCTTCCAGCTTGAGGACCCCCAATATAAAAGGCCTATAGGAAGGGTATGGAGCTGCTGGAAAAGGTCCATAAGAGGCCTGCTAAGATGATGAGAGAGCCATAACACCTCTGCTACAAAGACAGGTTCAGAGAGTTGGGGTTGTTCATCCCAGAAAAGAAAAGACTGGAGAGATTTTATAGCTCCTTCCAGTACCTAAAGAAAGCTAGGGGGCTCCTTTATGGAAGTATGTAGTGATAAGATAAAGGGGAATGGCTTTAAACTGAAAAAAAATAGTTTAAAATTAAATATTAGGAAGAATTTATTTACTGTGATGGTGGTGAGGCTCTGGAAGAGGTTATCCAGAGAAGCTGTGGCTGCCCCTTCCCTGAAAGGAAACGGTCATGTTAGACAGAATTTGAATCAACCCGGTCTAGTAGAAGGTGACTCTGTCCATAGCAGGGTGTTGGAACTAAGCTGTATTTAAGGTCCTTTCAAACACAAAGCATTTTATGAAAATATTTTATCTTATCACAGCTGAAATGGGAAGTGTAATGTCATCCCGGGGTTCAGGAGAGTATCAAATGTATGGTGAATGTTCTCTCATCACATTCTTATTTTTCCTGAAGCAATAACCCCAGTCTCCCACAGGAAAGGGGTCACTGTAGCATGCCGCTCCTCTGAGCTCCCACCTCTCCTGTAGCCTGGAGGTCATGGGGAACAGCCTTTGGTGCTTGAACCGCAGAAATTTGGAACTACAAAGACAGTTGACATTTTCTGCACTGTCTTTTCTGGAAAACATGAAGAGTGTTTGGTCTGGGAGAGAGGGGCAGTGAGGGATGGAAGGCTGGGAAAAGAAAAACTGTAAACCTGACACTTGACAACCTGTAAAACTGACTACCTGGTTTCCAGGACTAACTGATATCACCGCCCATTGTCCTCTGAGGGCAAAAACAGTGGGAGAATGAGGATGTTCCTGCTGAAACAGATAGGAAGCAGAAGACAACTTTGAATTTTCTCAAGAAAAATGGTATTACTAGTCGTGCTTAGAGATTTAAAAGAAATACTCTAAAAATAGAGACATCCAATGTCCTTGGTAGGTATCTCAGAAAATTAAACACACGGAGGTTATTATGGTGATTTCCTTAATGTTAGCATCATCAGATGATGTCTGGATGAGGTCCCACAACAACAACCAGGGTTCAACAAATTCTAGCAATCACCATGTGTGCTCACAGAGATGAGACAGATCCCAGGTCAAGTTGGGAAGTTACATGCGTATCAAAGTCCAGATTCAGTGCAATGGGGTCCTGGTCAGATACAGGCACAGATGTGTCACAGCTAGAGATCTAACTCAGATTACAAGCACGAGGACCTCATCTTGAAAGCTGCCCCAATAGGAAGAGGAGGTGGTTCTGGCTGAAGCCTCCCAGCAGAACTGCCTGGCAGATTCCAGCAAGGCCATCAGAGGGAAGGGAGAAGCACTCAGCTATGCAACTCTTATGATGGCTTGGTCCAGCTGTCCTACATACCTCAGCAGAGCAACACCTGAACGTAGGTCAGGTCCAAGACCCATTTGCTGGGAGGTCTCAGCACTGCCTCACTCAGCACTGGGCTGCTGAACTATAGAAGTGCATCAGGCACTGGCCTGGACACGGGGACCCTGTGTCCCTTCCCCGTCACGAGCAACATTATACCAGAAGGGATCTATTAGGGATTTATATCCTGAAGGAGTGGACAGACATTCTTGGCGTTCTATCTAAACATAAAGCAAAAAATGGAGGGTGCAGGAGGCACAGGCTGCATTTCAGTTCTCTGGACACTTCTCTGCAAGGCTGAAGACAGCACTGTTCAGCTGTAAATTGTCTCCTTCTGGCAACACTGTGGGGCTTAAGGACACAACAAGGGAGAGTCCTCCACCATGATCTGCACATACTTTCAGGACAAAGACCTCACAAGCCCACACTGACATGTGTGCTCTGCATGGAACCCTCACACTGGCAGAACAGACTCAAGTGCACCACCAAAAGACAGAGGACCTACAGAGAGTGCACAGAGATGACATGAGATGACATGAGGCCAATGAGACTGCACAATTTTTCTGAGTACTTTTAGGACGGCACTAGAGTGAAATACACCCAACAGAAGCCCACCTGAGTATAACACTGAGTATTGATGACAGAGTGATGAAGGAATCAAAAGAAAAAATGTGTCATGTCACACGCAGACCTTGGGCATGTGGACAGGAAGCATGAGAGCAGGACTGATTTCTGGCCACCAAAGGAGTCCAGAGGAATGAGACAGGTACAAATCACCTGCTTGCATAGGATACCAACAGCCCTTGATCTAAACCTTCTTTGTCCACTGATGTCTTCCTGCCCTGAAATCCTTGATGCTGTCATCCTGGCACTTTGAGAAATGACCCTTCATATAGGAAAGCATGTGGCAGAGGCCAGGAAATGACAAGGCAGCAGTGCAGGAAACCAGGACAAAGCCCCTACCATTAGCTGGGATCTGGTCAGAAAATTATGCCTTCCACAAAGGTGCCTCTGGGCCTGAGGTAGTGCAGGACTGCTATAAAAGGCAGCCCAAGTTTCTGCTCTCTCATCCGCTTCTCTCACCTCCTTCTCCTCAGGAATCGTCAGGTGAGTGGGAAACCTCTTCTCCTCCTCCTGCATCAAGAGCAGCTCTTTCCTGGCTGTAGGTCTCAGCTGAGACGGGATTTGGGAGCACAGGGCTGGGAGCTGCTTCTGCTGGGAGAGGGCAGGGGAGACAAGGTCTCGTGCAGACAGAGAGAGGCTGGCACTTGGCTGAGGTGGCTCCTGGGCTTTGAGCTGGGCACTGCAATGTGGGCCAGGAGCTGCCTTGGCTGCAGGGTGTTTGGGTGCAGTGCTGCTTCTCATGTGTCCCCACTTTCTCCTTCTGCCTGCCCTCTGCACCAGGTGCACCTGTGACCCCGAGCCATGTCCTGCTGCCGGCCCTGCGACCCTTGCTGCCAGCCCTGCGGCCCCTGCCCGCTGGCCAGCAGCTGCAATGAGTGCTGTGTCAGGCAGTGCCAGAGCTCCCATGTCGTCATTGAGCCGCCTGCTGTGCTGGTGACCCTGCCCGGCCCCGTCCTCAGCTCCTTCCCACAGAACACCGCCGTGGGATCCTCCACCTCTGCTGCCGTTGGCAACATCCTCAGCTGTGGTGGAGTGCCCATCAGCTCTGGGGGCTTTGACATCTCCTGCATCACCAACTGCTTTGGTGGCAGCAGATGTCGTCCCTGCTAAATCTGCTGGCAACATCCTCAGGCAAGAACCTCCATGACCTCACAACGTGGTTCTGGGCAGAACATGATTCTGGTCAGGAAACAGAGCTTTTGGACATTCTATTTACAGCTTTAGGATGATGTTTCTTTCTCCTACTATTCCATCTTCTTTCTGTGCTGTCCATTTGTCCCCAGGCCAGCCCAGGGGAGCCTGTTGCCGTCCCTTCCTCTTTAAGGTAGACAGATGGTCACCCTGGAGGAGCTTCACTGCATCTTAGGGGCTGCTTCTGCTGCTTTCTGTGAGCTATGTCCTCTTCTTTAGACTCAATAAAATACTTTTGCATCCAAGCCTTGGCCTCTGAGTCATCCTTCATTTTCTGGCAAACCTTTCATATTGCTTAGGGAAAATGGTGGAGAAAGAACAGGGTTCAATTCCCTTAAAGCTGACAAAGTCATCCCTGGGTATGCCAGCCAGTAGACAAGATCATCAGGAGAACCATGGCTCCAAAGTTTGGCAACAGCTGTGAAGGGAAACAACAATGTCTGGGTACAGCCTACAAGCTCACCTTTTCCTTCCCCTTCCCTCCATTGCCTGGTCTACAGTCCATGGCAAGCACACGAGCACAAGTAGATTGGATACACTCCCTCAGCACAGGTAGGACCCAGCTGGTATCCAGACATGCAGAGCTGAGGTAATTCACAATCAGCCATACTTGGCTGATACTCATTTACATACTCATTTACCACTTGCAGTGGTAAATGACTTTCATCTGAATATGTCTTCTGGCTTTATTATAAATTTGTAACAATTCTCACGTGTATGAATGTATGTAATCTGTCCATCAGGTTCTTCCTGTGATGCCTTGAGAGGCTGACCTTGAACAGAGGCTAGACAGAGTTAAAGAATAAAGTAGGTATTCATTAAAAGGCATTAATGGATACATGTTGGGCAGTACGAGAGTCTGGCCAGGGCTATACTGAAGAGGAACCCAAAATAGTCACAAAACTGATGACCGGTCACGAGGTCTCATACTGTCATAAATTTTGGTCCTTTGCATATTGGGATTAATTGTCCAATTACAGCTTCAGATTATAAAGTCCCATCCTTCTTGTTTTCCCTCTACAGTCCACTGTTGTCTATGCTTTTGGGCCTGAAACTTGTAACAGTTGTCCTTGGTCTCAAGCTGAAAAAGGATTGTTTTGTCTCCTTATTCTGTGAAGAGAGCTTAATAACACTTAATATGAAGCTCAGAACTACACACCTGGGCAGCACATAATCTGAAAAATATGAAAGCTAAAACTTAAGGCATCACCTGGATGAGGCCTTTGACCAAACCAGTGCTCACTGCTGCTGGGTCAACCTTTGGCTGGCAGTCCACGCTCACTTTGTGACCTCACTCCTGTGTTTGCACCATACTGTGTTGTACTTGTCTCCAGGAGAGAGAACAAGGACGCTTGTTGCAAAAATGGGCTGCCTACCTCTGTATGGCCTCTTCTTCAGCCACAGCCTGTTTTTTCTCACAGTGCCTTCTTATCAACAGTCCTTGGTTGGCTCCATGGATATCTGGTTATTGGTGTTTGAGACATCATCTTAGCATTTTATCATCTTATCACCGGTGGCTCAAACATCAGTATGGACTTGGACTGAAAAAGGAGAACTAGAGAGAGAGAGAAAGGAGAAAAGCTCTATAAGCTGTCTCTGAATTTGGAGGTTAGTATCTTTACAATCCCCTACATTTTAATATACAATCTTATTACAAAAATAAAAGACAAAAATATTAACATCAGAAGGACAATCACAGGGTACAATGTGTTATTAGGAGCTTCAGTTGCTCTTGGTGACTACCCAGTTTAAATGTCTGTCGTGGTTTTAAACCAGTAACTAAAAAACTACTTATTTTTTTGTTGTGAGATATGGATTAAAACAAGAGCAAAACAGGCTTAAGACTTAAAAGGAATAAAGACAGTTTATTAACAAACTACAAGAATGAGAATACCAGAATAAACTTTCAGAAAACCCCCTTATCTTCTACATCTTAATTATTTCTCTGTACACATGACAACATAGAGACAAATAACTTTAGGACTTTGGTGGTTAAAAACAGTCTTAATTCTTGCTACAGTCTTTCATCAGTCTTTGTAGAGAAACAGAAGTCTCTTTCTGTTAGCTTACGGAGTTTCTCACGAGAAAACTATTTTTCATCATAGTTTTCTATTTCTCTAATGCCAGCTGCCCGGAAATCTGTCATTAGATCTTCTCCTCCCATTTCACATCTCCAAGGTGTGTATGGGTCACAGAGTTTAGGAATCTTATTTTTAAGGATAAGTTATTCAAAGGCAGAAGTCTTCTTCATTTGTCTCTGTGAGCCTTCCTGGAAAACAGTTTTCTCTTTGCCCCCAAAGCTTCAAAATCTTCACTCAACTCAATTCCAGCAACTCACAGTATCACAAGCACACTCTCTCTCTCTCTTCTGCTCAAAAGTTACACTTTGAATATCTCATTCCTCCTAATACTCTTATCATGAATTAAAGGAGTCTTTTTATACTATTATTGTCCATCTCCATAGCTTTAACAGAAAGATATTTCAGCTGTAAAGCATCTCCTTATTCTCTCTTTCTTATCTAAACTTAACTCTTTTCTTCACTGTTTTTGGTAGTTCTATGATGTCTCTTCTATGTTGATTGTCTCTCTCTCTGTCTTTCTGAGAAGAGGAGTAATCTGTATGTTTATCCAGGTAGTAAAAGAATTAAAAGCTTTAAGAAAACTGCAAGAGTTCATGGTGTTAAGTTTCAGTCTAGCAGCAAAAACTGAAAACCAAGCTCGGCTAACCAGCGCTGCTTCTCTTCCCCCTCCCCCCCCTCCACCCCGCGGCCTTGTAGGCCTGGAGAGGGGGGGGGGGAGAGGAGGCCGAGACAGAATCCTGTTACCTCTTCAGAAGCCGGAAACCAAAGAGAGCAAGAGAATTCTGTCTGTACTTCTTAAGGGGGTGTTTACAAGTTGAATTCACTTTTTAATGGTCAGATCTGCTGTCAATTCTTGAAAATGACCGATAATTGGTCAGGAAGGAAAAACTCCCATCAGCCACCAGCAGCTTCAACTTCCTCTCCCTCCAAGCTGTCTTAAAGGTAAAGCTACCCCATGACAATGTCCCAACAATGATGTCCTCTGTCTTTCTTTGATTTTTCCATCACCCAGTGGATTTTTCTCCATTGGGATGAATGGTAATCAAAATTTTCTGTCTGTTTTCCCAAGCTTCCTTCAATAGCATTTTTCACATCCAAGTGAGATTCATTCAGTAGGAATAGGCTGCTGGACATAAGTCAGTGTATAATTAAATCATAACAATTGGTAAGACATAACAGGAGCTGAATAACTAAAATCATATCCCATAATGTCAACAAAGTTACAAGCAAAAATATTAGGGTACTTGTATGTACAATAATGTTGTCTACAAATACAAAGTCACAAGGGGTTCTTGCACAAGCACATCCGTTCCATCAGGACCATACTCTGTACTCTAGGGACTAGAGTGCATCTCCATTGGGATTTAATGCAGACACAATGATTGGGTACATGGTATATACTGAAGCATCGTGCACTGTTGAAACAAGAAGTGTGGTTTATGGTTTGTGGGATCATAAAGGAAAATTAATACTTGCTACTATTATCTAGTTGCTAGGAGTGGAATTCCCTTTTTATTATCCTAGGTTACCTTTTGACTGTCACCTTCCTTTGTAATTGTTGCCCCAGTAAACTGCAGCCACAAGAGAGAAGTATGTGTAGTGCAGAATGCAGATGCTTACCATATTGATTAGCATAAACAAAAGAAGTGAAGGTTTCAGCCCTGTGGGTTGAGTTTGTTGATGTGTGATCCAAATTTAGTTCCTCCTGGCAATGATTGCTCCTACCAAAATGATAAGGAGTTCTTTGATGAGTAACTCAATCTTCAATGGGACATGCTGGCAAAATTCCCGGTAATGTTCCTGGAAATATAAAACACTACAAGTCTCAGCAGAGTTGGCTCAGACAGGTTACCCCTTAGTTCTCAGGGTGTATAACAGCTTGGAATAATGACAGAAGTACATTTTCCTACTCAGAGGGTCTGTGTTCTGTCTCTTTAATGCACTTGAGTCGAGAAATAAAAATGTCATTGGTCCACCAGGGCCAGTTTGGCCTTGACATTCCTCAGGTGTAGTCTCAATTTCTAGTTCATTAACTGCTCGCCACACTACTGTTGCTGCTTTGCTTACCTTTTCAGAGGGGCTGCTGGTGCTGGTATCTCCTGCAATTAGAATATTACATCATTGCATGTCCAGAGAAAGTGAGACTGTCTTTAAAAGTTTGGCAAGCACAGCCTGTACAATCATGCGGAAGTGTTTATACTCTTGTAAGAGTCAGATAAAGGTGTATTGTCTACTCTTCCAGGCAATTGCAAAATGAGCCTTGCTATGTTCCTGGCATGGCATCATAAAAAAACCCATTTATTTTACATCCAGGGTTGCTACACACGAGTGGGAGACTCTCTAAATTTGAGTTACCAGTTCTGCAGAATTTAGCACAGCAGAAAGGGATCGCTATAGCATGCCGCTCCTCTGAGCTCCCAGCTCTCCTGTAGCCTGGAGGTCATGAGGAACAGCCTTTGGTGCTTGAACCGCAGAAATTTGGAACTACAAAGACAGTTGACATTTTCTGCACTGTCTTTTCTGGAAAACATGAAGAGTGTTTGGTCTGGGAGAGAGGGGCAGTGAGGGATGGAAGGCTGGGAAAAGAAAAACTGTAAACCTGACACTGCTTTCCAGGTAGACAAGTACAAGGACTGATAGCACCGCCCATTGTTCTCTGAGGGCAAAAACAGTGGGAGAATGAGGATGTTCCTGCTGAAACAGATAGGAAGCAGAAGACAACTTTGAATTTTCTCAAGAAAAATGGTATTACTAGTCGTGCTTAGAGATTTAAAAGAAATACTCTAAAAATAGAGACATCCAATGTCCTTGGTAGGTATCTCAGAAAATTAAACACACGGAGGTTATTATGGTGATTTCCTTAATGTTAGCATCATCAGATGATGTCTGGATGAGGTCCCACAACAACAACCAGGGTTCAACAAATTCTAGCAATCACCATGTGTGCTCACAGAGATGAGACAGATCCCAGGTCAAGTTGGGAAGTTACATGCGTATCAAAGTCCAGATTCAGTGCAATGGGGTCCTGGTCAGATACAGGCACAGATGTGTCACAGCTAGAGATCTAACTCAGATTACAAGCACGAGGACCTCATCTTGAAAGCTGCCCCAATAGGAAGAGGAGGTGGTTCTGGCTGAAGCCTCCCAGCAGAACTGCCTGGCAGATTCCAGCAAGGCCATCAGAGGGAAGGGAGAAGCACTCAGCTATGCAACTCTTATGATGGCTTGGTCCAGCTGTCCTACATACCTCAGCAGAGCAACACCTGAACGTAGGTCAGGTCCAAGACCCATTTGCTGGGAGGTCTCAGCACTGCCTCACTCAGCACTGGGCTGCTGAACTATAGAAGTGCATCAGGCACTGGCCTGGACACGGGGACCCTGTGTCCCTTCCCCGTCACGAGCAACATTATACCAGAAGGGATCTATTAGGGATTTATATCCTGAAGGAGTGGACAGACATTCTTGGCGTTCTATCTAAACATAAAGCAAAAAATGGAGGGTGCAGGAGGCACAGGCTGCATTTCAGTTCTCTGGACACTTCTCTGCAAGGCTGAAGACAGCACTGTTCAGCTGTAAATTGTCTCCTTCTGGCAACACTGTGGGGCTTAAGGACACAACAAGGGAGAGTCCTCCACCATGATCTGCACATACTTTCAGGACAAAGACCTCACAAGCCCACACTGACATGTGTGCTCTGCATGGAACCCTCACACTGGCAGAACAGACTCAAGTGCACCACCAAAAGACAGAGGACCTACAGAGAGTGCACAGAGATGACATGAGATGACATGAGGCCAATGAGACTGCACAATTTTTCTGAGTACTTTTAGGACGGCACTAGAGTGAAATACACCCAACAGAAGCCCACCTGAGTATAACACTGAGTATTGATGACAGAGTGATGAAGGAATCAAAAGAAAAAATGTGTCATGTCACACGCAGACCTTGGGCATGTGGACAGGAAGCATGAGAGCAGGACTGATTTCTGGCCACCAAAGGAGTCCAGAGGAATGAGACAGGTACAAATCACCTGCTTGCATAGGATACCAACAGCCCTTGATCTAAACCTTCTTTGTCCACTGATGTCTTTCTGCCCTGAAATCCTTGATGCTGTCATCCTGGCACTTTGAGAAATGACCCTTCATATAGGAAAGCATGTGGCAGAGGCCAGGAAATGACAAGGCAGCAGTGCAGGAAACCAGGACAAAGCCCCTACCATTAGCTGGGATCTGGTCAGAAAATTATGCCTTCCACAAAGGTGCCTCTGGGCCTGAGGTAGTGCAGGACTGCTATAAAAGGCAGCCCAAGTTTCTGCTCTCTCATCCGCTTCTCTCACCTCCTTCTCCTCAGGAATCGTCAGGTGAGTGGGAAACCTCTTCTCCTCCTCCTGCATCAAGAGCAGCTCTTTCCTGGCTGTAGGTCTCAGCTGAGACGGGATTTGGGAGCACAGGGCTGGGAGCTGCTTCTGCTGGGAGAGGGCAGGGGAGACAAGGTCTCGTGCAGACAGAGAGAGGCTGGCACTTGGATGAGAGGGGCTCCTGGGCTTTGAGCTGGGCACTGCAATGTGGGCCAGGAGCTGCCTTGGCTGCAGGGTGTTTGGGTGCAGTGCTGCTCCTCATGTGTCCCCATTTTCTCCTTCTGCCTGCCCTCTGCACCAGGTGCACCTGTGACCCCGAGCCATGTCCTGCTGTCGGCCCTGCGACCCTTGCTGCCAGCCCTGCGGCCCCTGCCCGCTGGCCAGCAGCTGCAATGAGTGCTGTGTCAGGCAGTGCCAGAGCTCCCATGTCGTCATTGAGCCGCCTGCTGTGCTGGTGACCCTGCCCGGCCCCGTCCTCAGCTCCTTCCCACAGAACACCGCCGTGGGATCCTCCACCTCTGCTGCCGTTGGCAACATCCTCAGCTGTGGTGGAGTGCCCATCAGCTCTGGGGGCTTTGACATCTCCTGCATCACCAACTGCTTTGGTGGCAGCAGATGTCGTCCCTGCTAAATCTGCTGGCAACATCCTCAGGCAAGAACCTCCATGACCTCACAACGTGGTTCTGGGCAGAACATGATTCTGGTCAGGAAACAGAGCTTTTGGACATTCTATTTACAGCTTTAGGATGATGTTTCTTTCTCCTACTATTCCATCTTCTTTCTGTGCTGTCCATTTGTCCCCAGGCCAGCCCAGGGGAGCCTGTTGCCGTCCCTTCCTCTTTAAGGTAGACAGATGGTCACCCTGGAGGAGCTTCACTGCATCTTAGGGGCTGCTTCTACTGCTTTCTGTGAGCTATGTCCTCTTCTTTAGACTCAATAAAATACTTTTGCATCCAAGCCTTGGCCTCTGAGTCATCCTTCATTTTCTGGCAAACCTTTCATATTGCTTAGGGAAAATGGTGGAGAAAGAACAGGGTTCAATTCCCTTAAAGCTGACAAAGTCATCCCTGGGTATGCCAGCCAGTAGACAAGATCATCAGGAGAACCATGGCTCCAAAGTTTGGCAACAGCTGTGAAGGGAAACAACAATGTCTGGGTACAGCCTACAAGCTCACCTTTTCCTTCCCCTTCCCTCCATTGCCTGGTCTACAGTCCATGGCAAGCACACGAGCACAAGTAGATTGGATACACTCCCTCAGCACAGGTAGGACCCAGCTGGTATCCAGACATGCAGAGCTGAGGTAATTCACAATCAGCCATACTTGGCTGATACTCATTTACATACTCATTTACCACTTGCAGTGGTAAATGACTTTCATCTGAATATGTCTTCTGGCTTTATTATAAATTTGTAACAATTCTCACGTGTATGAATGTATGTAATCTGTCCATCAGGTTCTTCCTGTGATGCCTTGAGAGGCTGACCTTGAACAGAGGCTAGACAGAGTTAAAGAATAAAGTAGGTATTCATTAAAAGGCATTAATGGATACATGTTGGGCAGTACGAGAGTCTGGCCAGGGCTATACTGAAGAGGAACCCAAAATAGTCACAAAACTGATGACCGGTCACGAGGTCTCATACTGTCATAAATTTTGGTCCTTTGCATATTGGGATTAATTGTCCAATTACAGCTTCAGATTATAAAGTCCCATCCTTCTTGTTTTCCCTCTACAGTCCACTGTTGTCTATGCTTTTGGGCCTGAAACTTGTAACAGTTGTCCTTGGTCTCAAGCTGAAAAAGGATTGTTTTGTCTCCTTATTCTGTGAAGAGAGCTTAATAACACTTAATATGAAGCTCAGAACTACACACCTGGGCAGCACATAATCTGAAAAATATGAAAGCTAAAACTTAAGGCATCACCTGGATGAGGCCTTTGACCAAACCAGTGCTCACTGCTGCTGGGTCAACCTTTGGCTGGCAGTCCACGCTCACTTTGTGACCTCACTCCTGTGTTTGCACCATACTGTGTTGTACTTGTCTCCAGGAGAGAGAACAAGGACGCTTGTTGCAAAAATGGGCTGCCTACCTCTGTATGGCCTCTTCTTCAGCCACAGCCTGTTTTTTCTCACAGTGCCTTCTTATCAACAGTCCTTGGTTGGCTCCATGGATATCTGGTTATTGGTGTTTGAGACATCATCTTAGCATTTTATCATCTTATCATCTTATCACCGGTGGCTCAAACATCAGTATGGACTTGGACTGAAAAAGGAGAACTAGAGAGAGAGAGAAAATAGAAAAGCTCTATAAGCTGTCTCTGAATTTGGAGGTTAGTATCTTTACAATCCCCTACATTTTAATATACAATCTTATTACAAAAATAAAAGACAAAAATATTAACATCAGAAGGACAATCACAGGGTACAATGTGTTATTAGGAGCTTCAGTTGCTCTTGGTGACTACCCAGTTTAAATGTCCCAACAAAGATGTCCTCTGTCTTTCTTTGAATTTTCCATCACCCAGTGGATTTTTCTCCATCAGGATGAATGGTAATCAAAATTTTCTGTCTGTTTTCCCAAGCTTCCTTCAATAGCATTTTTCACATCCAAGTGAGATTCATTCAGTAGGAATAGGTTGCTGGTCATAAGTCAGTGTATAATTAAATCATAACAATTGGTAAGACATAACAGGAGCTGAATAACTAAAATCATATCCCATAATGTCAACAAAGTTACAAGCAAAAATATTAGGGTACTTGTATGTACAATAATGTTGTCTACAAATACAAAGTCACAAGGGGTTCTTGCACAAGCACATCCATTCCATCAGGACCATACTCTGTACTCTAGGGACTAGAGTGCATCTCCATTGGGATTTAATGCAGACACAATGATTGGGTACATGGTATATACTGAAGCACCGTGCACTGTTGAAACAAGAAGTGTGGTTTATGGTTTGTGGGATCATAAAGGAAAATTAATACTTGCTACTATTATCTAGTTGCTAGGAGTGGAATTCCCTTTTTATTATCCTAGGTTACCTTTTGACTGTCACCTTCCTTTGTAATTGTTGCCCCAGTAAACTGCAGCCACAAGAGAGAAGTATGTGTAGTGCAGAATGCAGATGCTTACCATATTGATTAGCATAAACAAAAGAAGTGAAGGTTTCAGCCCTGTGGGTTGAGTTTGTTGATGTGTGATCCAAATTTAGTTCCTCCTGGCAATGATTGCTCCTACCAAAATGATAAGGAGTTCTTTGATAAGTAACTCAATCTTCAATGGGACATGCTGGCAAAATTCCCGGTAATGTTCCTGGAAATATAAAACACTACAAGTCTCAGCAGAGTTGGCTCAGACAGGTTACCCCTTAGTTCTCAGGGTGTATAACAGCTTGGAATAATGACAGAAGTACATTTTCCTACTCAGAGGGTCTGTGTTCTGTCTCTTTAATGCACTTGAGTCGAGAAATAAAAATGTCATTGGTCCACCAGGGCCAGTTTGGCCTTGACATTCCTCAGGTGTAGTCTCAATTTCTAGTTCATTAACTGCTCGCCACACTACTGTTGCTGCTTTGCTTACCTTTTCAGAGGGGCTGCTGGTGCTGGTATCTCCTGCAATTAGAATATTACATCATTGCATGTCCAGAGAAAGTGAGACTGTCTTTAAAAGTTTGGCAAGCACAGCCTGTACAATCATGCGGAAGTGTTTATACTCTTGTAAGAGTCAGATAAAGGTGTATTGTCTACTCTTCCAGGCAATTGCAAAATGAGCCTTGCTATGTTCCTGGCATGGCATCATAAAAAAACCCATTTATTTTACATCCAGGGTTGCTACACACGAGTGGGAGACTCTCTAAATTTGAGTTACCAGTTCTGCAGAATTTAGCACAGCAGCAGTTAAAGGCAATCAATTGCCTGAAATAAACTGTATGACTCTCTTCAGTTCTTCCTGGAGCCAGAAAGGAGAATTATATTAGGAGTGTGATTGAGTCTTTTCTCCTGGTTTGCTGCCACCCTATAAATGCCTAAGCACAGGGAAAATACAAAACCACCCCCTCTCTATCTTCTCTACTTCTGGGGCTGCCCAGCCCTGCCATTTTCTGCCCCTACTTTGGAAGTTTTTGCTACATTTTATTTTGACTCCCCACATCCACCTTGACCCCCGCTACTCCTGCTACAGCTTTGGGGTTTTTTACTATGCTTCGTTTGCCTCCCTGAGGCTGCTCACCTCTGCAGTTCCAGCTCACCACTCTGCAGCTCCTGCTACAGCACATTTCACCACCCATGGTGGCACTGAGACCGGCTGCTCCCCGAGAGTTTTGCAAAGGGAGCCACCTCCCCTCTCCTCTATCGCCTGAGCCGCCATCACTGCCTGAGGGAGACGCGGCCGAGCCCTCCCCACAGCGCCCCCTGCAGGCGCGGGGGAATCACCGCACCCACCCTGCCCGGCCGGGAGCCACCAGCGCCCCTGCCGGCCGTGCCCAGAACTGCAGCCAAGGGGAAAGCGCCTGCGGCCGAGACAAGGCTGGCCCTGGTGTCTGGTTCTGTTTGGTGCTGCTGCCGGGGTGTTTGAGTTGTTATACAGACCAGTAAAGAACTGTTGTTCCTTTTCCCATTTCTTTATCTCAAAGCCCCATAATTTGAAAGTTATAATAATTCAGAGGGAAGGGTTTCATATTCTCCATTTCTTGAAGGTTCCTGCCTTCCTTGGCAGACACCTGAGTTTTAAACAAAGACAATTGTCAATATATAGTAGAGTGAAAGAAAAGCAAGAGAGAGGCATTAAATGAGAGAAAGAAAGGAAGATAGATCACCAGTCCTGGCTTGAGCATTGACTCATCTGATGGAGTATCCAAGCAGAACAAGGACATTTGTCCTGGAAAAGTGCTGTCCTACCTCCACATGGCCACTTATCTAGCCACATCCCATTTGTTCTCACAGCGTCTTCTTACCAAGAACCCTCAGGTGGCTCCACAGCCATCAAGCTGTGGGTTTGAGACATGCACGAGAGCCCCTCATCTTCTAATGCTCCTACACCAGTGCTCAGTGAGATGGACACAGATGGTGTCTGAACCATGAACTCTGGGCAGGAAGAGCATAGGGAGAACTAAACAAAGTCCATGGGGCATTGTGTGCCTGAGCTGTTATTTTGCTGTGCCTTCAGGACTTCCTGAAGATGATGTGAGAAAAAACAGGATGTGGCTGCAGAAGGGGCCATAAGAGGTAGGACAGCACTTTTCTGGAACAAACAACCTTGATGTAGTTCCTGAAGAGAAGCACAATACAGGATAGCACGAGGAAACAAATGAGGTTGCAAAATGTACATGGACTGTAGGGGAGGGATCAAGGTCACCAAAGACCCCTGAAGCCTCCAACCCATTTCCAGAAAGGTCAGAAAGAACAGACTGTGCATGAGAACTCCTTTGCATAGAAAGTGAGGAACCTGTCTTTGGGGTAGAGAAACCACCCCAAAACTGGCCACTGCCATTAGGATCTTGGATATCCAGTGGACTGGACTGGCACAGATGGATGTGATGGATAGATGCTGAAACCATCTATCTGACTGACATCTGAGGAATGACATCTCACCTGCTGGATTGATGATGGTAGCAGGACTTCTTTTTCTCTCTAGTTCTCTTTCTTTACTGCTCTCTTTCCCTCTCTTTCCCTCTCTTTCCCCCTCTTTCTTTCTGTCTTTTCCTCATTATTTAATGTCTACCTCTTTAATTTCTCTCTTCCCTTTCACTAAGCCACCTAATCCGAAGTCCACTGCCATGTGCTTATGTAGGAGGTCTGGGACTACTATAACATATCAATTACAATTATAATTATAAATTAGTGTAGACTAAGTATGTCATATACTAATAAAATTTTCTTACTTTATTCAGACACTGAATTTTGCCATTCCTTTTGACTGTGAGGTACCTGTCTCATCTGCCTTTGACCACATGTTCTGCTCATTTGCCCTCGACTGGGTAATGCAGGGGAGAAGAAGGAAGAGATGAGGCTGTAAGCTGTTCCCAGACACTGCTGTTTCCTCATTCCTGACACCCCTTGGAGCCATCGTTTCCCTGTTTGCCATTGGCTGTGGAGTAATCAGGGATGTTCTTCATCAACTCCAATAGAAACGGCAGAAAGAGTGGGAGTCCCCGCTCTTCTCCTCCACCTTCTACCCTGAAAAGACTGGAAGAGTTGCCATGGAAAGAAGGACAACTTAGAGGCCAAGGTTTGGATGCACAGCTTTAATGAATGTAAGGTAGAAACAGAGGTGGCTCACAGAGAACACCACGAGCAGCCACAGAGATGCAGTGGAACTCCTGCAGGGTGTCCACCTGCCTGCCCAAAAGAGGGAGAGCAACACGTCCTCTTAGGCTGGCTGAGGGAAACACAGAAAGAAAAGGAAATACAAAAAGTACTTAAAGGGGACAATGGCTCAAATACTAAATACCATGTCTTAAAGTACTATTTCCTCCCAGAGCCAGGTTCTGAGATGTTGGAACCTCCTGCCTAAAGACTTTAGACAGCTTTAGCAGGGACGACATCTGTTGCCACCATAGCAGTTGGTGATGCAGGAGAGGTCAAAGCCTCCAGAGTTGATGGGCACTCCACCACAGCTGAGGATGTTGCCAACGGCAGCGGAGGTGGAGGATCCCACGGCGGTGTTCTGAGGGAAGGAGCTGAGGATGGGGCCGGGCAGGGTCACCACCACGGGCGAGGGCTGAATGGCCACGTGGGAATCCTGGCACTGCCTGACACAGCACTCATTGCAGCTGTTGGCCAGCGGGCAGGGGCCGCAGGGCTGGCAGCAAGGGTCGCAGGGCTTGCAGCAGGACATGGCTCGGGGTCACAGGTGCACCTGGCATAGAGGGCAGGCAGAAGGAGAAAGTGGGGACACATGAGAAGCAGCACTGCACCCAAACACCCTGCAGCCAAGGCAGCTCCTGGCCCACATTGCAGTGCCCAGCTCAAAGCCCAGGAGCCACCTCAGCCAAGTGCCAGCCTCTCACTGTCTGCACAAGACCTTGTCTCCCTTGCCCTCTCCCAGCAGAAGCAGCTCCCAGCCCTGTGCTCCCAAATCCCGTCTCAGGTGAGACCTACAGCCAGGAAAGCTGCTCTTGAAGCAGCAGGAGCAGGATCTTTGCACTCACCTGAGGATTCCTGAGGAGAAGGAGGTGAGAGAAGTGGATGAGAGAGCAGAGACTTGGGCTG
Organism: Cyanistes caeruleus; assembly: GCF_971803275.1. Classification (NCBI taxonomy): domain Eukaryota; kingdom Metazoa; phylum Chordata; class Aves; order Passeriformes; family Paridae; genus Cyanistes; species Cyanistes caeruleus. The sequence continues at coordinate 1,972,343 of NC_141727.1, read as the reverse complement.
CCTTTTATAGCAGTCCTGCCCTGCCTCAGGCCCAGAGGCACCTTTGTGGAAGGCATAATTTTCTGACCAGCTCATGTCAAATGCAAACTATCCCAGCTAATAATGGGGGTGTGTCCTGTTTTCCTGCACTGCTGCCTTTTCATTTCCTGTCTGATTCCGCGTGCTTTCCTATATGAAGATCTCTTTCTGTAAGTGCTTGGATGAGAGCATCAAGGATTTCCAAGGCCAAAAGACGTCAGCACAGGCAGAAGTCTCAGATTAATTGTCATTGGCATCCCCTGTGGGCAGGTGATATTTACCTGTGTCATTCCTGTGGTCTTGTCTGTGGCAAAGTCATCAGAAAATGGACACTGCTCTTGTGCTTCTCTCCCACGTGCCCAAGAACTTCGCTGTGAGGGGACATGCTGCATCTCCACAACAGAGTTGTCAGCTAATGACATTTCCTGACCTTATTTGAATGTACAGTTTTTTGTTTGTTCCATGAAGGCATGTGTGACCATACGTGTGTCAGTCTAGGCTTGTAGTAAACTCCCTAGTCAAATTAGTGAGATTATTCTGTGAGATATTAAAAAAACACAAGATTAACAAGCAGTCATTTTTCACAACCAGTGTGAGTTCATGAGTGGAAAGCCCTGCTTGTCAAATCTGATTTCCTTTCACAACAAGGTAACCTACCTAGCTGCTGAATGGTAGCCAACTGATGCAATCTTTTTCGTATTTCTATGTTTTTGATACCAATTCTCACAGGATCCGTCTGGACAAAATGTCCAGGACACAGCTGGATAAATACATTGTGTGATTGGTGAGCAACTGGCTCATGGGTCAGGTACAAAGGGTGACAGTGATGGGGTGACATCAGACTGGCAGCTGGTCTCCAGTGAGGTTCCTCACTTTTAAGGTCAATCTTCTTCAACATCTCCATGAACAATGTGGATGCAGGACTTGAACAAGTAATAAGTTCTCAGAGTATACAAAACTGGGAGGAGCTGTCAACTGCCTCAAAGCAGAGAGGCTCTGCAAAGAGACCTCAACAAATTAGAGGTAGGCAATCACCAACCATATGAAGTTCAACAAGGGCAAGTGCCTGGGACTGGGCAACCCTGGATGTACAGGCAGACTGGGGACAGAGAGGCTGGAGATCAGAGACGAGGAAAGGGACTTGGGGGTCCTGGTTTATGGCAAGCTGGATATGAGTCAGCAGCTCCCTGGCAGCCAGGAGGGCCAACCATGTCCTGGGGGCCATCAGGCCCAACATTGCCAGCTGGGCAATAGAGGGCATTGTCCCACTCTGCTCAGGACTGGGACGGCATCACCCTGAGTTCTGGGGCAGTTTTGGGCACCACAATATAAGAAAAATATTAAGCTATTAGAAAGTGTCCAAAGGAGGGACACAAAGGTGGTGAAGGCTCTAGAGAGGAAGCTGTATGAGGAGTCACTGAGGTCACTTGGTTCATTCAGTCTGGATAAGGGGAAGCTGAGGGGAGACCTCAGTGCAATCTATGACTTGTGGAGGGGCAAATACTGATCTCTTCTGTCTGGTGACCAGGGACAGGACTCAAGGGAAAAGTGTGAAGTTGTGTCAGGGGAAGTTCAGGTTGGCTGTTAGGAAAAGGTTCTTCCCCTAGAGAGTGCTCAGGCACTGAATGGGCTCCCCAGGGAATGGTCACAACCCCTAAGGCTGACAGAGCTCAAAGAGCATTTGGACAATGTTCTCAGTCACAGCGTGGCATTGTTGGGGTGTCTGTGCAGGGCCAGGTGTTGGATTTGATGATCCTGATGGGTCCCTTCCAACTTAGGATATTCTGTGATTCTATAAATATATGAGTAAATATCTGACAATAATAATATTAAGGAAATGGTCTTAATAAACTGCACCTGTTTCATTTCCTGTAGGATTTAGAAAGGACATTAGATGGCTGGGTTTTTTGGAGCATTTCTTCCAAATCTTTAAGTGTGACTAATAATACCATTTTTCTTGAGAAGGTTTGGTAGTGGGGAAGGAAGATTGAAGGGGTGGTCATTGTAAGAAGAATCCAGGGACAGCCACACATAACAGAGTCTGTTTCAGTTACCTCCTAAATGGATGCACTGTTGCCCCACATGAAGAAATTAGCAATGCTGGTGGTGTCTCCATGGAAGCACATTCAGGAAAGGGCAGGACACTCCACTAGAAGTGAGGGATGACCCAAAAAATGTGAGACACCAAGATCAGAAAAAGGGGAGGAGGAGAAGTTGCTGCAGGCAATGGTGCAGAGGGTCCCAGGTAGCCCATGGAAGAGACCATGGTGCGTCAGATATCCACAGAGAAGCCCATGGATAATGCCATGCTAGAGCAGGTAGATGGATCCTGTAGGAACTGTGGTCTGTGCAGAGATCATGCTAAAGCAGGATCCTGGCAAAATGGTGGCCCTTGGAGGACTCAAGCTGGTACAACTGAAGCCCATGGACAGGATGCACATGGGAGCCAATCTTGATAGTTTGCAGCCTATGGGAAGGGCTCACGCTTGAGCACATTAAAAATGAGGGGTGGAAACAGTGACAGGAAGGAAGAGTTGTGTACAGACCACAACCCCACATTCTGCATCTCGCTGCACTGCTTTGGGGTGGAGCAAACAGAAGAATCATGAATAAAAGAGGGAAGTTGATGCTGTGAAATAGAGATGAAGATGGAGTGAAGGTGGGGTGTTTTTTTTTTGGTTGTTTCTCACCATCCTGCTCTATTTTTAACTGGCAATAAGTTAAATGAATATTCCCCAAGTCAAGTCTGCACTGCCCATGGCGGTTATTGATATTCAACCCTTCTGTCTTCATCTTGAACTGTGACCATTTCCACCTTACTTTTGCTTCTGACCCATAGAGGAAGGAAAGGGAGGGGGCAACCATCTGGAAGCCAGCCAGAGTCTTTCTGGTTTTACATTCATTATGGGAATTAGAAATGCATTGAATATTTTTCCTTTCCTTCAAATATTCATTGAATATTTAACCTTCTATGTTTTCTGCTTCCTGTTTGTCCCAGCCAGAACAGTCTTCTCCTACTGCTTTTCCCCTTGTTATGAATGTTTTGATCAAATAATCAATTCTATGATATAAAAAGGGTTAGCTATGATTATAAGTAGAAAATCGTGAAGAATAAGGTATTGAGATACTAGGAGTGCTGTGTTTAAAATGTGCAACCATAGAAACCTCAGCAAGAAATTAGTGGACCCTTAGGTTTTGTCAAGAAACTGTGGAGACCATTATGCTCACTAGCTGTGCTGCTTGGAAACCCACTACCCTCCCCATCTTGATTCTAATATCAATGATTCCAATCAGTAGACTTTAGTAGATAGCAATGACTGTTTTAGGATAAGAATATTGATAAAGTTATTGACTATTGGAACTGATCAATGTAAAGATTAAATTTAAGAGTGGGCATAATATGCATAATCTACATAAGTAAAAGAACTTATGTAATGATGATTCAGCAGAAAAAAGTTTATAAAATGGATGGGTTTTGTTTTTTAAGTGGAACATGCTAGCCCCAGTGTTCCAGGCACCCCCAACAAAGTGTCTGCCTATTTGCATCAAGTGGGTGATGGATAAATTTCTTTCCTCCCATTTGGTGATACTCTTGGCAATGAGGTTAATTGGCTCTTGTACCTGCCTACCTGGGTACCAGTGGCAGGTTTACACCTTTTCCTAATCATCCATCCCTCACTGTCTTTGTCTTCTGGCCATCCACTCTTCATGTTTCCCAGACAGGACAGTCCAGAATATCTCAGCTATCTTTATAATCCCAAATTTCTGAGATTCCCCATGAGCTTCATGTGAGGTGGAAGCTAGGAGGGCATGGTACAGCTCTCCTGTCTTGACACGCAAGCAGGAGGCCCTTCTGCGCGAGGCTGAGCTAGGGAAAAGGGGCTCAGTTCTCCCCTGACATCCCAGTTTTCCCCATGCACCCAGAGATCAGAGACAAAAATTCATTTTGCATAAAGGTCTGGGCTTACTGCCTAAGGGAAAAGGTGGTGTTCCAGTGTCTCATGAACTTCACAGTAAAGAATTTCTTCTTAATATTTCTTTTAAAATTACCTTCCTTCAGTCTAAAGCAATTTCCCTTTATCCTATGACTACATGACCTTGAAAAGGGTCCCTCTCCAGCTTTATTTTAGAAGTTGTTTAGGTACTGGAAGGTGTAAAAGGATCTTTCCAGAGCTTTCTTCTTCAGGTTGAACAACCCTAACCCTCTAAACCTGTCTTCTTAACAGAGGTGCTCCAGCCCTCTCATCCTCTTCATGGGCCTCTTCTGGACTCCTTCCAGCAGTTCCACATCCTCCCTGTGTTGGGGATCTGCTGTGTTAGGGGTCCCAGACCTAGAGACAGTACTCCAGATGGGGCTCAAGGCTGTTTGCTGCCTGGCATATGTAATGCAACGTGCATGCCAACACTTCACATCTTCCTTTTACCCCTCTCTTCCAGTCTTGATTTGTATTTACTCAGGAAGCGAGAAGCTCCTGGAGGTGACAGAAGATGCAGAATGCAACTTTGCAGCAACTGCCCAGGTCCTTCATCACATTGGAAGTGTCCTGGTCCAAGCACTCCAGTGTCGCTGTAGGACACACAATGATTCACACAGACACAGCTCCCGTTTGACAAGGAAAAAACTGGTTTTATTTTTACAACTTCAATATTTATAGATTCTCAACAATGACCAGGGATTGGATAGTTAGGTTACCACCTTTCCAATCACACTGGTCGTGCGAGACGTCCATCAAAAGACGTGTATCAGAAAGAATGTATACATATCTATGTTTGCAGTCACTGTCTTGGGAAAGCTCTTAGAAATTATGTAAACAAGATCAAAAGTCTGAATTTTCAGGGCAACACTCCAGAATCGTCCAGAGGCTCTGATGGCTCCAGGGCAGGGATGTGAGAGCTTGGACTTCATCACAATATTTTAGTAACTAAATGAGACCTACCAAGAACACTGAGAGTTTTTCATCACAAGGACCCACATGGAGGGGCTGTCTGTGGGGGTCACACTGAGTGAAGAGGAACTGGAGATGATTTGAGTGGTGGCAACCGAGACCAGTGCTTGGGTCTCACTAGGAGCAGATGAAGCCTTGGTTTCTGGACATAGGAAGAGCCAATTCCTAATGACTCTGAAGATGGACATGCTGCTGGTAAAGACTGGGCCAATGAGATAGGTCAGTGGGAACTGACAATGGTCAAATGAGAGATTTTTAGGCTTCAGGCATTAGCTTGAGCCTGTGTGAAACTAAGTCCCAGAAATTTCTCACTCTGGCCTGAGAAATCATAAGAAGGAATCCAAACAACCCTTAGAGAAGGAAAAACAACCTTTTCAGGTGTTGCTTGTTACCTTGTTGTTTATTTGTAAGAAATGGTCAAGGGGTGGTGTTCCTAGCTCTCCAGTGATGGTGATGTGTTAGTTTCATGACAAATGGGAGTTTTACCTTCTAGGACCTTCTCAGACCTTCTCAGAACTGTCTATAAAATACAATCTGGAAGAATAAAACTTGCTATTTTTTGCAACCAAAGCTAGAGAGTCTATGTTGTCACTTCACCATTCCTAATACAGTGTGACAGTTGGTAATGCCTTTGTGATGACGTATTGAAGAAAATAAAAATAAAGTCACACAGTTTTTCTCCTCGTAGACAAGAGGAGGATGTGAGAACATGTGAGGGAAAACAACATGGAGACACCAAGGTCAGGGGAGAAGGAAGGAGAGGAGGTGCTCCAGGCGCTGTAGCTGAGATTCCTCTGCAGAGCCTGGTGAAGACCTTGGTGAGGAGTCCTGCCCCTGTGAGGCCATGGGGATCCATGGGGGATGCAGAGATCCACCCACAGCCCATGGGGGAAGTGCCCATGCTGGAGTGGGTGGATGCCTGGAGGAAGCTGTGATCCAGTGGAAGACCTGGTGGAGAGAGGAAGCCCCTGCTTCCAGGCTGGAGAAGCCTATCTATGGAGGACTGCACCCCGTAGGAAGAGAGACCCACTTTGTAGCAGTTTTGGGAGGACTGTGTGTCTGTGGGAGAGACTCCATTGCAGCAGGTGTGGTAGGAGCTGCTTGTGAGAGTGGACCCACGCTGGAGAAATTAATGGAGAACAGTCTCCCATGGGAGAGACCGCATGGCCTCACAGGGGCAGGACTCCTCTCCAGGAGCAGTGGAAAGAAAAATCTCGGTGATGAACTGACCCAAAGACCCCCATGCCCTGTCTCTCTGCACTGTTGGTAGGAAGGAGGGAGAGGCTGGGGTTGGGGCGGGGGGGGGGGGGTGGGGGGGCGGGAGGTGGGGCAGGGGGAAAGGTGTTTTAAGGGCTTATTTTACTTCTCATTATCCTCCTCTGATTCTGATAGTAGTAAAGTCACTTTGCAACTCTAAGTTGAGCCTGTTTTTCCCTTGAAGTGTTTTCTTCTGATTCTTTTGTCACTCATTTTTTTCCCTCTCCGCTGCCAAGCTGTAGCAGGGGAGGGTGAGCAAGCCACTCTTGTGGGTGCCTGGTGCTGGGCCAGTGCCAAACCGTGACACTTGCATAGCTTGAGCATGATAGATACCAATTCCAACTTGTGAAATGTCTAAGAACTGAATATAACAACAGCTGCTGGGCCCTTCAGCCATTTGCTAAAGGAGGTATGAGGGACATATCTGTTCCTGTTTGTTGGCCATGTACACCAGGCAATGGAACAGAGAAAAAGAGATGAAATCGTGGGCTGTTCCCAGGCACTGTTGTTTTCTATCTCCACTGCCAGTGTATTTTGGACTGTTAGTCTAATTGCCATTGGCTGCAGGGTAGCAGTGGTCGTCTTCATCAGCTCCAAGGAAAAGGGCACAAAGTAAAATCCACTGCAGGTACTCCTACACTCTTCTTCCTCCATCTTTTTCCTTGAGCAGACTGGAATAGTTCTTACAGGGAGTATCAGGGGCAACCACTAAGATGCAGTGGAGATCCTGCAGGTTGTCCGTCAGCCTCTCCTGTGAAAGGAGGGAGGGCAATATGTCTCCATTAGACTGACCTGGGGAGATAATAACAACAAAAGAAAGAGAAAAGTGGAAAAAGGAAATAGGAACCTGAATCTCTGTCACGTGCCCAAACATTAGAGACCTTGGGCATGCAGGTGAGAAGCACAGAAGTGGTGCCCCTTTGCTGACAACTTGGACAAAAAAAATCTATAGGCATGAAACAGGTTCACAACACCTGCCCACAGGGGATGCTGCTAGCCCTTGATCTCAGCATTGTGCCTGTGCTGATGTCTTTCTGCCCTCAAGTTCGTGAACCTCTCATCTTGACACTTACATAAGTTTGCATAAAAGAAAACACGTGGAAAGCACTAGGAAATGAAAAGGCAGCAATGCAGGAAACCAGGACACAGCCCCTACCATTAGCTGGGATAGTTTGCATTTGACATGAGCTGGTCAGAAAATTATGCCTTCCACAAAGGTGCCTCTGGGCCTGAGGCAGGGCAGGACTGCTATAAAAGGCAGCCCAAGTCTCTGCTCTCTCATCCACTTCTCTCACCTCCTTCTCCTCAGGAATCCTCAGGTGAGTGCGAAGATCCTGCTCCTGCTGCTTCCAGAGCAGCTCTTTCCTGGCTGTAGGTCTCAGCTGAGACGGGATTTGGGAGCACAGGGCTGGGAGCTGCTTCTGCTGGGAGAGGGCAGGGGAGACAAGGTCTTGTGCAGACAGTGAGAGGCTGGCACTTGGCTGAGGTGGCTCCTGGGCTTTGAGCTGGGCACTGCAATGTGGGTCAGGAGCTGCCTTGGCTGCAGGGTGTTTGGGTGCAGTGCTGCTTCTCATGTGTCCCCACTTTCTTCTCCTGCCTGCCCTCTGTGCCAGGTGCACCTGTGACCCCGAGCCATGTCCTGCTGCAAGCCCTGTGACCCTTGCTGCCAGCCCTGCGGCCCTTGCCCACTGGCCAACAGCTGCAATGAGTGCTGTGTCAGGCAGTGCCAGAGCTCCCATGTCGTCATTGAGCCGCCTGCTGTGCTGGTGACCCTGCCCGGCCCCATCCTCAGCTCCTTCCCACAGAACACCGCCGTGGGATCTTCAACCTCTGCTGCTGTTGGCAACATCCTCAGCTGTGGTGGAGTGCCCATCAGCTCTGGGGGCTTTGACATCTCCTGCATCACCAACTGCTTTGGTGGCAACAGATGTCGTCCCTGCTAATTCTGCTGGCAACACCCTCGCGCAAGAACTTTCACAACCTTAGGACTTGGTTCTGAGCAGGAGATAGAGCTTTGGGACATTGTAATTAGAGTTTCCAGCCATTGTTCCCTCCTTCTCTCCTTTTGCTTCTTCTTTTGCTGTCCATGTCTTCTGAAGCCAGTTCAGTGGACCCCTGTTTCTCTCCCTTCCCTCTGCAGGCCAAGCAGAGGGACAGCCCCACTGCATCTTAGTGGCTCCTCCTGGTGCCCTCTCTGAGCCACTCTGAGTATTTTTTTCCTCTACACTCAATAAAGCTGTTTTGCATCCATGTATGGTCATCTGAGTCCTCCTTCATTCTGTGACAACTCTTCCAGTCTGCTCAGGGAAAATAGCTGGAGAAAGCAAATGATGGGACTTTCCTTTGTGTTTTTTCCCTTGGAGATGACAAAGTCATCCATGGCTTCTCAGCAGCCAAGGCCATTAGGGAGACTGGCTCCAAAGGGTGTCAGGAATGGAGAAGAGAAAAACAATTCCTGGGACCCATAGAGATTCATTGGTTCAGTGTTGATCAGTCTCAAGTTATGCAGTTCTTAGTATTTGGTTTCCTATTTGTTACCGATCTCTTCGCCTTCGCCTCTGATGCTAATTAGATCCTCGTTCTTGTCTCTCCTTTCTCAGACCAGATGTCTCAGACCATGCCAGGGGTGTTGTTTGGAGTTGATGGTCCATTAATGGCCATTGATAGTCATTATCTTTCGTGTATCTTCTGTGCAGTTCCTAGTCTGTTGGGATGTTCAGCTCATCAGGCCTCACTTAGTGGAACAATACCCTTTAAAGAAACTTCAGTTCTCTTCCCCGAAAATGTTGCAAATGTCAGAGTGGGACACTGGTGGTTTGGTTCTTTTGCTTCTTTTCCTTGGGGGGAGAAGAGGGAGAAAGACTTGTTTTCTTGTGTTTGGGCTCAGTTGTTTATTTGTTTAGTCTTCCTTTCTTATCGATATTACGTATTTACTGAGTACAAGGAGTTATATACACTAGGGTAGCAAGGTGCAAAATGGAGGGGCGAAGAATCTCTCCAAGGCCTTTTATGTGTCCATTTACCCAATAACCAAATGCCAAGTAACTTATTTTCTTTAGTGACCCAATGACCCGACACCTGTGCGCTGCACTGTGTACTCTTTCATCCAATCACTCATTATTACTCAAAAACCCTTAGAGGAAGAAGATGAAGAAAGAAGAAGAACAAGAAGAGACAATGCCCCAAATCCTCCATCTTGTATTTCACATACTAATATAACTAAAACTCCAAACTCCAAACTTTTCACCCAGTGATTTAATACAATTCTATCTAATTCACACACTCACATTCTCAGTTTCTCTACGTAGTTCCAGAAGCTTTCTCCATGGCTTTAGGCTAAGCTCAGTGTTCTCTTGGATGTCAGTCTGTCAGCACAGATAAGGGAATATTTTCTGTGCCTCTTACTCCAACAGGCAAACATAGGTTGGATGTGATGATATCAAAGGTCTTTTCCAATCTAGATTCTGTGATTCTGTGAAAACTGACTAAAGTTATTAAACAAAAATTTTATACTTTATATATTTTCCAACAGAGGCAATGCTCCCCACCCCCGCAACCCCTGGCCAGATGTCTGGAAGTTCCACCACAACCCAGAGAAGTCAAAGGGTATTTAACCTGAGACACAAGGCAAGAACATATTTTGACCCTCCCTGTTTTTGGAATTTCCATAGGCTGAGCACCATCGGAACCAGAAATGGTACTGTGATTGTTCTTTTCTATTCCTTTTTTGTCTTTCTCTCTTTCCTCTTCTTCTAATTCCTTCATTGGAATTTTGAGTAATTTAAAATCAGATGGGCTTTGAGTCTATTAAATTGAACAGATTAAATTAATGCTTTGAGAAGTGTTTTGTGTTGATTGGACGCTGCTTGAAAGATTTTTGCCAAAGTTCTTTGATTTTCTAAAGTTGTCAGTAAAAGGTTTTTTGATTTTTGTGACCTCTTGAGAGTATCTTCTTGGTGTTTCTCTTGTGTGTCTAACTCAGAGTACATGATAAACCAAGGCCCATGTAAGTGTCACACTGAATGAGATTTTGGGGGCCTTACATTTCAATTGGCAGAATGAGCAGGACACTCTTGAGGTGATGAAGAGGTGTTTTATACAGAGAGAAATACTCCTTGCAGAATAAAGGAGAAAATAATTTTTGGTTGAAACAAATTCTCCAGCAAAAAGGTCATAGAATCCTGGGAAAATACTGATCTGACCTGTTCTCTAATGATAGAATTGCTAAAAGTTTATAAACCTTGTCCAGCCTCATAAAGAAGGATGTGGAGTAAGAAAAACTGGAAAAATCTGCAGTTAGTTTAAGAGAAAACTTGTACTTTGGCAAAAGATGGGGGAAAAATTTCAGCAAGTTTTGTAGATACTCCACTGGTATCCATACTGGTGGAGGCTGAACTCAAATATGTTGTGGAGCAGCAACAGAAAGACCTGATTGTGTTGCAAGTTGCCTTGGGGGCTGAAACAATCGCCCACCTCAGGGCAGATCAAGAATGGAATGCCCAGAAGAAGTTAGCCCAAAACCTGAAAAACCAGTTAAACAAACTTGTCCAAAACCAAAGAGCTTTGGAGCTCTTTGGTAATTTGTAAATTAACACTGCTGGGGGAGGTGTTGAGAATGAATTCGTTTTTCAGCCCTGAGGAAAAGGTGGACCTCCTTGAACATGATGTCACAATCCTCAGCCCCTGTGAGTTTAATGCAGCAGAACCAAAACCTCCCTGCATCCTTAACTCCACCCACCTGTAAAAACTGAGGAGGCAGAGAGGGAGGTGGGACTCCCTGAGCCTGATACCATTTCATTCCACCTCCCTGAGAAGGGGTTTGAGTCAGAAAAGCCAACCCTCCTTCGCTTCCATTCACCCCAAACTCTGCCCGCTTGTAAAGACAAAATTCATTTATCAAGAGGCAGAGTAAGCAGTAATATTTCAGTCTGCAACAGAATTGGTTAAGTTACAAGGGAAAATTTGCAATTGTCCCAAGGAGAATGGAACAGAGAAGGTTTTGAAAATTTCAGTGGCTGGGGTTGTCTTGATTTAAGATAATTTAATGAGCTGGGCACTCTAAAATGAGTAATCTTCTGTGAGAAATGAGCCTCATTCTTTGAAATTTTTAAAGTTTAATAAGGGATAAAAGGGACCTTTGCAGCACTGGATGTATAGCCATTGCTAGAGGCATGCTGGTTAACTATAATAACTCCTCTTATATACTTTTTCATTGCATTGGTTAAATATGTATTAACAAAGATTATACATATTTAAACATTATTTTGAGTTTTTTTACATGTTCCAGGAATTCCTTAGCTTGGTTTGACCCCTGGCCCATCTTCTTTGAGTACGTGCAATAGCATAGGTGTGATATCTGGGAATTGTGTATGCCTTTTCTTCACAAGGTGAATGTTACTCCTCACCACGACTCCTTGTTCGTGGTCTCAGAAAGCGATAATGATTGATATTTGAAAAGGTCAGTGGCAGAAGTCCTCTTCACGTCCTTTCTTTCGATGTTATCTGCATGGTTCTTTCAGTGTTATCAAATCATGAAGACAGTTCTAGCTATTTAAATGAACATCGGCTATTTCACGAATTTATCTGAGTTATTATCACTATTGTCAGTTAGTTACAAAAATAAAATCATTAGCTGCTTCTGCAAAAGTCATTACAACACATAGCCTCTGTTTCAGTATTTTGCTTAAGCCTAAACTATAATATATGCTTATCACACTAAAATATACAAGCTACACAGGGCCCAAGGCATTTGGCCACAGAAATCAGATGAACTATACTATATTAAAAGCAGTTAAAAGTGATAACAAACTGTACTCTATCAAAATTGTTGTGATTAATAATAATTTGCAAAAGCTGATACATAATAGCAAAAGCCAATAACTACATAGCTATTTATAACATCTTCTCTTAATTCTAACCAATCCTTTTCCACCAATAAAGTAGATTTAGTGAAAAAATGGCAGTTTACTAACAAACGGAACAGGGAAAAAATAATGGTAAATTACTGCTAAATATAAAATTGCTGAACCTAACAAAACCAATGGGAATATGGAGACATGAAATTCCATAAATATGCTTCCCAAGGTGGCTGCATGGTTTGAGGGACAAGGGAAAGACAGCATCATACCCTTTCCTTCCAAGATGGCAGGTGACCATGTGGTCCCAGGAGAAAAGGGACAAGATAATTGTAAATCCTACTGGGAAAGGCAAGGTCCTTTAGAGCAGTTCTAATGGCTGATGGACTTGACAGTACACGTGGGGTCTGCACTGCTGCCACTTCCTCCTGCCCTTCATGGGGTTCCCCTGCTGCTGTTGCTGTGCTCTGCACTGTGCAAGTGTGGAGAGGAAAGGACAGGTCTGTCCACACCAGCACAGGGCAGTCTGACCCCACGAATATGCTCGCTTTTTTGCTGCTGGCAAAGATTTTGAAGTTCATTTCAAAACAGTTTCTAATTGTGAAATGCAGTCTTTACAAGAGACTACAGTTGTAAATCCAAAGCAACTACCTTCAAAGCCAAGATCCCACCTTCACAGAAAGCTGCCATGAAAGAGAAAGTCTCAGTTTCCATATTCTTCTTTCTTGGAACGGGGGCTAATCCATCTTGACCAGCTTGCTGGAGTGTGGCTGCCTGTGGTGACAGGCAGGACCTGTGGGATTCACCTCCAGGAAGCTCAGAATTGCTATCTGTAGTTTCTCTGAGACAAGGGAATAAAAACAAAAAGAGAACCCCAAAATGAAGAAAACTCTGCCCAAGCAAGACCAACAGCCCAGCCAGGCAGTAGCCCATGGGGGTGTTTGGTTCACAGGAATAGGGACTGTGACTACATAGCTTGAATATGGCAGATATTGATACCAGGTGGTGATTCACCTCAGCCTCACATATCTGGAATACAGCTGGGCCTCACCAGGTAATGAAGGAGTGTGTGGGGTACATATCTCATCTGTCTTTGACCATCTCTGCTAACCACAGACTGTAGACCAGGTGATGGGGTGGAGGAGAAGGCAGAGATTGAGGTTATGGGCTGTCCCCAGGACTTTGTTTCCCATCTCTATTGCTGGAACCCTTCAAAGCCAGGGTCTCCCTGATGACCATTCTCTCTGTGAGGTAGCCAGGGAAGGTTCTGACACCTCCAAAGGCATGAAGTAAAATTCACTCCAGGAAGTCCCAACACTTGCTTTCTCCAACTATTTGCTTGACTTGACTGGAAGAGTAGCCATGGAAAGAAGGAGGATTTGGAGCCCAGGGCTTGGTTGCAAAACAGCTTTATTAAGTGCAAAGATGAAAAGGAGGTGCCTCACAGAGAGCACCCGGAAGATACACTAAGATGCAGAAGAGTTCTTGCAGGGTGTCCATCTGCCCTAAGGAGGAAGAGGAAGGGCAAAAGGTTCTCTCATGTTGGTTTGGGGAGACACAGATAGCTAAAGAAAGAGGTAAAGAGGAGAGAGGAGAAGGGGACAGTGGCTCAAAACTATAATTGCCATGTCCCAGAGCTCTATCTCCTGCCTAGAACCAGGTCCTGAGGTCGTGGAGGTTCTTGCCCAAGGATGTTGCCAACAGATTTAGCAGGGACGACATCTGCTGCCACCATAGCAGTTGGTGATGCAGGAGATGTCAAAGCCCCCGGAGCTGATGGGCACTCCACCACAGCTGAGGATGTTGCCAACGGCAGCAGAGGTGGAGGATCCCACGGCGGTGTTCTGTGGGAAGGAGCTGAGGACGGGGCCGGGCAGGGTCACCAGCACAGCAGGCGGCTCAATGACGACATGGGAGCTCTGGCACTGCCTGACACAGCACTCATTGCAGCTGCTGGCCAGCGGGCAGGGGCCGCAGGGCTGGCAGCAAGGGTCGCAGGGCTTGCAGCAGGACATGGCTCGGGGTCACAGGTGCACCTGGTGCAGAGGGCAGGCAGAAGGAGAAAGTGGGGACACATGAGGAGCAGCACTGCACCCAAACACCCTGCAGCCAAGGCAGCTCCTGGCCCACATTGCAGTACCCAGCTCAAAGCCCAGGAGCCACCTCAGCCAAGTGCCAGCCTCTCTCTGTCTGCCCCAGACCTTGTCTCCCCTGCCCTCTCCCAGCAGAAGCAGCTCCCAGCCCTGTGCTCCCAAATCCCGTCTCAGCTGAGACCTACAGCCAGGAAAGAGCTGCTCTTGAAGCAGCAGCAGGAGAAGAGGTTTCCCACTCACCTGAGGATTCCTGAGGAGAAGGAGGTGAGAGAAGTGGATGAGAGAGCAGAGACTTGGGCTGCCTTTTATAGCAGTCCTGCTCTGCCTCAGGCCTTGTAGAACCTCTGTGGAAGTGATTATTTTGTGACAAGCTCATGGCAAATGCAAACCATCCAAGCTAATAATGGAGCTGTGCCCTGGTTTCCTGCATTGCTGCTTTTTCATTTCCTGACTTCTGCCATATGCTTTCCTATATGAAAGGCTAATTCTGTAATTGTTGTGATGAGAAGGTCAGTGATTTCTGAGGCAGAAAATGTCAGCACAGACAGAAGCTCTGATCAAGGGGTGATGGCATCCCTTGTGGGCAGGTCATGGTCACTTTGGTCATTTCTGATTGGGTTGTTTATGGCAAAGTTGTCAGGAAATGGGCACTGGTCTTGTGCTTCTTCACATACCTAAGAACTGCAACATGAGGGGACATGACAGATATTTCTTTCCACCTTCCACTCTGCTTGTTCTTACCTTCTGTTCTCTATGTGTCCCCAGGCCAGTCTAGAGAGGATGTGTTGCCCTCTCTCCCTCATCTTGAGAGGCAGATGGCCACCCTGCAGGAGCTCCACTGCATGTTAGTGGCTGGCCCTGGTTCTCTCCGTGAGCCACCTCCTTTTCTTCTGTAGACTCATTAATGTTGTGCATCCCTACCTGGTCCTTCATTCTGTGCCAACATTTCCAGTCTGTTCAGTGAAAAAGGAATTGAAGCTGTGGGTGGGAGTCCCTGAGTGGATTTTACTTTGTGTCCTTTCCCTTGCAGCTGATGAAGACATCCCTGGCTACTCTGCAGCCAGTGGCCATCAGAGAGATCCTGGATGCAAAGAGTGGCAGTGGTGAACATGAAAAATAATCTTCACTGTGGGGGTAACAGTTCAAGACCTCATTCCTTCCTTCTCCTCCTCTCCATTATCTGGTCCATGAGTGTGGTCAAGACATGACACCCTTATGAGATCTGTACCTCCTTCAGTACCTGGCAGGACCCAGCTGCTGTCCAGACATGCAGGGCTGAGGTGATTCACAAGCTGGGATCAGTGTCTGCCACAATCAGGCTGTGCAGAGAAAAGCAATGTGTAACATTTGTCAATTGCTCCTCCGAGTGTTAACATCTAAGACAGCTACAACCTCCCTTAAAATGCAATAGCACAGAACAAAATTCCTATGCCTGGGAACACACAAAGTTACCTATAAGATGGGTTTTGCTGTGTGGCTGAGAGGCCTACTCATATGGCCTGGCCAATATTTCTTGAGGGCTCATTGCCACTGGTAGATTAACTCTTCTACTATTTCACCAAGTAACTATTTCACCAATGTGAAGCACAAAAGAGAAAACTGCTCAGCTTGTCAGTTGACAGAGGGTTGTGATTCCCAAGTGACCCTGTGCAGTGAGAGTGAACTGGAACTGTTGAACACCTGGAGTTGGGGTGAACTATCCCACCATAAAGAGAACCATGTGTGCTTTAGTTAAAAATATAAATTATGCTCCACAATCATTAACAGCCCAAAGTACATAAATGACACAAGTCAGAGAAGTTGTCTTTGAAAATCGAGCAACAATTGACTACTTGGTGTTGAGACATAATCAGGGATGTGAGGAATTTAAAGGAATGTGTTGATTCAATCTTTCCAATAACTCTGGACTAATAGAAAAGAAAGAAACAACTAAAGAATCCAGCCAGAAGTGATAGAGAGACAGAAGGACTAGATTTTGCTTGACTGGTTTCATGAGTGGAACAACATTCCTCAGCTTCAGATGGTTAGGATGGTTAAAACAATCTGTTGTACTTATTGTGATGTGATGTGGTACTCATGACCTTAAACACTTGTTCTTTAATTCAGTGCTTACTGCTGTGCAGACTAGGTCAACATAACAACTGGCTATCACACTTTAAAGAAATGATATTAAAGTCTCAAAGGGGGGATTTGCTAACAAACCAGTTCTATTTATTCAAGGAGTCTTTGCAGCAGTGGGGGCAGATATTAGAAAATTCTTTTGACTTTAGC
This sequence comes from Cyanistes caeruleus, assembly GCF_971803275.1. Taxonomy (NCBI): domain Eukaryota; kingdom Metazoa; phylum Chordata; class Aves; order Passeriformes; family Paridae; genus Cyanistes; species Cyanistes caeruleus. The sequence continues at coordinate 1,955,903 of NC_141727.1, read as the reverse complement.
ACATAGTGTATGATTCCTATATTCATGGTTAATGCTTACTATTGTAGCAGACAGTGCTTATTATAAATACCAGAGATTAATGCGGCCTAATGCTTCCTCACTTACTTATATCAGTGATTAATATGTATTAGTCAATATTTTAGTTCTGTGTGTCAGAGTGAAGAATAATGGAGTAGTACTTTATGACTTGACAACATATTTGGGGTACTCTCACAGAGAAAAGATTCATCAGATCCGGAACCATATCCAAACAAGTCGATGGACATAATTAGCATACATGCATGTATTCAATAAAGTGATGAATATGTATTTGTTTTCAGAATACAACATGGTCTGTTAGGTTACTGGCCATGCTTAGAGGAGACATCCTCATGCATTCAGCTCTGCTAATAAAGTAACGTCACCTTTCTGACACAGGAAATTGGTTGGAGAGTTTATTTCCCAGTTTTCGATGACAGCAAGGCTTTGAGCAGCCTGGTCCAGTGGAAGGTGTCCTTGCCCATGGCAGCGTGGTGGGACAAGATTGTCTAACCTAAACCATTTGATGACTCTCGATCTGTGGGCTGTCCATGGCAGACCCTGTCTTCACCAGGGTCCATCTTCCTTTGTCTGCCTTGCAGTCCCCCTTGGGCACAGGTTTGGTCAAAGGCTTCAGTCAAGAAGGCACTGATGGACAGACTACATCTATCCATACATGGGAGAAATGTGAATTAATAGTGAAGCCCAAAGTCTTTTGTACCAACTCAACCAAAAGTCATTTACCACTGCGTATCCTGAATATGGCTGATACCAATCCTGACTTCTGAAATAGTTCAGCACTGCATCTTTGGACAGAGCTGGGCACTGCATGAGCTGAGAGCCCCTGTGAGATGTGCACCTCCTCTGCCTGTGCTTCTGTGTGCAGGCTGTGGACCCTAGACTGGGTAATGGAGGGGAGGAGGAGGTAGAGATGAGGTTGTGGCTGTTTCCAGACGTTGCTGTTTCCCGGCTGTTGGGAGAAAAAGGTTGAAACTGAAAGACTTGGAGAGGAGAATGATGGATTTGCACAAAGTGACCTTTTAGGTGGGAAGGCTGAGAATATCCATGTGGGAAACGTCACGTATTTATGGCTGATTATCCTCTGTCTCTTTTGAGAGATAATATAAAAGCTATCAGAACCTTAAGAGGCATTTCTCACAGACAATCTTGAGCCTCCTTCTGGGAGAGTGAGAGATCAAAAAACTCAAAGGTCATAAAAGCACAGCATTGTGATAAACTGCACATACATGAGACCTCTTGAGATACTGGGACAGTCAGTGACCCGCCAGGATTGGACTGACCCTAATGGTGCCACTGTTCCCATTTTATGTGTCTCTGCAGCCTGGCAGTGCCTTGGTACCTTTCAGTTAATGAGGTAATGAAATAAATCTACTCTTTGCATTTCAGCTGTGGTTTGGTGACTTGGACGTATCAATTCACATCAACCCACTCCTGTGAGCCTTTGGAGCCTCGCTGTTCCTGCATTGACTGCGCAGTATCCAGGTGCATTTTCCTCAGGTCCAAGGGGAAAGGGCACTAAGTAAAATTAAGTTTTGGGACTCTATCTTTTATCCTGAGCAGACAGGAAGACTTTCTGTGGAAAGAAAGAGAACCTGGAGGACAAGGCTTGGATGCAAAACAACTTTATTGAGTCTGAAGAAGAAAAGGAGGTAGCTCACAGAGAGCACCAGTAGCAGCCACTAAAATGCAGTGGAGCTTCTGCAAACTGTCCATCTGCCTGTGCTAAAGAGGGAGGGAGGACAACACATCTCCACTAGGATGGCCTGGGGAGCAAAGGAAAGAAAGAGAAAAATAAAAGAAGGGAACAATGCCATGAAGCCCTAAAGGAAATATCCCAAAGCTCTATCTCCTGGCCAGAGCCAGGTCCTGAGTTCTTGGAGATTCTCAACTTTCCCAAAGTTGCCAGCAGATTTAGCAGGGACAACATCTGCTGCCACCATAGCAGTTGGTGATGCAGGAGATGTCAAAGCCCCCGGAGCTGATGGGCACTCCGCCACAGCTGAGGATGTTGCCAACGGCAGCGGAGGTGGAGGATCCCACGGCGGTGTTCTGTGGGAAGGAGCTGAGGACGGGGCCGGGCAGGGTCACCAGCACAGCAGGCGGCTCAATGACGACATGGGAGCTCTGGCACTGCCTGACACAGCACTCATTGCAGCTGCTGGCCAGCGGGCAGGGGCCGCAGGGCTGGCAGCAAGGGTCGCAGGGCTTGCAGCAGGACATGGCTCGGGGTCACAGGTGCACCTGGTGCAGAGGGTAGGCAGAAGGAGAAAGTGGGGACACATGAGGAGCAGCACTGCACCCAAACACCCTGCAGCCAAGGCAGCTCCTGGCCCACATTGCAGTGCCCAGCTCAAAGCCCAGGAGCCACCTCAGCCAAGTGCCAGCCTCTCGCTGTCTGCACAAGAACTTCTCTCCCCTGCCCTCTCCCAGCAGAAGCAGCTCCCAGCCCTGTGCTCCCAAATCCCATCTCAGCTGAGACCTACAGCCAGGAAAGAGCTGCTCTGGAAGCAGCAGGAGGCTTCCTACTCACCTGAGGATTCCTGAGGAGAAGGAGGTGAGAGAAGTGGTTGAGAGAGCAGAGACTTGGGCTGCCTTTTATAGCAGTCCTGCCCTGCCTCAGGCCCAGAGGCACCTTTGTGGAAGGCATAATTTTCTGACCAGCTCATGTCAAATGTGCACCATCCCAGCTAATGGTAGGGCTGTGTTGGTTTCCTGCATTGCTGCCTTTTCATTTCCTGCCTAATTTTGCATGCTTTCCTATATGAAGGCTCATTTCTTTAAGTGCTACGATGAGAGATTCAAGGATTTCCTGGACAAAAACGATGCTGAGTGCATTTAGAATGCTCAGAACATTGGCTTGCAGCATCTTCTGCGGACAAATGTGTTCACATCTGCCATTCCTGTGGGGTTTTTTTGTCCCAGTTTTCAGGAAATAGGCATCAGTCTTGTGCTTCTTTCCCACATGCCTAAGGACTGCTATGTGGGGGGACATGACACATCATTTTCTCTTGCTTTTCCCATCTCTCCATGATGGTCACTCACTGTTGCACACAGGTCTACATCTGCAGGCAGGGTTGGATCCTGTTGCTCCTGTAACAGTGCACAGAGCAAAATTGTGTTGGCCTCATTTGGCTCATTCTCTTTCTGTGTAATCTCTGTGTGTCCTCTGGGAATACCAGGAATTGTCTGGGGCCTGATCCTTCTCCAAGATACCTGAGTAATTTTCTGCCCCACTTGTCCCAAGCAGAGTTCCCAGAACTGCACATATTTCTGTGTGTTCTTGACTCTTTGCTGACTCTGTGTGAGCATATAGATCTTTGCATTATTCCATGCAGGTGTGTTTGAGCATACGTGCATTGTTCTGTGCTTCGGTGACCTTTCTGAGGGCATGTGCAGGTCAGAGCAGCAGGACTCTTCCCTGGAATGTTCATGATCTCAGAGAAAAACATCTCCGCTTTGACATCAGGAATGGCACTTCGTACGGAATCATGGCTTCAAGCTGGCAGACAACTGGAACTGAAGTCAGCTTTTGCTTCCTGCACTCTCCATTTCTTGCTTTAAAAAATGGGGGAAAGGCCAAGGAAGCCTGCACACTTCCGCAGGTTGTTATCATGCAGTGGATTCCCTTCTGGTGTAATGTTGCTGGTGACCAGGGTGGGACACAGGCTCCTCCTGTCTGGGCCAATGCCAGATGTGCTTCTACAGCTCAGCAGCCTGGTGCTGACTGAGCAGGGCTGAGACCTCAGCCTGAGCAAATGGGTCTTGGACCAAAGGAATCCATATTCAGGTGTTGCTCTGCTGTGATATGTAGGACAGTTGGCTCAACCCACATAGCATAGCTGTGTGCTGCTTCCTTCCCTTTAGTGGCGGTTGAGGGTTTGAGTCTTTCCTTTTGATTCTTTTTCCTCAAGGAATTTTGTCCCATAATTTGCTTGGAAACAATAATGACTGAGTACTTAAGAAAGACAAAAGAAATGGCCAAGATCAGGGGAGGAGGGCATTTGGCTGCACTTCTCTTATCTGAGGGCTTCTGGCAGAAATGCTGAGAGGTTTGGACTGGGAAAATGGAGTTAGCTATAGTCTCTTTCACTCTCGGCATTTGGAGGGGAGACAGGCTGCGGTGCTATGGGGAGAATTTATCACCACTGCAGGGTTTTGTCTCTGCTGCCTTTTTTCTATGGTGAGTGGAGCTCTGCTCATAAGAGCAGACATTGCACTGAGACCTTATTAACACTGTACCTCACTAAAAGAGGGACTTTTCACCATAGGCTCAGTTGTCCAGAATCCTGAGCCCGCCTACCCTGTCCTGCTCAGAGAGGGCTGCCACTTTGGGCTCCCGCCACTTCTTTTACACTGCTCTGGGTTTTGCTGAACTGTAGCCCCACACCCCCTGCCTGCAGAGACATCCCGTGGTTCCAGCTGCAGAGCTTCTGACACATCTTGTCTACCACCCCAGGAGTTTTGCTCATTCCTGACATTCCAGCTTGTTGCTCCCAAGAGTCCAGCTGTGGCACTGGGATGGGCTACCCCAGGGGGTTTGTGAGGCAAAGCCTCTCTTCCATCCCTTCCTGTCTCGGCTGCCATCACCGCCTGTTCCCTGAGCCCGCGCCACAGCGCCCCCTGCAGGCACGGGGGAATCACTGCACCCGCTCTGCCCAGCCGGGAGCCACCAGCGCCCCTGCCGGCCATGCCCAGAACTGCAGCCAAGGGGAAAGCGCCTGCGGCCGAGACAAGGCTGGCCCTGGTGTCTGGTTCTGTTTGGTGCTGCTGCCGGGGTGTTGTTTGTTTGAGTTGTTATACAGACTAGAAAAGAACTGTTATTCCTATTCTCATATATGCGCCTGAAAGCCCCTTAATTTCAAAATTATAATAATTCGGAGGGAAAGGATTTGCATTTTCCATTCCAAGAGAGGGTCCTGCCTCCCTTTGTCTTTCAAACCAAGATGGTGGCCTTGCTTGGAACTTTGCTTCCAGGAGGCTTCAGCCAGGTCCAACTTCTGTTGCCACAGGAGGAAGTTTCAGGCTGAAATTCCATTACTTGGCCCTGAACAGAGTCACAGCTCCAGCTGTGACACATCTGTGCCTGTATCTGGCCATGGACCTCACCAGGTTCTATTTGGACTCTGACATATGTGTGACTTCACAGCTTGACTCGGGGCTTTCCTTACCTCTACGGGCACTCCTGGTGATCGCTGGATATTGTTGAACCTTGAATACTGTCATGAGGCCTCATCCTGACCTTGACTCACTGACTTGTCTTTCCAACTTGACTCCAAACACATGCAAGACAGAAGCTCAAGGCAGAACATGAACAGGACATTATAAAGTTTTCCATGTTTTCAGATCTGGGACCTTACTGGGATTTTGGAGAAAGCTGGGGTAGGTTTCCTGTCTGTGGTGTACAGTGGATGTGCAGAACAGAGGGCAAAATTGCAACCCTGAACTCCATAAATGCAGACCTTTGTTGCCTTAGGGATCTGCCAGGAAGAATCCTTTGGTAAAGTGCTCTGTGGGTTCAAAGAGGCCCAGGGAGAATACAATATACCACAGTTCAGATCTCCAGATAATAACATTATGGAAATGGCCATAACTAGCTCCATCTGTTCAACTTGGCAGAGACATGATGTAGATCTACCAAGGACTTTAGGCTGTTGCATTTTTTTGAGCATTTATTTTCAAATCTTACAGCATAATATCTTATTTTGAGATTTTTCAAAGTTGCATATACCCTTTATTGAAGCCAAAATGTTTTCCTGTTGAATTTTAAATGTAATAAATTAAATTTATTTTACACTCTATTAAATCAGCCTGAACTGGTTCTTTTCTTCTGAATTGTTTACTCACCTAAATTTGCTTTATACTCCCTTGTACCCCCTGTTATATGAAAAGTTTTTTGCTACAGTAAGAAGGTTACAAGATCCCAAGCACTGTCCCCATGTTTTACAAAGCCAGATCCAGACAGCTAAAGAATGGACTCAGTGCTGGCCAAGCCTGAACTTCTCAGTGGCACTGGTCAAGACTTCATGAAAGCATATAAGAAAAGGCAAAACATTGCATAGAAAGTGTGGGATGAAGAAAAACAGAACCAGTGGGTTACATTAAAAATCCAGGAAACTCAAGGCTCAGAGAAGAAGATGGAGGAGGTACCTCTGGTGATGGGATGGAGATTCTCTGCAGCCCATGGGAGGGATGATTCCTGCAGTGCACGGAAGACCCCACGCCAGACCAGATGGAAATCTGCAGCAGGAGTGTGGCCCCTGGAACAGCCTTACCCAGAAGGACTACAGCCTGTGGACAGGACGCTCATGGGAGCAGATCTTGAAAGACTTCAGGCTGTGGGATGGTGTAGCAGGGCATCTTACCCCCCCTAACAGTTTATCTGTTTTTGGTTAACTGGTCAGATAACTCAAACAGGACAAGCTCTCCTCTTGAGAGTTATTTGGGTCTCATGGGCCACAGCAAACTTCCACAAAACAGAAATCTTCTGTACATTCCATGGAAATGTGTGGAGTTTCTCCTCTGAGTAGGGACACTGCTTTGTGGTTACTCCCACAGAGTTAAGTAAAGGAATGTGTACAAAATCATCATTTATGTGGTAAGTTACATTTAACTGCTAATCAATTTGATTTCTTTTTCTATCTTTAGTACCTTGATATAGTGCACTGTTTTATGTTATGCTATAATCTACTAGTAGTGCTTTAATTTAATACCTTGTAGTAAGTAATTCTGATTAAGATCTTTCATCTGTCATTTTTTGTCTGTTCATTTGTCTTAATAAATAACTCATCTTTCATAAATATATCTGATTTGCCATTGTTAAAACTTGTGGGACAAAGTGGCAAAACTTCAACTGTTGATACTCTAAGGCTAAGATAAGATCCAGCCACCCCTGGACTCCTCTCTCTGAGAAGGTCTTTAGAGAACAAGGGGGGTCTTCTTAGCACCTCGTGACTCAGTGGCCAGGCTTCTTTAATAAACTGTCTGGAACTCTCTCTCCAGCTGAGACAGATCAGCTCACATCTGAGCAGGGAAAAATGGGGGGAGGAAGGAAGGACAGAAACGGACAGTTGTGCTCTTCCCTTTATGTTGAATAATTTTTATTCTGAAATCTTTCCTCTTCTCTTTCCCAGGCACTGACCAGGCACCCCCTATTGTACTTCTCCTGATGTTTCTTGCACTAGACCTCTCTGGTGGCACCCAACCTCCATATTTCTGTCTCTCCAAATTTCTTGCACAGTGAGCCTGATGGGAGTCCCTGTTAAGAAGGGAAGGTAATTTTGATCAAGTGTAGTTAAAACTTGTTTACAGACACAGTGGTATGGATGTCCAAATATTCTCCTTGAGAGGCATTTGACAATTCCTTCATGCTTGGGGATGGCTTCAAATACCTGAGCACTAATTACATGAAACACTAAAGCTTTCTAGTGGCTCTTCCCAGGGATTCTGGGGCCACCCAGGGCTCCCCCACATGAAGCAGTGTCTCAATATTGTACTCCCATGGCTGAAGAGGGTGGTGTTTCCGGAACAAGCAGACTCCCCACTGTCTGCAACTCTTGAGACTATGGCAGCAGAAATGATGCTGGGTTCATGATACTTCAGTGATGCGCTTTGATTGAGATCCCACTATCTCCAAATTGCTCTGTTGCACCATTGTCATGAAAAAGAAAATCTGCTTCCTGCAAGCCCTGGTCATGTGTACATTGGTTTTGGCCCACTCTTCAGCCAGTCATCTTGGCCCACATGGTTCTCCAGATGACTGGCCCTTCTACACCAGAAAAGGCATCACTTAATCCAAGTCCCTTGATGTGGCCTCTGCTGATCCTGATCTGGCAGCCACTCCCACCCTGTTGTGTGTGTCAGAGATGACTAAAGGCTAAAGAACATGTGCTGAGGAAAGTGTCCTGGTTTAAAAGAGAGCTGTTTTCCAAGGAAGGTGGGAAGGTTCCTGAAATGGAAAAATGTCACCCTCCCTCCAAATTGTTATAGCTTTGAAATTACTTTCAGGCAAAGATATGGGAAAAGGAAAGCAGTTCTTTACTAGACTATGCATATATATATATATATATATAATCACACACATATAAAAAGACAGACAAGCAACAACAGCAGCAACACAAACAAGAGCTAAATTACCAGTAGCAGCCTTTTCCTACCCATGAAGCACTTCCCCCTTTGGTGTAGTTACGACCACAACAAGAAGGGAGCACTGAGCAGCTCCAGTGACTCCCTGCAGCTTCAGGGCTGTTCCAATGCAAGATCCAGACCGTCCTGGTTGTGATGGTGGTTCTGATGAGGGAAAGAGAAGAAGAGTTGACTCCTCCAGCACCCACGTGAGCAGTGATCAGTCTTTGGCACCATTAATGAGAGATGGTACATGCTGGGAAGGGAGGCAGGGCTTAATCACAATGTCGAACTACCCTACAGAGAAAAGATCCAGCAGGATTGTTGCTCTGGCTCCAGGCAGCCCTTCATGGGGTGGCTCAAGGGGAAAAGGTACAACTCCCATCAGGCATCCAGGTGGACCACGTTGGTCTCTTGGTGTTCCTCTCTTGAAAGCAAAAGGACTCACAAGCTGGCAATAGGGAGTGCTCCATGGCAGTGTTTAAAAAAATAGTGGCACAGGAGAGGTTCAAGGCAAAGAAGCACCACATGACCATCTCTACTCCCAACCCAGCAAGGACAGAACTACCCCCAGCTAACAAACTGCCAAAACCCACATCACTTCACTTCTCCACCCCCCACTCTTTCCCCCGCTCTGACACACAGAACAGTTCCCACAGTATGACAAGGCACTTGGCCATGTCTTTAGTTTCTTGATCACTGTCCATTCATCATCTCCCTGGCACCAAATTGGAAGAAAGTTCCCTGAGAGAATAAAAACCCTAAAAACCTAACCCTCATCAGAAAGACTGAAAGAATGCAGTCTTTTCTCCCTGAAGAACGGGAGGCCTGGAGAGGACCTCATAACAGTATTTTAGTAATGAAATGGGATCTACCCATGAGGTAGATGAGGACTGAGACTTTCTCAGCACATTCATAGTCTTGGAATCATAGAAGATGCTGAGTTGGAGGGGACCCATCAGGAGCATCATGTCCAGCTCCTGGCCCTGCACAGGACACCGCCAAGACTCCCACCAAGTACCTAAGAGTGTTGTCCAAACACTTCTTGAGCTCTGTCAGGTTTGGTGCTGAGACCACTTTCCTGGGGACCCTGTTCCAGTGCTCAGCCACCAAAAACCCTCTAGGTGAAGAACCTTTTCCTGATATTCAACCTAAACCTGGTCTACTTCAGCTCCAGCCATTTCCTCAAATTCTGTCACTGATCATGAGAGTGAAGAGTTTGGTTCTTGCCCCTCTGCTGCCCCTCAGAAGGATGTTGAATACCACAATGAGGTCTGACCTCAGTCTCATCTTCTCCTGGCTGAATGGGCCAAGTGACCTCAGCCTCTCCTCATCTGATCCCTCCAGACCCTTCTCCCTCCTTGTGGCCTGCCTTGGTCACTCTCTAGTAGCTTATAGTCTTTTTAATGTTGTGGTTCTCAAAAGGAGCCATATGGAGGGGTCATACATACAGTGGAGCAGAACTGGAGATGGTTTGGTTCTGGCAACTCAGACCAGTGCTTGGGCAACAGGTCTCACTTGGAGCAGTGTGGTTTTGGGACAGAGCAAGATGTACCAGCACCCCATGAGATGGAAAAAGCAATTGCCTGGGGCTGAAGGCCAAGGACTAAAAAGAAATTTTCAAGTACAGATGAAAACATTCCTAACTTTTCTCATTAGCAGTGAAGGCACAAGTCATTTGCACAGGGAAGATGGACACCTGAAACAAAACATCAGATATTTTTGTAGGTGATGGAGACTTCATGGGATGGAGACTTCACTGCATAGATTGAGTGTGTTAACAATCCTAACTTGTGACCCACCTGAGCCCTGTGTGTCTGGGCAGCAGCTGGGTCCTGCCAAGTGCTGAGGGACTGTGTGAGGTTTAGGTCCCGTCTGCTTGTTCCCATGTGTGCTGGCCACAGACTCTAGGCCAGGTAATGAAGGAAGGATAGGAAGAGATGAGGTTGTGGGTTGTTCCCAGGCTTTGTTGTTTTCCACACCTCCTTTGGAGCCAAAGTCTCCGTGATGGCCTTTGGCTGCCAAGTAGCCAGGGATGTTTTTCAGCTCCAAGGGAAAAGGGGTCAAAGTAAAATCCACTGCGGTGAGCCCAACACATTGCTTTCCTGTTTTGTTGAGCAGACTGGAGGAGTTGCCAAAAAATAATAGACTATTCAAAGGCTGAGGCTTGAATGCAGCATAATTTTAATAAGTCCAAAGAAGAAAAGATGTCTCACAGAGAGAACCAGGACCAGCCACTAAGAAGGAGCTCCAAAGTGGTGCTCTTTACACTGCTCTGCAGAGAAAGGAAAGGTGACAGGTGCACACTAGACTGGCCTGGTGAGAGAGGGACAGAAAAAGAGAGGACAATAGAAGGAAGTGATGGCCCAAAGCCCAAAATACAATGCCCTAAAGATATATCTCCTGACCAAAACCATGTTTTGAGGCTTTGGAGGCTCTTAACTGTGGATGTTGTCAGAAGCAGATTTAGCAGGGACGACATCTGTTGCCACCAAAGCAGTTGGTGATGCAGGAGATGTCAAAGCCCCCGGAGCTGATGGGCACTCCACCACAGCTGAGGATGTTGCCAACGGCAGCGGAGGTGGAGGATCCCACGGCGGTGTTCTGTGGGAAGGAGCTGAGGACGGGGCCGGGCAGGGTCACCAGCACAGCAGGCGGCTCAATGACGACATGGGAGCTCTGGCACTGCCTGACACAGCACTCATTGCAGCTGCTGGCCAGCGGGCAGGGGCCGCAGGGCTGGCAGCAAGGGTCGCAGGGCTTGCAGCAGGACATGGCTCGGGGTCACAGGTGCACCTGGTGCAGAGGGCAGGCAGAAGGAGAAAGTGGAGACACATGAGAAGCAGCACTGCACCCAAACACCCTGCAGCCAAGGCAGCTCCTGGCCCACATTGCAGTGCCCAGCTCAAAGCCCAGGAGCCACCTCAGCCAAGTGCCAGCCTCTCACTGTCTGCACAAGACCTTGTCTCCCTTGCCCTCTCCCAGCAGAAGCAGCTCCCAGCCCTGTGCTCCCAAATCCCGTCTCAGCTGTGACCTACAGCCAGGAAAGAACTGCTCTTGAAGCAGCAGGAGCAGGAGCAGGAGCAGAAGCAGGATCTTTGCACTCACCTGAGGATTCCTGAGGAGAAGGAGGTGAGAGAAGTGGATGAGAGAGCAGAGACTTGGGCTGCCTTTTATAGCAGTCCTGCCCTGCCTCAGGCCCAGAGGCACCTTTGTGGAAGGCATAATTTTCTGACCAGCTCATGTCAAATGTGCACCATCCCAGCTAATGGTAGGGGCTGTGTCCTGGTTTCCTGCACTGCGGCCTCTATTTCCTGGCTTCTGCCGTCTGCGTTCCTATCTGGAGAGTTCTGTTGAGGGCCATGATGAGAGGCCCAAGAATTTCCAGGATATAACCACGTCACAGTAGGCCGAATGCTCGCATCATGCTCTGGTAGCATTCCATGCAGGCACATGACACAAACCCGTGGCATTCCTGTGGTTTTCTTTGTGGCAAAATTCTCAGGGCATCACTCTCATTCTTCCTGTATACCTGCCCATCTCTCCCTCACCTCTCGGGGACATCCCATGAGTTTTGACGTGCAGCCTGTTTGCCTGGCCCATTCTGCAAGTGCATTAGGGACATCAGGTATCCTTGGTGGTCTGCTTTCCCCTCTACTACATGTGCCTTTGGTCAACAGTCCCTGGCCCGTTTCTGCAGCTCCTTCCTGCTCTTGCCCCGGGCTGGATTACCAGCTGTGCCCGGTGGAGCTTGGCTGGACGGATGGTGCCCCGCAAGGAGCTCTATCCATCCCCTTCCTCCTCTGGGCAGAGAAGATAAAATAAAGCAAACCAGAAACCAACTTGAAGCTTGGTAGAAGTCAGTTTGCTCAAGCAAATGTGAGAGCTTCTGCATGTGGAAATACACTGGGAAAAAGAAAAGGATTTCATCTCCTCCTTCCCACAGGAAGTAGGGGCTGGCCACTTCCCTGGCTGCAGGCCTTCCTCATGTGTCCTGGTGGCTCACAAAGGCAAACTTTGTAAGTAAGGCTGCAGGAATGGGCTCTGTGAGAAGAGTGCAGTGGCTCCTGCCATGTCTGCCTGAGTCATCTCCACCTGTGTGCAGAGGGGACTCAGTCCAGCCCAACACGGAGCACATTTGTCACACTGCTGATGTCTCTCTGCAGGCAGATTTCATTGGCAATGCTTTGGGCTGGAAGGCAAGTTCAAGGGCAGTTCTTTCCACTCCTCCTGCCCTCAACAGATGGGCACTGATGCCAGCCACTAAAGCGGCTTGCTGAAAGCTGTGTCCAGCCTGCTCTTGCACACTTCCGGCCTTGAGGCATCCAAAACCTTTCTGGGCAAGGTATTACAATGCCTCAGCACCCTCAGACAGAGGGACGTCTTTCTCAGCTCCAAGGGAAAAGGGAACAGGGAATCCCTGCAGGGCAGGGATTGTAATGCTGGGATTCCTCCACCTTGTTTCTCATCGCAAATCCGCAAGTGATGTCACAGAAAGAGGGGGAAATCAGAAGCCAAGGTTTGAATGCAAAAACTATTTTATTGAGTCAAAAGAAGAAAAGGAGGAGGCTCACAGAGGGCACCAGGAGCAGCCACTATGACGCCCCAGTGATTCCTGACGTCCTGGCCTGCAGAGGAGAAAAGTGCAAGAGGTCTCACTAGGCCGTCCATGAGTGGCGGTGACAGGAAAGGAATGGAACAGGAAAATGAGAGCAAGAGAAGAAGGAAACACTAGTGCAAAGCTCTAAATCCAATGTCTTAAATTTCTGACTTCATTCCAGCTCCATGTTGTGAGGTCTTGGAGGTTCTGGCCCAAGGATATTGGCGGCAGCGTCTTTAGCAAGGACGACAACATCTGCTGCCACCGTAGCAGTTGGTGATGCAGGAGATGTCAAAGCCCCCGGAGCTGATGGGCACTCCCTCAGAGCTGAGGATGCTGCCAACGGCAGCGGAGGTGGAGGATCCCACGGCGGTGTTCTGTGGGAAGGAGCTGAGGACGGGGCCGGGCAGGGTCACCAGCACAGCAGGCGGCTCAATGACGACATGGGAGCTCTGGCACTGCCTGACACAGCACTCATTGCAGCTGCTGGCCAGCGGGCAGGGGCCGCAGGACTGGCAGCAAGGGTTGCAGGGCTGGCACTGCTGGCACTTCTCAGGGCAGGACATGTCTGGAGCCTGGCGCTGCACCTGGCGCAGGGAGGGAGCAGAGCACACGCACATCTGAGACACAGCCCGCAAAGCACCCCCAGCAAGACAAGGCCCCTGCTGCCCGTGGAGCTCCAGGCTGTGCCGCCCCAAACTGGGGATCCTTTGCCTGAGCCCAGCTCGCTCCTTCCGAGCTCAGCCTGGCCCAGCCATGCTCCTGCCCAACCTGCATGAAAATCAGCACCTCAGCCCAGCCTCAGCCTCTGGCCAGAACACACGGCCTTCCCTCTGCCCACACCTCCGCCACCAAGGCAGAACAGCCCCAGAAGAAGAAGGAGCAGGAACAAGGGCTGGAAAGCTCAGTGCTGTCCTCGAGAGGGTGCAGGAGAAAGGGACTTGCAACTCACCTGTTTCCCAAGGAGAAGGAGGAGACAGAAGTGGTTGAGAGAGCCACCTGTTAGGCTGCCTTTTATCCTGGCCCCACACTGCCTCAGGGCCCACATTCCTTGCTGAATAAGTGAGGAAATCCCTGTATGAGCCAAATGAATGGAAAGATCTCAGGGAATGCTATGTCATGTGTTGCTGTTTCCCTCTACAATGACTTTGCAGTTCCTGGCTTCAGGAATCATTGCTGTTTTCTCAAAGACATCTCTTTGGAGTGCTGGCATGTGAGATCCCAGGTTTCCTGGGGGCACGGATGTGTCAGTGTGGTCAGAGGTCATGAAGTCTGTGAAGAAGGGATCCTGAGGAGGCAGGTGATGCCAGCCTGGGGCATTCTGGTGCAGATTTATCATGCTGCCAGATTTTTGTAATTCCTGATGACTGGAAGGGCCTCACCTGCTGCCAGCCCTCCAGTCTTTTCCTCACCACCTAACGGCTCCACATGATGATTTGTCATCTGAATCAAAACTCTTTGCCCTCCTACTCCTCCTCCTTTTCCTGCACAATCCTTGAGGCGCCTGTGGCACTGCAGCCTGAGCAGCTGTCCTGCTGTGTGTGCTCCGAATTTGCTGTGGACAGGAACTCCCCATCATCTCCTCAGTCACATCCCTTCCTATGGCCTCTGCCCCATGTGCTCCCGTGCAATGCTGCGCGTGGGAGTGTGGCTGTGGCCCGGCGTGTGCGAGTGTCGGCACATCCCTGTGCTTGTGCTCTCGTGGGAACAGCCCCGGAGAGCCTGTGGCCTGCACGGGGATGGTTGTGCTCAGGGCAGGGCACTTGTGTGCAGCCCCCGTGGCCGTGTGCCTGTGCCCGTGTGCTGGGCTCTGTGCGTCTGGGCTCATCTCTGTGCACACCTGGGCAGGCTGGCAATGTGCCAGTGCCCCTGTGGGTGCCCACAGCTGTGCCTGAGCTGGCCTCTCAGCCCACCCCTTGCAAGCCCCACAGCGACTGCCCTGCCCAGCAGAGCCAAGCACTCACACACACTCAGCCCCACCTCCTGACCTGCAGGAGCCTGGAGAGGCCCACGGCACTCCCGTCTCACCGACGACAATCCCCAACCCAGGCCATCCCTTTGATGCCATGTCCATGCAGCCTTGTGGCACGGAGCCGTTTCCCAGGCTCCTTGCTCCAGCCTCCTGGAGAGGCTTTGAGGTTCCAGGGTTCTGGTGGCTCTGTGGGGATGGGGGAGTCCCGTGGCCTTTGTCCTGAGCCAGGAGCTATGGGAAAATGATGATGTCAGAGAGAACGAAGCACGTGGACACAAACTTTTGACTGTGTCTGGGAGGTGGAGGCTGGAAAATGGCAGAGCTTTTCCTCTCCCACACGCTGAAGGTGAAGGAGTGGCAGCCTCCAACACAGTGGGAGGATAGTTTTGGTTCTGTCCTCCCGCTGAGTCGATCCCATAAAATACCTGAGCTCCGTCTGTGTGGTTGGAAGCTGAGCAGAAATCTAATGTGAGGGAGGTGTGTAAAGAGAGGGGGCTGTGGAGCATACCCAGGCACTGCTGTTTCCCATTCCCTCATGTGTGACCTTCTGACATCATCTTCTCCTGATTGGAAGCTCTTTTGGGGAAGACAGGGTTTGTGACCTCCAATGGAAGAGGTAGAAAGGAAACTCCACTATGGAGTCACCACGCTCGGCTGCCTCCACCTTTTGTCGTGAGCTGAGTTCAAGAGTTCCTTTGCACACAAGGAAGGAGGAAGCTGAGGGCCAGGATTGGATGCAAAAGTATTTTATTGATTCTAAGGAAGAAAAGGAGGTAGATCCAAGAGGACACAGGAGCAGCCACTGGAGTGCAGTGGGAGTGTCCATTTGCCTGTCCTGAAGAGGGACAGAGGGAGGCAAACAGGTCCCACTGGGCTGGCATTGGGTGGTGCTGAGAGGAAGGGAAGAGAAGGGAAGAGCGTTGAAGAAAATAACAGTAAACCAAGGGCACAAATCCATTCTGCCTAAGATCCATCTTCAGTGCAGCTCCACGTTGTGAGGTCTTGGAGGTTCTGGCCCAAGGAAGTTGCCAGCAGATTTAGCAGGGGGGACAACATCTGCTGCCATAGCAGTTGGTGATGCAGGAGATGTCAAAGCCCCCGGAGCTGATGGGCACTCCACCACAGCTGAGGATGTTGCCAACGGCAGCGGAGGTGGAGGATCCCACGGCGGTGTTCTGTGGGAAGGAACTGAGGACGGGGCCGGGCAGGGTCACCAGCACAGCAGGCGGCTCAATGACGACATGGGAGCTCTGGCACTGCCTGACACAGCACTCATTGCAGCTGCTGGCCAGCGGGCAGGGGCCGCAGGGCTGGCAGCAAGGGTCGCAGGGCTTGCAGCAGGACATGGCTCGGGGTCACAGGTGCACCTGGTGCAGAGGGCAGGCAGAAGGAGAAAGTGGGGACACATGAGGAGCAGCACTGCACCCAAACACCCTGCAGCCAAGGCAGCTCCTGGCCCACATTGCAGTGCCCAGCTCAAAGCCCAGGAGCCACCTCAGCCAAGTGCAAGCCTCTCACTGTCTGCACAAGACCCTGTCTCCCTTGCCCTCTCCCAGCAGAAGCAGCTCCCAGCCCTGTGCTCCCAAATCCTGTCTCAGCTGAGACCTACAGCCAGGAAAAAACTGCTCTTGAAGCAGCAGGAGCAGGATCTTCGCACTCACCTGAGGAGAAGGAGGTGAGAGAAGTGGATGAGAGAGCAGAGACTGGGGCTGCCTTTTATAGCAGTCCTGCCCTGCCTCAGGCCCAGAGGCACCTTTGTGGAAGGCATAATTTTCTGACCAGCTCATGTCAAATGTGCACCATCCCAGCTAATGGTAGGGGCTGTGTCCTGGTTTCCTGCACTGCGGCCTCTATTTCCTGGCTTCTGCCGTCTGCGTTCCTATCTGGAGAGTTCTGTTGAGGGCCATGATGAGAGGCCCAAGAATTTCCAGGATATAACCACGTCACAGTAGGCCGAATGCTCGCATCATGCTCTGGTAGCATTCCATGCAGGCACATGACACAAACCCGTGGTTTTCTTTGTGGCAAAATTCTCAGGGCATCACTCTCATTCTTCCTGTATACCTGCCCATCTCTCCCTCACCTCTCGGGGACATCCCATGAGTTTAGACGTGCAGCCTGTTTGCCTGGCCCATTCTGCAAGTGCATTAGGGACATCAGGTATCCTTGGTGGTCTGCTTTCCCCTCTACTACATGTGCCTTTGGCCAACAGTCCCTGGCCCGTTTCTGCAGCTCCTTCCTGCTCTTGCCCCGGGCTGGATTACCAGCTGTGCCCGGTGGAGCTTGGCTGGACGGATGGTGCCCCGCAAGGCGCTCTATCCATCCCCTTCCTCCTCTGGGCAGAGAAGATAAAATAAAGCAAACCAGAAACCAACTTGAAGCTTGGTAGAAGTCAGTTTGCTCAAGCAAATGTGAGAGCTTCTGCATGTGGAAATACACTGGGAAAAAGAAAAGGATTTCATCTCCTCCTTCCCACAGGAAGTAGGGGCTGGCCACTTCCCTGGCTGCAGGCCTTCCTCATGTGTCCTGGTGGCTCACAAAGGCAAACTTTGTAAGTAAGGCTGCAGGAATGGGCTCTGTGAGAAGAGTGCAGTGGCTCCTGCCATGTCTGCCTGAGTCATCTCCACCTGTGTGCAGAGGGGACTCAGTCCAGCCCAACACGGAGCACATTTGTCACACTGCTGATGTCTCTCTGCAGGCAGATTTCATTGGCAATGCTTTGGGCTGGAAGGCAAGTTCAAGGGCAGTTCTTTCCACTCCTCCTGCCCTCAACAGATGGGCACTGATGCCAGCCACTAAAGCGGCTTGCTGAAAGCTGTGTCCAGCCTGCTCTTGCACACTTCCCGCCTTGAGGCATCCAAAACCTTTCTGGGCAAGGTATTACAATGCCTCAGCACCCTCAGACAGAGGGACATCTTTCCCAGCTCCAAGGGAAAAGGGAACATGGATAGTTGCAGGGCAGGGATTGTAATGCTGGGATTCCTCCACCTTGTTTCTCATCGCAAATCCGCAAGTGATGTCACAGAAAGAGGGGGAAATCAGAAGCCAAGGTTTGAATGCAAAAACTATTTTATTGAGTCAAAAGAAGAAAAGGAGGAGGCTCACAGAGGGCACCAGGAGCAGCCACTATGACGCCCCAGTGATTCCTGACGTCCTGGCCTGCAGAGGAGAAAAGTGCAAGAGGTCTCACTAGGCCGTCCATGAGTGGCGGTGACAGGAAAGGAATGGAACAGGAAAATGAGAGCACGAGGAGAAGGAAACACTAGTGCAAAGCTCTAAATCCAATGTCTTAAGTTTCTGACTTCATTCCAGCTCCATGTTGTGAGGTCTTGGAGGTTCTGGCCCAAGGATATTGGCGGCAGCGTCTTTAGCAAGGACGACAACATCTGCTGCCACCGTAGCAGTTGGTGATGCAGGAGATGTCAAAGCCCCCGGAGCTGATGGGCACTCCCTCAGAGCTGAGGATGCTGCCAACGGCAGCGGAGGTGGAGGATCCCACGGCGGTGTTCTGTGGGAAGGAGCTGAGGATGGGGCCGGGCAGGGTCACCAGCACAGCAGGCGGCTCAATGACGACATGGGAGCTCTGGCACTGCCTGACACAGCACTCATTGCAGCTGCTGGCCAGCGGGCAGGGGCCGCAGGACTGGCAGCAAGGGTTGCAGGGCTGGCACTGCTGGCACTTCTCAGGGCAGGACATGTCTGGAGCCTGGCGCTGCACCTGGCGCAGGGAGGGAGCAGAGCACACGCACATCTGAGACACAGCCCGCAAAGCACCCCCAGCAAGACAAGGCCCCTGCTGCCCGTGGAGCTCCAGGCTGTGCCGCCCCAAACTGGGGATCCTTTGCCTGAGCCCAGCTCGCTCCTTCCGAGCTCAGCCTGGCCCAGCCATGCTCCTGCCCAACCTGCATGAAAATCAGCACCTCAGCCCAGCCTCAGCCTCTGGCCAGAACACACGGCCTTCCCTCTGCCCACACCTCCGCCACCAAGGCAGAACAGCCCCAGAAGAAGAAGGAGCAGGAACAAGGGCTGGAAAGCTCAGTGCTGTCCTCGAGAGGGTGCAGGAGAAAGGGACTTGCAACTCACCTGTTTCCCAAGGAGAAGGAGGAGACAGAAGTGGTTGAGAGAGCCACCTGTTAGGCTGCCTTTTATCCTGGCCCCACACTGCCTCAGGGCCCACATTCCTTGCTGAATAAGTGAGGAAATCCCTGTATGAGCCAAATGAATGGAAAGATCTCAGGGAATGCTATGTCATGTGTTGCTGTTTCCCTCTACAATGACTTTGCAGTTCCTGGCTTCAGGAATCATTGCTGTTTTCTCAAAGACATCTCTTTGGAGTGCTGGCATGTGAGATCCCAGGTTTCCTGGGGGCACGGATGTGTCAGTGTGGTCAGAGGTCATGAAGTCTGTGAAGAAGGGATCCTGAGGAGGCAGGTGATGCCAGCCTGGGGCATTCTGGTGCAGATTTATCATGCTGCCAGATTTTTGTAATTCCTGATGACTGGAAGGGCCTCACCTGCTGCCAGCCCTCCAGTCTTTTCCTCACCACCTAACGGCTCCACATGATGATTTGTCATCTGAATCAAAACTCTTTGCCCTCCTACTCCTCCTCCTTTTCCTGCACAATCCTTGAGGCGCCTGTGGCACTGCAGCCTGAGCAGCTGTCCTGCTGTGTGTGCTCCGAATTTGCTGTGGACAGGAACTCCCCATCATCTCCTCAGTCACATCCCTTCCTATGGCCTCTGCCCCATGTGCTCCCGTGCAATGCTGCGCGTGGGAGTGTGGCTGTGGCCCGGCGTGTGCGAGTGTCGGCACATCCCTGTGCTTGTGCTCTCGTGGGAACAGCCCCGGAGAGCCTGTGGCCTGCACGGGGATGGTTGTGCTCAGGGCAGGGCACTTGTGTGCAGCCCCCGTGGCCGTGTGCCTGTGCCCGTGTGCTGGGCTCTGTGCGTCTGGGCTCATCTCTGTGCACACCTGGGCAGGCTGGCAATGTGCCAGTGCCCCTGTGGGTGCCCACAGCTGTGCCTGAGCTGGCCTCTCAGCCCACCCCTTGCAAGCCCCACAGCGACTGCCCTGCCCAGCAGAGCCAAGCACTCACACACACTCAGCCCCACCTCCTGACCTGCAGGAGCCTGGAGAGGCCCACGGCACTCCCGTCTCACCGACGACAATCCCCAACCCAGGCCATCCCTTTGATGCCATGTCCATGCAGCCTTGTGGCACGGAGCCGTTTCCCAGGCTCCTTGCTCCAGCCTCCTGGAGAGGCTTTGAGGTTCCAGGGTTCTGGTGGCTCTGTGGGGATGGGGGAGTCCCGTGGCCTTTGTCCTGAGCCAGGAGCTATGGGAAAATGATGATGTCAGAGAGAACGAAGCACGTGGACACAAACTTTTGACTGTGTCTGGGAGGTGGAGGCTGGAAAATGGCAGAGCTTTTCCTCTCCCACACGCTGAAGGTGAAGGAGTGGCAGCCTCCAACACAGTGGGAGGATAGTTTTGGTTCTGTCCTCCCGCTGAGTCGATCCCATAAAATACCTGAGCTCCGTCTGTGTGGTTGGAAGCTGAGCAGAAATCTAATGTGAGGGAGGTGTGTAAAGAGAGGGGGCTGTGGAGCATACCCAGGCACTGCTGTTTCCCATTCCCTCATGTGTGACCTTCTGACATCATCTTCTCCTGATTGGAAGCTCTTTTGGGGAAGACAGGGTTTGTGACCTCCAATGGAAGAGGTAGAAAGGAAACTCCACTATGGAGTCACCACGCTCGGCTGCCTCCACCTTTTGTCGTGAGCTGAGTTCAAGAGTTCCTTTGCACACAAGGAAGGAGGAAGCTGAGGGCCAGGATTGGATGCAAAAGTATTTTATTGATTCTAAGGAAGAAAAGGAGGTAGATCCAAGAGGACACAGGAGCAGCCACTGGAGTGCAGTGGGAGTGTCCATTTGCCTGTCCTGAAGAGGGACAGAGGGAGGCAAACAGGTCCCACTGGGCTGGCATTGGGTGGTGCTGAGAGGAAGGGAAGAGAAGGGAAGAGCGTTGAAGAAAATAACAGTAAACCAAGGGCACAAATCCATTCTGCCTAAGATCCATCTTCAGTGCAGCTCCACGTTGTGAGGTCTTGGAGGTTCTGGCCCAAGGAAGTTGCCAGCAGATTTAGCAGGGGGGACAACATCTGCTGCCATAGCAGTTGGTGATGCAGGAGATGTCAAAGCCCCCGGAGCTGATGGGCACTCCACCACAGCTGAGGATGTTGCCAACGGCAGCGGAGGTGGAGGATCCCACGGCGGTGTTCTGTGGGAAGGAACTGAGGACGGGGCCGGGCAGGGTCACCAGCACAGCAGGCGGCTCAATGACGACATGGGAGCTCTGGCACTGCCTGACACAGCACTCATTGCAGCTGCTGGCCAGCGGGCAGGGGCCGCAGGGCTGGCAGCAAGGGTCGCAGGGCTTGCAGCAGGACATGGCTCGGGGTCACAGGTGCACCTGGTGCAGAGGGCAGGCAGAAGGAGAAAGTGGGGACACATGAGGAGCAGCACTGCACCCAAACACCCTGCAGCCAAGGCAGCTCCTGGCCCACATTGCAGTGCCCAGCTCAAAGCCCAGGAGCCACCTCAGCCAAGTGCAAGCCTCTCACTGTCTGCACAAGACCCTGTCTCCCTTGCCCTCTCCCAGCAGAAGCAGCTCCCAGCCCTGTGCTCCCAAATCCTGTCTCAGCTGAGACCTACAGCCAGGAAAAAACTGCTCTTGAAGCAGCAGGAGCAGGATCTTCGCACTCACCTGAGGAGAAGGAGGTGAGAGAAGTGGATGAGAGAGCAGAGACTGGGGCTGCCTTTTATAGCAGTCCTGCCCTGCCTCAGGCCCAGAGGCACCTTTGTGGAAGGCATAATTTTCTGACCAGCTCATGTCAAATGTGCACCATCCCAGCTAATGGTAGGGGCTGTGTCCTGGTTTCCTGCACTGCGGCCTCTATTTCCTGGCTTCTGCCGTCTGCGTTCCTATCTGGAGAGTTCTGTTGAGGGCCATGATGAGAGGCCCAAGAATTTCCAGGATATAACCACGTCACAGTAGGCCGAATGCTCGCATCATGCTCTGGTAGCATTCCATGCAGGCACATGACACAAACCCGTGGTTTTCTTTGTGGCAAAATTCTCAGGGCATCACTCTCATTCTTCCTGTATACCTGCCCATCTCTCCCTCACCTCTCGGGGACATCCCATGAGTTTAGACGTGCAGCCTGTTTGCCTGGCCCATTCTGCAAGTGCATTAGGGACATCAGGTATCCTTGGTGGTCTGCTTTCCCCTCTACTACATGTGCCTTTGGCCAACAGTCCCTGGCCCGTTTCTGCAGCTCCTTCCTGCTCTTGCCCCGGGCTGGATTACCAGCTGTGCCCGGTGGAGCTTGGCTGGACGGATGGTGCCCCGCAAGGCGCTCTATCCATCCCCTTCCTCCTCTGGGCAGAGAAGATAAAATAAAGCAAACCAGAAACCAACTTGAAGCTTGGTAGAAGTCAGTTTGCTCAAGCAAATGTGAGAGCTTCTGCATGTGGAAATACACTGGGAAAAAGAAAAGGATTTCATCTCCTCCTTCCCACAGGAAGTAGGGGCTGGCCACTTCCCTGGCTGCAGGCCTTCCTCATGTGTCCTGGTGGCTCACAAAGGCAAACTTTGTAAGTAAGGCTGCAGGAATGGGCTCTGTGAGAAGAGTGCAGTGGCTCCTGCCATGTCTGCCTGAGTCATCTCCACCTGTGTGCAGAGGGGACTCAGTCCAGCCCAACACGGAGCACATTTGTCACACTGCTGATGTCTCTCTGCAGGCAGATTTCATTGGCAATGCTTTGGGCTGGAAGGCAAGTTCAAGGGCAGTTCTTTCCACTCCTCCTGCCCTCAACAGATGGGCACTGATGCCAGCCACTAAAGCGGCTTGCTGAAAGCTGTGTCCAGCCTGCTCTTGCACACTTCCCGCCTTGAGGCATCCAAAACCTTTCTGGGCAAGGTATTACAATGCCTCAGCACCCTCAGACAGAGGGACATCTTTCCCAGCTCCAAGGGAAAAGGGAACATGGATAGTTGCAGGGCAGGGATTGTAATGCTGGGATTCCTCCACCTTGTTTCTCATCGCAAATCCGCAAGTGATGTCACAGAAAGAGGGGGAAATCAGAAGCCAAGGTTTGAATGCAAAAACTATTTTATTGAGTCAAAAGAAGAAAAGGAGGAGGCTCACAGAGGGCACCAGGAGCAGCCACTATGACGCCCCAGTGATTCCTGACGTCCTGGCCTGCAGAGGAGAAAAGTGCAAGAGGTCTCACTAGGCCGTCCATGAGTGGCGGTGACAGGAAAGGAATGGAACAGGAAAATGAGAGCACGAGGAGAAGGAAACACTAGTGCAAAGCTCTAAATCCAATGTCTTAAGTTTCTGACTTCATTCCAGCTCCATGTTGTGAGGTCTTGGAGGTTCTGGCCCAAGGATATTGGCGGCAGCGTCTTTAGCAAGGACGACAACATCTGCTGCCACCGTAGCAGTTGGTGATGCAGGAGATGTCAAAGCCCCCGGAGCTGATGGGCACTCCCTCAGAGCTGAGGATGCTGCCAACGGCAGCGGAGGTGGAGGATCCCACGGCGGTGTTCTGTGGGAAGGAGCTGAGGACGGGGCCGGGCAGGGTCACCAGCACAGCAGGCGGCTCAATGACGACATGGGAGCTCTGGCACTGCCTGACACAGCACTCATTGCAGCTGCTGGCCAGCGGGCAGGGGCCGCAGGACTGGCAGCAAGGGTTGCAGGGCTGGCACTGCTGGCACTTCTCAGGGCAGGACATGTCTGGAGCCTGGCGCTGCACCTGGCGCAGGGAGGGAGCAGAGCACACGCACATCTGAGACACAGCCCGCAAAGCACCCCCAGCAAGACAAGGCCCCTGCTGCCCGTGGAGCTCCAGGCTGTGCCGCCCCAAACTGGGGATCCTTTGCCTGAGCCCAGCTCGCTCCTTCCGAGCTCAGCCTGGCCCAGCCATGCTCCTGCCCAACCTGCATGAAAATCAGCACCTCAGCCCAGCCTCAGCCTCTGGCCAGAACACACGGCCTTCCCTCTGCCCACACCTCCGCCACCAAGGCAGAACAGCCCCAGAAGAAGAAGGAGCAGGAACAAGGGCTGGAAAGCTCAGTGCTGTCCTCGAGAGGGTGCAGGAGAAAGGGACTTGCAACTCACCTGTTTCCCAAGGAGAAGGAGGAGACAGAAGTGGTTGAGAGAGCCACCTGTTAGGCTGCCTTTTATCCTGGCCCCACACTGCCTCAGGGCCCACATTCCTTGCTGAATAAGTGAGGAAATCCCTGTATGAGCCAAATGAATGGAAAGATCTCAGGGAATGCTATGTCATGTGTTGCTGTTTCCCTCTACAATGACTTTGCAGTTCCTGGCTTCAGGAATCATTGCTGTTTTCTCAAAGACATCTCTTTGGAGTGCTGGCATGTGAGATCCCAGGTTTCCTGGGGGCACGGATGTGTCAGTGTGGTCAGAGGTCATGAAGTCTGTGAAGAAGGGATCCTGAGGAGGCAGGTGATGCCAGCCTGGGGCATTCTGGTGCAGATTTATCATGCTGCCAGATTTTTGTAATTCCTGATGACTGGAAGGGCCTCACCTGCTGCCAGCCCTCCAGTCTTTTCCTCACCACCTAACGGCTCCACATGATGATTTGTCATCTGAATCAAAACTCTTTGCCCTCCTACTCCTCCTCCTTTTCCTGCACAATCCTTGAGGCGCCTGTGGCACTGCAGCCTGAGCAGCTGTCCTGCTGTGTGTGCTCCGAATTTGCTGTGGACAGGAACTCCCCATCATCTCCTCAGTCACATCCCTTCCTATGGCCTCTGCCCCATGTGCTCCCGTGCAATGCTGCGCGTGGGAGTGTGGCTGTGGCCCGGCGTGTGCGAGTGTCGGCACATCCCTGTGCTTGTGCTCTCGTGGGAACAGCCCCGGAGAGCCTGTGGCCTGCACGGGGATGGTTGTGCTCAGGGCAGGGCACTTGTGTGCAGCCCCCGTGGCCGTGTGCCTGTGCCCGTGTGCTGGGCTCTGTGCGTCTGGGCTCATCTCTGTGCACACCTGGGCAGGCTGGCAATGTGCCAGTGCCCCTGTGGGTGCCCACAGCTGTGCCTGAGCTGGCCTCTCAGCCCACCCCTTGCAAGCCCCACAGCGACTGCCCTGCCCAGCAGAGCCAAGCACTCACACACACTCAGCCCCACCTCCTGACCTGCAGGAGCCTGGAGAGGCCCACGGCACTCCCGTCTCACCGACGACAATCCCCAACCCAGGCCATCCCTTTGATGCCATGTCCATGCAGCCTTGTGGCACGGAGCCGTTTCCCAGGCTCCTTGCTCCAGCCTCCTGGAGAGGCTTTGAGGTTCCAGGGTTCTGGTGGCTCTGTGGGGATGGGGGAGTCCCGTGGCCTTTGTCCTGAGCCAGGAGCTATGGGAAAATGATGATGTCAGAGAGAACGAAGCACGTGGACACAAACTTTTGACTGTGTCTGGGAGGTGGAGGCTGGAAAATGGCAGAGCTTTTCCTCTCCCACACGCTGAAGGTGAAGGAGTGGCAGCCTCCAACACAGTGGGAGGATAGTTTTGGTTCTGTCCTCCCGCTGAGTCGATCCCATAAAATACCTGAGCTCCGTCTGTGTGGTTGGAAGCTGAGCAGAAATCTAATGTGAGGGAGGTGTGTAAAGAGAGGGGGCTGTGGAGCATACCCAGGCACTGCTGTTTCCCATTCCCTCATGTGTGACCTTCTGACATCATCTTCTCCTGATTGGAAGCTCTTTTGGGGAAGACAGGGTTTGTGACCTCCAATGGAAGAGGTAGAAAGGAAACTCCACTATGGAGTCACCACGCTCGGCTGCCTCCACCTTTTGTCGTGAGCTGAGTTCAAGAGTTCCTTTGCACACAAGGAAGGAGGAAGCTGAGGGCCAGGATTGGATGCAAAAGTATTTTATTGATTCTAAGGAAGAAAAGGAGGTAGATCCAAGAGGACACAGGAGCAGCCACTGGAGTGCAGTGGGAGTGTCCATTTGCCTGTCCTGAAGAGGGACAGAGGGAGGCAAACAGGTCCCACTGGGCTGGCATTGGGTGGTGCTGAGAGGAAGGGAAGAGAAGGGAAGAGCGTTGAAGAAAATAACAGTAAACCAAGGGCACAAATCCATTCTGCCTAAGATCCATCTTCAGTGCAGCTCCACGTTGTGAGGTCTTGGAGGTTCTGGCCCAAGGAAGTTGCCAGCAGATTTAGCAGGGGGGACAACATCTGCTGCCATAGCAGTTGGTGATGCAGGAGATGTCAAAGCCCCCGGAGCTGATGGGCACTCCACCACAGCTGAGGATGTTGCCAACGGCAGCGGAGGTGGAGGATCCCACGGCGGTGTTCTGTGGGAAGGAACTGAGGACGGGGCCGGGCAGGGTCACCAGCACAGCAGGCGGCTCAATGACGACATGGGAGCTCTGGCACTGCCTGACACAGCACTCATTGCAGCTGCTGGCCAGCGGGCAGGGGCCGCAGGGCTGGCAGCAAGGGTCGCAGGGCTTGCAGCAGGACATGGCTCGGGGTCACAGGTGCACCTGGTGCAGAGGGCAGGCAGAAGGAGAAAGTGGGGACACATGAGGAGCAGCACTGCACCCAAACACCCTGCAGCCAAGGCAGCTCCTGGCCCACATTGCAGTGCCCAGCTCAAAGCCCAGGAGCCACCTCAGCCAAGTGCAAGCCTCTCACTGTCTGCACAAGACCCTGTCTCCCTTGCCCTCTCCCAGCAGAAGCAGCTCCCAGCCCTGTGCTCCCAAATCCTGTCTCAGCTGAGACCTACAGCCAGGAAAAAACTGCTCTTGAAGCAGCAGGAGCAGGATCTTCGCACTCACCTGAGGAGAAGGAGGTGAGAGAAGTGGATGAGAGAGCAGAGACTGGGGCTGCCTTTTATAGCAGTCCTGCCCTGCCTCAGGCCCAGAGGCACCTTTGTGGAAGGCATAATTTTCTGACCAGCTCATGTCAAATGTGCACCATCCCAGCTAATGGTAGGGGCTGTGTCCTGGTTTCCTGCACTGCGGCCTCTATTTCCTGGCTTCTGCCGTCTGCGTTCCTATCTGGAGAGTTCTGTTGAGGGCCATGATGAGAGGCCCAAGAATTTCCAGGATATAACCACGTCACAGTAGGCCGAATGCTCGCATCATGCTCTGGTAGCATTCCATGCAGGCACATGACACAAACCCGTGGTTTTCTTTGTGGCAAAATTCTCAGGGCATCACTCTCATTCTTCCTGTATACCTGCCCATCTCTCCCTCACCTCTCGGGGACATCCCATGAGTTTAGACGTGCAGCCTGTTTGCCTGGCCCATTCTGCAAGTGCATTAGGGACATCAGGTATCCTTGGTGGTCTGCTTTCCCCTCTACTACATGTGCCTTTGGCCAACAGTCCCTGGCCCGTTTCTGCAGCTCCTTCCTGCTCTTGCCCCGGGCTGGATTACCAGCTGTGCCCGGTGGAGCTTGGCTGGACGGATGGTGCCCCGCAAGGCGCTCTATCCATCCCCTTCCTCCTCTGGGCAGAGAAGATAAAATAAAGCAAACCAGAAACCAACTTGAAGCTTGGTAGAAGTCAGTTTGCTCAAGCAAATGTGAGAGCTTCTGCATGTGGAAATACACTGGGAAAAAGAAAAGGATTTCATCTCCTCCTTCCCACAGGAAGTAGGGGCTGGCCACTTCCCTGGCTGCAGGCCTTCCTCATGTGTCCTGGTGGCTCACAAAGGCAAACTTTGTAAGTAAGGCTGCAGGAATGGGCTCTGTGAGAAGAGTGCAGTGGCTCCTGCCATGTCTGCCTGAGTCATCTCCACCTGTGTGCAGAGGGGACTCAGTCCAGCCCAACACGGAGCACATTTGTCACACTGCTGATGTCTCTCTGCAGGCAGATTTCATTGGCAATGCTTTGGGCTGGAAGGCAAGTTCAAGGGCAGTTCTTTCCACTCCTCCTGCCCTCAACAGATGGGCACTGATGCCAGCCACTAAAGCGGCTTGCTGAAAGCTGTGTCCAGCCTGCTCTTGCACACTTCCCGCCTTGAGGCATCCAAAACCTTTCTGGGCAAGGTATTACAATGCCTCAGCACCCTCAGACAGAGGGACATCTTTCCCAGCTCCAAGGGAAAAGGGAACATGGATAGTTGCAGGGCAGGGATTGTAATGCTGGGATTCCTCCACCTTGTTTCTCATCGCAAATCCGCAAGTGATGTCACAGAAAGAGGGGGAAATCAGAAGCCAAGGTTTGAATGCAAAAACTATTTTATTGAGTCAAAAGAAGAAAAGGAGGAGGCTCACAGAGGGCACCAGGAGCAGCCACTATGACGCCCCAGTGATTCCTGACGTCCTGGCCTGCAGAGGAGAAAAGTGCAAGAGGTCTCACTAGGCCGTCCATGAGTGGCGGTGACAGGAAAGGAATGGAACAGGAAAATGAGAGCACGAGGAGAAGGAAACACTAGTGCAAAGCTCTAAATCCAATGTCTTAAGTTTCTGACTTCATTCCAGCTCCATGTTGTGAGGTCTTGGAGGTTCTGGCCCAAGGATATTGGCGGCAGCGTCTTTAGCAAGGACGACAACATCTGCTGCCACCGTAGCAGTTGGTGATGCAGGAGATGTCAAAGCCCCCGGAGCTGATGGGCACTCCCTCAGAGCTGAGGATGCTGCCAACGGCAGCGGAGGTGGAGGATCCCACGGCGGTGTTCTGTGGGAAGGAGCTGAGGATGGGGCCGGGCAGGGTCACCAGCACAGCAGGCGGCTCAATGACGACATGGGAGCTCTGGCACTGCCTGACACAGCACTCATTGCAGCTGCTGGCCAGCGGGCAGGGGCCGCAGGACTGGCAGCAAGGGTTGCAGGGCTGGCACTGCTGGCACTTCTCAGGGCAGGACATGTCTGGAGCCTGGCGCTGCACCTGGCGCAGGGAGGGAGCAGAGCACACGCACATCTGAGACACAGCCCGCAAAGCACCCCCAGCAAGACAAGGCCCCTGCTGCCCGTGGAGCTCCAGGCTGTGCCGCCCCAAACTGGGGATCCTTTGCCTGAGCCCAGCTCGCTCCTTCCGAGCTCAGCCTGGCCCAGCCATGCTCCTGCCCAACCTGCATGAAAATCAGCACCTCAGCCCAGCCTCAGCCTCTGGCCAGAACACACGGCCTTCCCTCTGCCCACACCTCCGCCACCAAGGCAGAACAGCCCCAGAAGAAGAAGGAGCAGGAACAAGGGCTGGAAAGCTCAGTGCTGTCCTCGAGAGGGTGCAGGAGAAAGGGACTTGCAACTCACCTGTTTCCCAAGGAGAAGGAGGAGACAGAAGTGGTTGAGAGAGCCACCTGTTAGGCTGCCTTTTATCCTGGCCCCACACTGCCTCAGGGCCCACATTCCTTGCTGAATAAGTGAGGAAATCCCTGTATGAGCCAAATGAATGGAAAGATCTCAGGGAATGCTATGTCATGTGTTGCTGTTTCCCTCTACAATGACTTTGCAGTTCCTGGCTTCAGGAATCATTGCTGTTTTCTCAAAGACATCTCTTTGGAGTGCTGGCATGTGAGATCCCAGGTTTCCTGGGGGCACGGATGTGTCAGTGTGGTCAGAGGTCATGAAGTCTGTGAAGAAGGGATCCTGAGGAGGCAGGTGATGCCAGCCTGGGGCATTCTGGTGCAGATTTATCATGCTGCCAGATTTTTGTAATTCCTGATGACTGGAAGGGCCTCACCTGCTGCCAGCCCTCCAGTCTTTTCCTCACCACCTAACGGCTCCACATGATGATTTGTCATCTGAATCAAAACTCTTTGCCCTCCTACTCCTCCTCCTTTTCCTGCACAATCCTTGAGGCGCCTGTGGCACTGCAGCCTGAGCAGCTGTCCTGCTGTGTGTGCTCCGAATTTGCTGTGGACAGGAACTCCCCATCATCTCCTCAGTCACATCCCTTCCTATGGCCTCTGCCCCATGTGCTCCCGTGCAATGCTGCGCGTGGGAGTGTGGCTGTGGCCCGGCGTGTGCGAGTGTCGGCACATCCCTGTGCTTGTGCTCTCGTGGGAACAGCCCCGGAGAGCCTGTGGCCTGCACGGGGATGGTTGTGCTCAGGGCAGGGCACTTGTGTGCAGCCCCCGTGGCCGTGTGCCTGTGCCCGTGTGCTGGGCTCTGTGCGTCTGGGCTCATCTCTGTGCACACCTGGGCAGGCTGGCAATGTGCCAGTGCCCCTGTGGGTGCCCACAGCTGTGCCTGAGCTGGCCTCTCAGCCCACCCCTTGCAAGCCCCACAGCGACTGCCCTGCCCAGCAGAGCCAAGCACTCACACACACTCAGCCCCACCTCCTGACCTGCAGGAGCCTGGAGAGGCCCACGGCACTCCCGTCTCACCGACGACAATCCCCAACCCAGGCCATCCCTTTGATGCCATGTCCATGCAGCCTTGTGGCACGGAGCCGTTTCCCAGGCTCCTTGCTCCAGCCTCCTGGAGAGGCTTTGAGGTTCCAGGGTTCTGGTGGCTCTGTGGGGATGGGGGAGTCCCGTGGCCTTTGTCCTGAGCCAGGAGCTATGGGAAAATGATGATGTCAGAGAGAACGAAGCACGTGGACACAAACTTTTGACTGTGTCTGGGAGGTGGAGGCTGGAAAATGGCAGAGCTTTTCCTCTCCCACACGCTGAAGGTGAAGGAGTGGCAGCCTCCAACACAGTGGGAGGATAGTTTTGGTTCTGTCCTCCCGCTGAGTCGATCCCATAAAATACCTGAGCTCCGTCTGTGTGGTTGGAAGCTGAGCAGAAATCTAATGTGAGGGAGGTGTGTAAAGAGAGGGGGCTGTGGAGCATACCCAGGCACTGCTGTTTCCCATTCCCTCATGTGTGACCTTCTGACATCATCTTCTCCTGATTGGAAGCTCTTTTGGGGAAGACAGGGTTTGTGACCTCCAATGGAAGAGGTAGAAAGGAAACTCCACTATGGAGTCACCACGCTCGGCTGCCTCCACCTTTTGTCGTGAGCTGAGTTCAAGAGTTCCTTTGCACACAAGGAAGGAGGAAGCTGAGGGCCAGGATTGGATGCAAAAGTATTTTATTGATTCTAAGGAAGAAAAGGAGGTAGATCCAAGAGGACACAGGAGCAGCCACTGGAGTGCAGTGGGAGTGTCCATTTGCCTGTCCTGAAGAGGGACAGAGGGAGGCAAACAGGTCCCACTGGGCTGGCATTGGGTGGTGCTGAGAGGAAGGGAAGAGAAGGGAAGAGCGTTGAAGAAAATAACAGTAAACCAAGGGCACAAATCCATTCTGCCTAAGATCCATCTTCAGTGCAGCTCCACGTTGTGAGGTCTTGGAGGTTCTGGCCCAAGGAAGTTGCCAGCAGATTTAGCAGGGGGGACAACATCTGCTGCCATAGCAGTTGGTGATGCAGGAGATGTCAAAGCCCCCGGAGCTGATGGGCACTCCACCACAGCTGAGGATGTTGCCAACGGCAGCGGAGGTGGAGGATCCCACGGCGGTGTTCTGTGGGAAGGAACTGAGGACGGGGCCGGGCAGGGTCACCAGCACAGCAGGCGGCTCAATGACGACATGGGAGCTCTGGCACTGCCTGACACAGCACTCATTGCAGCTGCTGGCCAGCGGGCAGGGGCCGCAGGGCTGGCAGCAAGGGTCGCAGGGCTTGCAGCAGGACATGGCTCGGGGTCACAGGTGCACCTGGTGCAGAGGGCAGGCAGAAGGAGAAAGTGGGGACACATGAGGAGCAGCACTGCACCCAAACACCCTGCAGCCAAGGCAGCTCCTGGCCCACATTGCAGTGCCCAGCTCAAAGCCCAGGAGCCACCTCAGCCAAGTGCAAGCCTCTCACTGTCTGCACAAGACCCTGTCTCCCTTGCCCTCTCCCAGCAGAAGCAGCTCCCAGCCCTGTGCTCCCAAATCCTGTCTCAGCTGAGACCTACAGCCAGGAAAAAACTGCTCTTGAAGCAGCAGGAGCAGGATCTTCGCACTCACCTGAGGAGAAGGAGGTGAGAGAAGTGGATGAGAGAGCAGAGACTGGGGCTGCCTTTTATAGCAGTCCTGCCCTGCCTCAGGCCCAGAGGCACCTTTGTGGAAGGCATAATTTTCTGACCAGCTCATGTCAAATGTGCACCATCCCAGCTAATGGTAGGGGCTGTGTCCTGGTTTCCTGCACTGCGGCCTCTATTTCCTGGCTTCTGCCGTCTGCGTTCCTATCTGGAGAGTTCTGTTGAGGGCCATGATGAGAGGCCCAAGAATTTCCAGGATATAACCACGTCACAGTAGGCCGAATGCTCGCATCATGCTCTGGTAGCATTCCATGCAGGCACATGACACAAACCCGTGGTTTTCTTTGTGGCAAAATTCTCAGGGCATCACTCTCATTCTTCCTGTATACCTGCCCATCTCTCCCTCACCTCTCGGGGACATCCCATGAGTTTAGACGTGCAGCCTGTTTGCCTGGCCCATTCTGCAAGTGCATTAGGGACATCAGGTATCCTTGGTGGTCTGCTTTCCCCTCTACTACATGTGCCTTTGGCCAACAGTCCCTGGCCCGTTTCTGCAGCTCCTTCCTGCTCTTGCCCCGGGCTGGATTACCAGCTGTGCCCGGTGGAGCTTGGCTGGACGGATGGTGCCCCGCAAGGCGCTCTATCCATCCCCTTCCTCCTCTGGGCAGAGAAGATAAAATAAAGCAAACCAGAAACCAACTTGAAGCTTGGTAGAAGTCAGTTTGCTCAAGCAAATGTGAGAGCTTCTGCATGTGGAAATACACTGGGAAAAAGAAAAGGATTTCATCTCCTCCTTCCCACAGGAAGTAGGGGCTGGCCACTTCCCTGGCTGCAGGCCTTCCTCATGTGTCCTGGTGGCTCACAAAGGCAAACTTTGTAAGTAAGGCTGCAGGAATGGGCTCTGTGAGAAGAGTGCAGTGGCTCCTGCCATGTCTGCCTGAGTCATCTCCACCTGTGTGCAGAGGGGACTCAGTCCAGCCCAACACGGAGCACATTTGTCACACTGCTGATGTCTCTCTGCAGGCAGATTTCATTGGCAATGCTTTGGGCTGGAAGGCAAGTTCAAGGGCAGTTCTTTCCACTCCTCCTGCCCTCAACAGATGGGCACTGATGCCAGCCACTAAAGCGGCTTGCTGAAAGCTGTGTCCAGCCTGCTCTTGCACACTTCCCGCCTTGAGGCATCCAAAACCTTTCTGGGCAAGGTATTACAATGCCTCAGCACCCTCAGACAGAGGGACATCTTTCCCAGCTCCAAGGGAAAAGGGAACATGGATAGTTGCAGGGCAGGGATTGTAATGCTGGGATTCCTCCACCTTGTTTCTCATCGCAAATCCGCAAGTGATGTCACAGAAAGAGGGGGAAATCAGAAGCCAAGGTTTGAATGCAAAAACTATTTTATTGAGTCAAAAGAAGAAAAGGAGGAGGCTCACAGAGGGCACCAGGAGCAGCCACTATGACGCCCCAGTGATTCCTGACGTCCTGGCCTGCAGAGGAGAAAAGTGCAAGAGGTCTCACTAGGCCGTCCATGAGTGGCGGTGACAGGAAAGGAATGGAACAGGAAAATGAGAGCACGAGGAGAAGGAAACACTAGTGCAAAGCTCTAAATCCAATGTCTTAAGTTTCTGACTTCATTCCAGCTCCATGTTGTGAGGTCTTGGAGGTTCTGGCCCAAGGATATTGGCGGCAGCGTCTTTAGCAAGGACGACAACATCTGCTGCCACCGTAGCAGTTGGTGATGCAGGAGATGTCAAAGCCCCCGGAGCTGATGGGCACTCCCTCAGAGCTGAGGATGCTGCCAACGGCAGCGGAGGTGGAGGATCCCACGGCGGTGTTCTGTGGGAAGGAGCTGAGGATGGGGCCGGGCAGGGTCACCAGCACAGCAGGCGGCTCAATGACGACATGGGAGCTCTGGCACTGCCTGACACAGCACTCATTGCAGCTGCTGGCCAGCGGGCAGGGGCCGCAGGACTGGCAGCAAGGGTTGCAGGGCTGGCACTGCTGGCACTTCTCAGGGCAGGACATGTCTGGAGCCTGGCGCTGCGCCTGGCGCAGGGAGGGAGCAGAGCACACGCACATCTGAGACACAGCCCGCAAAGCACCCCCAGCAAGACAAGGCCCCTGCTGCCCGTGGAGCTCCAGGCTGTGCCGCCCCAAACTGGGGATCCTTTGCCTGAGCCCAGCTCGCTCCTTCCGAGCTCAGCCTGGCCCAGCCATGCTCCTGCCCAACCTGCATGAAAATCAGCACCTCAGCCCAGCCTCAGCCTCTGGCCAGAACACACGGCCTTCCCTCTGCCCACACCTCCGCCACCAAGGCAGAACAGCCCCAGAAGAAGAAGGAGCAGGAACAAGGGCTGGAAAGCTCAGTGCTGTCCTCGAGAGGGTGCAGGAGAAAGGGACTTGCAACTCACCTGTTTCCCAAGGAGAAGGAGGAGACAGAAGTGGTTGAGAGAGCCACCTGTTAGGCTGCCTTTTATCCTGGCCCCACACTGCCTCAGGGCCCACATTCCTTGCTGAATAAGTGAGGAAATCCCTGTATGAGCCAAATGAATGGAAAGATCTCAGGGAATGCTATGTCATGTGTTGCTGTTTCCCTCTACAATGACTTTGCAGTTCCTGGCTTCAGGAATCATTGCTGTTTTCTCAAAGACATCTCTTTGGAGTGCTGGCATGTGAGATCCCAGGTTTCCTGGGGGCACGGATGTGTCAGTGTGGTCAGAGGTCATGAAGTCTGTGCAGAAGGGATCCTGAGGAGGCAGGTGATGCCAGCCTGGGGCATTCTGGTGCAGATTTATCATGCTGCCAGATTTTTGTAATTCCTGATGACTGGAAGGGCCTCACCTGCTGCCAGCCCTCCAGTCTTTTCCTCACCACCTAACGGCTCCACATGATGATTTGTCATCTGAATCAAAACTCTTTGCCCTCCTACTCCTCCTCCTTTTCCTGCACAATCCTTGAGGCGCCTGTGGCACTGCAGCCTGAGCAGCTGTCCTGCTGTGTGTGCTCCGAATTTGCTGTGGACAGGAACTCCCCATCATCTCCTCAGTCACATCCCTTCCTATGGCCTCTGCCCCATGTGCTCCCGTGCAATGCTGCGCGTGGGAGTGTGGCTGTGGCCCGGCGTGTGCGAGTGTCGGCACATCCCTGTGCTTGTGCTCTCGTGGGAACAGCCCCGGAGAGCCTGTGGCCTGCACGGGGATGGTTGTGCTCAGGGCAGGGCACTTGTGTGCAGCCCCCGTGGCCGTGTGCCTGTGCCCGTGTGCTGGGCTCTGTGCGTCTGGGCTCATCTCTGTGCACACCTGGGCAGGCTGGCAATGTGCCAGTGCCCCTGTGGGTGCCCACAGCTGTGCCTGAGCTGGCCTCTCAGCCCACCCCTTGCAAGCCCCACAGCGACTGCCCTGCCCAGCAGAGCCAAGCACTCACACACACTCAGCCCCACCTCCTGACCTGCAGGAGCCTGGAGAGGCCCACGGCACTCCCGTCTCACCGACGACAATCCCCAACCCAGGCCATCCCTTTGATGCCATGTCCATGCAGCCTTGTGGCACGGAGCCGTTTCCCAGGCTCCTTGCTCCAGCCTCCTGGAGAGGCTTTGAGGTTCCAGGGTTCTGGTGGCTCTGTGGGGATGGGGGAGTCCCGTGGCCTTTGTCCTGAGCCAGGAGCTATGGGAAAATGATGATGTCAGAGAGAACGAAGCACGTGGACACAAACTTTTGACTGTGTCTGGGAGGTGGAGGCTGGAAAATGGCAGAGCTTTTCCTCTCCCACACGCTGAAGGTGAAGGAGTGGCAGCCTCCAACACAGTGGGAGGATAGTTTTGGTTCTGTCCTCCCGCTGAGTCGATCCCATAAAATACCTGAGCTCCGTCTGTGTGGTTGGAAGCTGAGCAGAAATCTAATGTGAGGGAGGTGTGTAAAGAGAGGGGGCTGTGGAGCATACCCAGGCACTGCTGTTTCCCATTCCCTCATGTGTGACCTT
Organism: Cyanistes caeruleus; assembly: GCF_971803275.1. NCBI lineage: Eukaryota > Metazoa > Chordata > Aves > Passeriformes > Paridae > Cyanistes > Cyanistes caeruleus. Next base: position 1,920,212 of record NC_141727.1, on the reverse strand, counting down.
CTGACATCATCTTCTCCTGATTGGAAGCTCTTTTGGGGAAGACAGGGTTTGTGACCTCCAATGGAAGAGGTAGAAAGGAAACTCCACTATGGAGTCACCACGCTCGGCTGCCTCCACCTTTTGTCGTGAGCTGAGTTCAAGAGTTCCTTTGCACACAAGGAAGGAGGAAGCTGAGGGCCAGGATTGGATGCAAAAGTATTTTATTGATTCTAAGGAAGAAAAGGAGGTAGATCCAAGAGGACACAGGAGCAGCCACTGGAGTGCAGTGGGAGTGTCCATTTGCCTGTCCTGAAGAGGGACAGAGGGAGGCAAACAGGTCCCACTGGGCTGGCATTGGGTGGTGCTGAGAGGAAGGGAAGAGAAGGGAAGAGCGTTGAAGAAAATAACAGTAAACCAAGGGCACAAATCCATTCTGCCTAAGATCCATCTTCAGTGCAGCTCCACGTTGTGAGGTCGGGGAGGTTCTGGCCCAAGGAAGTTGCCAGCAGATTTAGCAGGGGGGACAACATCTGCTGCCATAGCAGTTGGTGATGCAGGAGATGTCAAAGCCCCCGGAGCTGATGGGCACTCCGCCAGAGCTGAGGATGTTGCCAACGGCAGCAGAGGTGGAGGATCCCACGGCGGTGTTCTGTGGGAAGGAGCTGAGGACGGGGCCGGGCAGGGTCACCAGCACAGCAGGCGGCTCAATGACGACATGGGAGCTCTGGCACTGCCTGACACAGCACTCATTGCAGCTGCTGGCCAGCGGGCAGGGGCCGCAGGGCTGGCAGCAAGGGTCGCAGGGCTTGCAGCAGGACATGGCTCGGGGTCACAGGTGCACCTGGTGCAGAGGGCAGGCAGAAGGAGAAAGTGGGGACACATGAGGAGCAGCACTGCACCCAAACACCCTGCAGCCAAGGCAGCTCCTGGCCCACATTGCAGTGCCCAGCTCAAAGCCCAGGAGCCACCTCAGCCAAGTGCAAGCCTCTCACTGTCTGCACAAGACCTTGTCTCCCTTGCCCTCTCCCAGCAGAAGCAGCTCCCAGCCCTGTGCTCCCAAATCCCGTCTCAGCTGAGACCTACAGCCAGGAAAGGGCTCCTCTTGAAGCAGCAGGAGCAGGATCTTTGCACTCACCTGAGGATTCCTGAGGAGAAGGAGGTGAGAGAAGTGGATGAGAGAGCAGAGACTTGGGCTGCCTTTTATAGCAGTCCTGCCCTGCCTCAGGCCCAGAGGCACCTTTGTGGAAGGCATAATTTTCTGACCAGCTCATGTCAAATGTGCACCATCCCAGCTAATGGTAGGGGCTGTGTCCTGGTTTCCTGCACTGCGGCCTCTATTTCCTGGCTTCTGCCGTCTGCGTTCCTATCTGGAGAGTTCTGTTGAGGGCCATGATGAGAGGCCCAAGAATTTCCAGGATATAACCACGTCACAGTAGGCCGAATGCTCGCATCATGCTCTGGTAGCATTCCATGCAGGCACATGACACAAACCCGTGGCATTCCTGTGGTTTTCTTTGTGGCAAAATTCTCAGGGCATCACTCTCATTCTTCCTGTATACCTGCCCATCTCTCCCTCACCTCTCGGGGACATCCCATGAGTTTTGACGTGCAGCCTGTTTGCCTGGCCCATTCTGCAAGTGCATTAGGGACATCAGGTATCCTTGGTGGTCTGCTTTCCCCTCTACTACATGTGCCTTTGGCCAACAGTCCCTGGCCCGTTTCTGCAGCTCCTTCCTGCTCTTGCCCCGGGCTGGATTACCAGCTGTGCCCGGTGGAGCTTGGCTGGACGGATGGTGCCCCGCAAGGCGCTCTATCCATCCCCTTCCTCCTCTGGGCAGAGAAGATAAAATAAAGCAAACCAGAAACCAACTTGAAGCTTGGTAGAAGTCAGTTTGCTCAAGCAAATGTGAGAGCTTCTGCATGTGGAAATACACTGGGAAAAAGAAAAGGATTTCATCTCCTCCTTCCCACAGGAAGTAGGGGCTGGCCACTTCCCTGGCTGCAGGCCTTCCTCATGTGTCCTGGTGGCTCACAAAGGCAAACTTTGTAAGTAAGGCTGCAGGAATGGGCTCTGTGAGAAGAGTGCAGTGGCTCCTGCCATGTCTGCCCGAGTCATCTCCACCTGTGTGCAGAGGGGACTCAGTCCAGCCCAACACGGAGCACATTTGTCACACTGCTGATGTCTCTCTGCAGGCAGATTTCATTGGCAATGCTTTGGGCTGGAAGGCAAGTTCAAGGGCAGTTCTTTCCACTCCTCCTGCCCTCAACAGATGGGCACTGATGCCAGCCACTAAAGCGGCTTGCTGAAAGCTGTGTCCAGCCTGCTCTTGCACACTTCCCGCCTTGAGGCATCCAAAACCTTTCTGGGCAAGGTATTACAATGCCTCAGCACCCTCAGACAGAGGGACATCTTTCCCAGCTCCAAGGGAAAAGGGAACATGGATAGTTGCAGGGCAGGGATTGTAATGCTGGGATTCCTCCACCTTGTTTCTCATCGCAAATCCGCAAGTGATGTCACAGAAAGAGGGGGAAATCAGAAGCCAAGGTTTGAATGCAAAAACTATTTTATTGAGTCAAAAGAAGAAAAGGAGGAGGCTCACAGAGGGCACCAGGAGCAGCCACTATGACGCCCCAGTGATTCCTGACGTCCTGGCCTGCAGAGGAGAAAAGTGCAAGAGGTCTCACTAGGCCGTCCATGAGTGGCGGTGACAGGAAAGGAATGGAACAGGAAAATGAGAGCACGAGGAGAAGGAAACACTAGTGCAAAGCTCTAAATCCAATGTCTTAAATTTCTGACTTCATTCCAGCTCCATGTTGTGAGGTCTTGGAGGTTCTGGCCCAAGGATATTGGCGGCAGCGTCTTTAGCAAGGACGACAACATCTGCTGCCACCGTAGCAGTTGGTGATGCAGGAGATGTCAAAGCCCCCGGAGCTGATGGGCACTCCCTCAGAGCTGAGGATGCTGCCAACGGCAGCGGAGGTGGAGGATCCCACGGCGGTGTTCTGTGGGAAGGAGCTGAGGATGGGGCCGGGCAGGGTCACCAGCACAGCAGGCGGCTCAATGACGACATGGGAGCTCTGGCACTGCCTGACACAGCACTCATTGCAGCTGCTGGCCAGCGGGCAGGGGCCGCAGGACTGGCAGCAAGGGTTGCAGGGCTGGCACTGCTGGCACTTCTCAGGGCAGGACATGTCTGGAGCCTGGCGCTGCACCTGGCGCAGGGAGGGAGCAGAGCACACGCACATCTGAGACACAGCCCGCAAAGCACCCCCAGCAAGACAAGGCCCCTGCTGCCCGTGGAGCTCCAGGCTGTGCCGCCCCAAACTGGGGATCCTTTGCCTGAGCCCAGCTCGCTCCTTCCGAGCTCAGCCTGGCCCAGCCATGCTCCTGCCCAACCTGCATGAAAATCAGCACCTCAGCCCAGCCTCAGCCTCTGGCCAGAACACACGGCCTTCCCTCTGCCCACACCTCCGCCACCAAGGCAGAACAGCCCCAGAAGAAGAAGGAGCAGGAACAAGGGCTGGAAAGCTCAGTGCTGTCCTCGAGAGGGTGCAGGAGAAAGGGACTTGCAACTCACCTGTTTCCCAAGGAGAAGGAGGAGACAGAAGTGGTTGAGAGAGCCACCTGTTAGGCTGCCTTTTATCCTGGCCCCACACTGCCTCAGGGCCCACATTCCTTGCTGAATAAGTGAGGAAATCCCTGTATGAGCCAAATGAATGGAAAGATCTCAGGGAATGCTATGTCATGTGTTGCTGTTTCCCTCTACAATGACTTTGCAGTTCCTGGCTTCAGGAATCATTGCTGTTTTCTCAAAGACATCTCTTTGGAGTGCTGGCATGTGAGATCCCAGGTTTCCTGGGGGCACGGATGTGTCAGTGTGGTCAGAGGTCATGAAGTCTGTGCAGAAGGGATCCTGAGGAGGCAGGTGATGCCAGCCTGGGGCATTCTGGTGCAGATTTATCATGCTGCCAGATTTTTGTAATTCCTGATGACTGGAAGGGCCTCACCTGCTGCCAGCCCTCCAGTCTTTTCCTCACCACCTAACGGCTCCACATGATGATTTGTCATCTGAATCAAAACTCTTTGCCCTCCTACTCCTCCTCCTTTTCCTGCACAATCCTTGAGGCGCCTGTGGCACTGCAGCCTGAGCAGCTGTCCTGCTGTGTGTGCTCCGAATTTGCTGTGGACAGGAACTCCCCATCATCTCCTCAGTCACATCCCTTCCTATGGCCTCTGCCCCATGTGCTCCCGTGCAATGCTGCGCGTGGGAGTGTGGCTGTGGCCCGGCGTGTGCGAGTGTCGGCACATCCCTGTGCTTGTGCTCTCGTGGGAACAGCCCCGGAGAGCCTGTGGCCTGCACGGGGATGGTTGTGCTCAGGGCAGGGCACTTGTGTGCAGCCCCCGTGGCCGTGTGCCTGTGCCCGTGTGCTGGGCTCTGTGCGTCTGGGCTCATCTCTGTGCACACCTGGGCAGGCTGGCAATGTGCCAGTGCCCCTGTGGGTGCCCACAGCTGTGCCTGAGCTGGCCTCTCAGCCCACCCCTTGCAAGCCCCACAGCGACTGCCCTGCCCAGCAGAGCCAAGCACTCACACACACTCAGCCCCACCTCCTGACCTGCAGGAGCCTGGAGAGGCCCACGGCACTCCCGTCTCACCGACGACAATCCCCAACCCAGGCCATCCCTTTGATGCCATGTCCATGCAGCCTTGTGGCACGGAGCCGTTTCCCAGGCTCCTTGCTCCAGCCTCCTGGAGAGGCTTTGAGGTTCCAGGGTTCTGGTGGCTCTGTGGGGATGGGGGAGTCCCGTGGCCTTTGTCCTGAGCCAGGAGCTATGGGAAAATGATGATGTCAGAGAGAACGAAGCACGTGGACACAAACTTTTGACTGTGTCTGGGAGGTGGAGGCTGGAAAATGGCAGAGCTTTTCCTCTCCCACACGCTGAAGGTGAAGGAGTGGCAGCCTCCAACACAGTGGGAGGATAGTTTTGGTTCTGTCCTCCCGCTGAGTCGATCCCATGAAACACCTGAGCTCCGTCTGTGTGGTTGGAAGCTGAGCAGAAATCTAATGTGAGGGAGGTGTGTAAAGAGAGGGGGCTGTGGAGCATACCCAGGCACTGCTGTTTCCCATTCCCTCATGTGTGACCTTCTGACATCATCTTCTCCTGATTGGAAGCTCTTTTGGGGAAGACAGGGTTTGTGACCTCCAATGGAAGAGGTAGAAAGGAAACTCCACTATGGAGTCGCCACGCTCGGCTGCCTCCACCTTTTGTCGTGAGCTGAGTTCAAGAGTTCCTTTGCACACAAGGAAGGAGGAAGCTGAGGGCCAGGATTGGATGCAAAAGTATTTTATTGATTCTAAGGAAGAAAAGGAGGTAGATCCAAGAGGACACAGGAGCAGCCACTGGAGTGCAGTGGGAGTGTCCATTTGCCTGTCCTGAAGAGGGACAGAGGGAGGCAAACAGGTCCCACTGGGCTGGCATTGGGTGGTGCTGAGAGGAAGGGAAGAGAAGGGAAGAGCGTTGAAGAAAATAACAGTAAACCAAGGGCACAAATCCATTCTGCCTAAGATCCATCTTCAGTGCAGCTCCACGTTGTGAGGTCGGGGAGGTTCTGGCCCAAGGAAGTTGCCAGCAGATTTAGCAGGGGGGACAACATCTGCTGCCATAGCAGTTGGTGATGCAGGAGATGTCAAAGCCCCCGGAGCTGATGGGCACTCCGCCACAGCTGAGGATGTTGCCAACGGCAGCGGAGGTGGAGGATCCCACGGCGGTGTTCTGTGGGAAGGAGCTGAGGATGGGGCCGGGCAGGGTCACCAGCACAGCAGGCGGCTCAATGACGACATGGGAGCTCTGGCACTGCCTGACACAGCACTCATTGCAGCTGCTGCCCAGCGGGCAGGGGCCGCAGGGCTGGCAGCAAGGGTCGCAGGGCCGGCAGCAGGACATGGCTCGGGGTCACAGGTGCACCTGGTGCAGAGGGCAGGCAGAAGGAGAAAGTGGGGACACATGAGAAGCAGCACTGCACCCAAACACCCTGCAGCCAAGGCAGCTCCTGGCCCACATTGCAGTGCCCAGCTCAAAGCCCAGGAGCCAACTCAGCCAAGTGCAAGCCTCTCACTGTCTGCACAAGACCTTGTCTCCCTTGCCCTCTCCCAGCAGAAGCAGCTCCCAGCCCTGTGCTCCCAAATCCCGTCTCAGCTGAGACCTACAGCCAGGAAAGGGCTCCTCTTGAAGCAGCAGGAGCAGGATCTTCGCACTCACCTGAGGATTCCTGAGGAGAAGGAGGTGAGAGAAGTGGATGAGAGAGCAGAGACTTGGACTGCCTTTTATAGCAGTCCTGCCCTGCCTCAGGCCCAGAGGCACCTTTGTGGAAGGCATAATTTTCTGACCAGCTCATGTCAAATGTGCACCATCCCAGCTAATGGTAGGGGCTGTGTCCTGGTTTCCTGCACTGCGGCCTCTATTTCCTGGCTTCTGCCGTCTGCGTTCCTATCTGGAGAGTTCTGTTGAGGGCCATGATGAGAGGCCCAAGAATTTCCAGGATATAACCACGTCACAGTAGGCCGAATGCTCGCATCATGCTCTGGTAGCATTCCATGCAGGCACATGACACAAACCCGTGGCATTCCTGTGGTTTTCTTTGTGGCAAAATTCTCAGGGCATCACTCTCATTCTTCCTGTATACCTGCCCATCTCTCCCTCACCTCTCGGGGACATCCCATGAGTGCAGCCTGTTTGCCTGGCCCATTCTGCAAGTGCATTAGGGACATCAGGTATCCTTGGTGGTCTGCTTTCCCCTCTACTGCATGTGCCTTTGGCCAACAGTCCCTGGCCCGTTTCTGCAGCTCCTTCCTGCTCTTGCCCCGGGCTGGATTACCAGCTGTGCCCGGTGGAGCTTGGCTGGACGGATGGTGCCCCGCAAGGCGCTCTATCCATCCCCTTCCTCCTCTGGGCAGAGAAGATAAAATAAAGCAAACCAGAAACCAACTTGAAGCTTGGTAGAAGTCAGTTTGCTCAAGCAAATGTGAGAGCTTCTGCATGTGGAAATACACTGGGAAAAAGAAAAGGATTTCATCTCCTCCTTCCCACAGGAAGTAGGGGCTGGCCACTTCCCTGGCTGCAGGCCTTCCTCATGTGTCCTGGTGGCTCACAAAGGCAAACTTTGTAAGTAAGGCTGCAGGAATGGGCTCTGTGAGAAGAGTGCAGTGGCTCCTGCCATGTCTGCCTGAGTCATCTCCACCTGTGTGCAGAGGGGACTCAGTCCAGCCCAACACGGAGCACATTTGTCACACTGCTGATGTCTCTCTGCAGGCAGATTTCATTGGCAATGCTTTGGGCTGGAAGGCAAGTTCAAGGGCAGTTCTTTCCACTCCTCCTGCCCTCAACAGATGGGCACTGATGCCAGCCACTAAAGCGGCTTGCTGAAAGCTGTGTCCAGCCTGCTCTTGCACACTTCCCGCCTTGAGGCATCCAAAACCTTTCTGGGCAAGGTATTACAATGCCTCAGCACCCTCAGACAGAGGGACATCTTTCCCAGCTCCAAGGGAAAAGGGAACATGGATAGTTGCAGGGCAGGGATTGTAATGCTGGGATTCCTCCACCTTGTTTCTCATCGCAAATCCGCAAGTGATGTCACAGAAAGAGGGGGAAATCAGAAGCCAAGGTTTGAATGCAAAAACTATTTTATTGAGTCAAAAGAAGAAAAGGAGGAGGCTCACAGAGGGCACCAGGAGCAGCCACTATGACGCCCCAGTGATTCCTGACGTCCTGGCCTGCAGAGGAGAAAAGTGCAAGAGGTCTCACTAGGCCGTCCATGAGTGGCGGTGACAGGAAAGGAATGGAACAGGAAAATGAGAGCACGAGGAGAAGGAAACACTAGTGCAAAGCTCTAAATCCAATGTCTTAAGTTTCTGACTTCATTCCAGCTCCATGTTGTGAGGTCTTGGAGGTTCTGGCCCAAGGATATTGGCGGCAGCGTCTTTAGCAAGGACGACAACATCTGCTGCCACCGTAGCAGTTGGTGATGCAGGAGATGTCAAAGCCCCCGGAGCTGATGGGCACTCCCTCAGAGCTGAGGATGCTGCCAACGGCAGCGGAGGTGGAGGATCCCACGGCGGTGTTCTGTGGGAAGGAGCTGAGGATGGGGCCGGGCAGGGTCACCAGCACAGCAGGCGGCTCAATGACGACATGGGAGCTCTGGCACTGCCTGACACAGCACTCATTGCAGCTGCTGGCCAGCGGGCAGGGGCCGCAGGACTGGCAGCAAGGGTTGCAGGGCTGGCACTGCTGGCACTTCTCAGGGCAGGACATGTCTGGAGCCTGGCGCTGCGCCTGGCGCAGGGAGGGAGCAGAGCACACGCACATCTGAGACACAGCCCGCAAAGCACCCCCAGCAAGACAAGGCCCCTGCTGCCCGTGGAGCTCCAGGCTGTGCCGCCCCAAACTGGGGATCCTTTGCCTGAGCCCAGCTCGCTCCTTCCGAGCTCAGCCTGGCCCAGCCATGCTCCTGCCCAACCTGCATGAAAATCAGCACCTCAGCCCAGCCTCAGCCTCTGGCCAGAACACACGGCCTTCCCTCTGCCCACACCTCCGCCACCAAGGCAGAACAGCCCCAGAAGAAGAAGGAGCAGGAACAAGGGCTGGAAAGCTCAGTGCTGTCCTCGAGAGGGTGCAGGAGAAAGGGACTTGCAACTCACCTGTTTCCCAAGGAGAAGGAGGAGACAGAAGTGGTTGAGAGAGCCACCTGTTAGGCTGCCTTTTATCCTGGCCCCACACTGCCTCAGGGCCCACATTCCTTGCTGAATAAGTGAGGAAATCCCTGTATGAGCCAAATGAATGGAAAGATCTCAGGGAATGCTATGTCATGTGTTGCTGTTTCCCTCTACAATGACTTTGCAGTTCCTGGCTTCAGGAATCATTGCTGTTTTCTCAAAGACATCTCTTTGGAGTGCTGGCATGTGAGATCCCAGGTTTCCTGGGGGCACGGATGTGTCAGTGTGGTCAGAGGTCATGAAGTCAGTGCAGAAGGGATCCTGAGGAGGCAGGTGATGCCAGCCTGGGGCATTCTGGTGCAGATTTATCATGCTGCCAGATTTTTGTAATTCCTGATGACTGGAAGGGCCTCACCTGCTGCCAGCCCTCCAGTCTTTTCCTCACCACCTAACGGCTCCACATGATGATTTGTCATCTGAATCAAAACTCTTTGCCCTCCTACTCCTCCTCCTTTTCCTGCACAATCCTTGAGGCGCCTGTGGCACTGCAGCCTGAGCAGCTGTCCTGCTGTGTGTGCTCCGAATTTGCTGTGGACAGGAACTCCCCATCATCTCCTCAGTCACATCCCTTCCTATGGCCTCTGCCCCATGTGCTCCCGTGCAATGCTGCGCGTGGGAGTGTGGCTGTGGCCCGGCGTGTGCGAGTGTCGGCACATCCCTGTGCTTGTGCTCTCGTGGGAACAGCCCCGGAGAGCCTGTGGCCTGCACGGGGATGGTTGTGCTCAGGGCAGGGCACTTGTGTGCAGCCCCCGTGGCCGTGTGCCTGTGCCCGTGTGCTGGGCTCTGTGCGTCTGGGCTCATCTCTGTGCACACCTGGGCAGGCTGGCAATGTGCCAGTGCCCCTGTGGGTGCCCACAGCTGTGCCTGAGCTGGCCTCTCAGCCCACCCCTTGCAAGCCCCACAGCGACTGCCCTGCCCAGCAGAGCCAAGCACTCACACACACTCAGCCCCACCTCCTGACCTGCAGGAGCCTGGAGAGGCCCACGGCACTCCCGTCTCACCGACGACAATCCCCAACCCAGGCCATCCCTTTGATGCCATGTCCATGCAGCCTTGTGGCACGGAGCCGTTTCCCAGGCTCCTTGCTCCAGCCTCCTGGAGAGGCTTTGAGGTTCCAGGGTTCTGGTGGCTCTGTGGGGATGGGGGAGTCCCGTGGCCTTTGTCCTGAGCCAGGAGCTATGGGAAAATGATGATGTCAGAGAGAACGAAGCACGTGGACACAAACTTTTGACTGTGTCTGGGAGGTGGAGGCTGGAAAATGGCAGAGCTTTTCCTCTCCCACACGCTGAAGGTGAAGGAGTGGCAGCCTCCAACACAGTGGGAGGATAGTTTTGGTTCTGTCCTCCCGCTGAGTCGATCCCATAAAATACCTGAGCTCCGTCTGTGTGGTTGGAAGCTGAGCAGAAATCTAATGTGAGGGAGGTGTGTAAAGAGAGGGGGCTGTGGAGCATACCCAGGCACTGCTGTTTCCCATTCCCTCATGTGTGACCTTCTGACATCATCTTCTCCTGATTGGAAGCTCTTTTGGGGAAGACAGGGTTTGTGACCTCCAATGGAAGAGGTAGAAAGGAAACTCCACTATGGAGTCACCACGCTCGGCTGCCTCCACCTTTTGTCGTGAGCTGAGTTCAAGAGTTCCTTTGCACACAAGGAAGGAGGAAGCTGAGGGCCAGGATTGGATGCAAAAGTATTTTATTGATTCTAAGGAAGAAAAGGAGGTAGATCCAAGAGGACACAGGAGCAGCCACTGGAGTGCAGTGGGAGTGTCCATTTGCCTGTCCTGAAGAGGGACAGAGGGAGGCAAACAGGTCCCACTGGGCTGGCATTGGGTGGTGCTGAGAGGAAGGGAAGAGAAGGGAAGAGCGTTGAAGAAAATAACAGTAAACCAAGGGCACAAATCCATTCTGCCTAAGATCCATCTTCAGTGCAGCTCCACGTTGTGAGGTCGGGGAGGTTCTGGCCCAAGGAAGTTGCCAGCAGATTTAGCAGGGGGGACAACATCTGCTGCCATAGCAGTTGGTGATGCAGGAGATGTCAAAGCCCCCGGAGCTGATGGGCACTCCGCCAGAGCTGAGGATGTTGCCAACGGCAGCAGAGGTGGAGGATCCCACGGCGGTGTTCTGTGGGAAGGAGCTGAGGACGGGGCCGGGCAGGGTCACCAGCACAGCAGGCGGCTCAATGACGACATGGGAGCTCTGGCACTGCCTGACACAGCACTCATTGCAGCTGCTGGCCAGCGGGCAGGGGCCGCAGGGCTGGCAGCAAGGGTCGCAGGGCTTGCAGCAGGACATGGCTCGGGGTCACAGGTGCACCTGGTGCAGAGGGCAGGCAGAAGGAGAAAGTGGGGACACATGAGGAGCAGCACTGCACCCAAACACCCTGCAGCCAAGGCAGCTCCTGGCCCACATTGCAGTGCCCAGCTCAAAGCCCAGGAGCCACCTCAGCCAAGTGCAAGCCTCTCACTGTCTGCACAAGACCTTGTCTCCCTTGCCCTCTCCCAGCAGAAGCAGCTCCCAGCCCTGTGCTCCCAAATCCCGTCTCAGCTGAGACCTACAGCCAGGAAAGGGCTCCTCTTGAAGCAGCAGGAGCAGGATCTTTGCACTCACCTGAGGATTCCTGAGGAGAAGGAGGTGAGAGAAGTGGATGAGAGAGCAGAGACTTGGGCTGCCTTTTATAGCAGTCCTGCCCTGCCTCAGGCCCAGAGGCACCTTTGTGGAAGGCATAATTTTCTGACCAGCTCATGTCAAATGTGCACCATCCCAGCTAATGGTAGGGGCTGTGTCCTGGTTTCCTGCACTGCGGCCTCTATTTCCTGGCTTCTGCCGTCTGCGTTCCTATCTGGAGAGTTCTGTTGAGGGCCATGATGAGAGGCCCAAGAATTTCCAGGATATAACCACGTCACAGTAGGCCGAATGCTCGCATCATGCTCTGGTAGCATTCCATGCAGGCACATGACACAAACCCGTGGCATTCCTGTGGTTTTCTTTGTGGCAAAATTCTCAGGGCATCACTCTCATTCTTCCTGTATACCTGCCCATCTCTCCCTCACCTCTCGGGGACATCCCATGAGTTTTGACGTGCAGCCTGTTTGCCTGGCCCATTCTGCAAGTGCATTAGGGACATCAGGTATCCTTGGTGGTCTGCTTTCCCCTCTACTACATGTGCCTTTGGCCAACAGTCCCTGGCCCGTTTCTGCAGCTCCTTCCTGCTCTTGCCCCGGGCTGGATTACCAGCTGTGCCCGGTGGAGCTTGGCTGGACGGATGGTGCCCCGCAAGGCGCTCTATCCATCCCCTTCCTCCTCTGGGCAGAGAAGATAAAATAAAGCAAACCAGAAACCAACTTGAAGCTTGGTAGAAGTCAGTTTGCTCAAGCAAATGTGAGAGCTTCTGCATGTGGAAATACACTGGGAAAAAGAAAAGGATTTCATCTCCTCCTTCCCACAGGAAGTAGGGGCTGGCCACTTCCCTGGCTGCAGGCCTTCCTCATGTGTCCTGGTGGCTCACAAAGGCAAACTTTGTAAGTAAGGCTGCAGGAATGGGCTCTGTGAGAAGAGTGCAGTGGCTCCTGCCATGTCTGCCCGAGTCATCTCCACCTGTGTGCAGAGGGGACTCAGTCCAGCCCAACACGGAGCACATTTGTCACACTGCTGATGTCTCTCTGCAGGCAGATTTCATTGGCAATGCTTTGGGCTGGAAGGCAAGTTCAAGGGCAGTTCTTTCCACTCCTCCTGCCCTCAACAGATGGGCACTGATGCCAGCCACTAAAGCGGCTTGCTGAAAGCTGTGTCCAGCCTGCTCTTGCACACTTCCCGCCTTGAGGCATCCAAAACCTTTCTGGGCAAGGTATTACAATGCCTCAGCACCCTCAGACAGAGGGACATCTTTCCCAGCTCCAAGGGAAAAGGGAACATGGATAGTTGCAGGGCAGGGATTGTAATGCTGGGATTCCTCCACCTTGTTTCTCATCGCAAATCCGCAAGTGATGTCACAGAAAGAGGGGGAAATCAGAAGCCAAGGTTTGAATGCAAAAACTATTTTATTGAGTCAAAAGAAGAAAAGGAGGAGGCTCACAGAGGGCACCAGGAGCAGCCACTATGACGCCCCAGTGATTCCTGACGTCCTGGCCTGCAGAGGAGAAAAGTGCAAGAGGTCTCACTAGGCCGTCCATGAGTGGCGGTGACAGGAAAGGAATGGAACAGGAAAATGAGAGCACGAGGAGAAGGAAACACTAGTGCAAAGCTCTAAATCCAATGTCTTAAATTTCTGACTTCATTCCAGCTCCATGTTGTGAGGTCTTGGAGGTTCTGGCCCAAGGATATTGGCGGCAGCGTCTTTAGCAAGGACGACAACATCTGCTGCCACCGTAGCAGTTGGTGATGCAGGAGATGTCAAAGCCCCCGGAGCTGATGGGCACTCCCTCAGAGCTGAGGATGCTGCCAACGGCAGCGGAGGTGGAGGATCCCACGGCGGTGTTCTGTGGGAAGGAGCTGAGGATGGGGCCGGGCAGGGTCACCAGCACAGCAGGCGGCTCAATGACGACATGGGAGCTCTGGCACTGCCTGACACAGCACTCATTGCAGCTGCTGGCCAGCGGGCAGGGGCCGCAGGACTGGCAGCAAGGGTTGCAGGGCTGGCACTGCTGGCACTTCTCAGGGCAGGACATGTCTGGAGCCTGGCGCTGCACCTGGCGCAGGGAGGGAGCAGAGCACACGCACATCTGAGACACAGCCCGCAAAGCACCCCCAGCAAGACAAGGCCCCTGCTGCCCGTGGAGCTCCAGGCTGTGCCGCCCCAAACTGGGGATCCTTTGCCTGAGCCCAGCTCGCTCCTTCCGAGCTCAGCCTGGCCCAGCCATGCTCCTGCCCAACCTGCATGAAAATCAGCACCTCAGCCCAGCCTCAGCCTCTGGCCAGAACACACGGCCTTCCCTCTGCCCACACCTCCGCCACCAAGGCAGAACAGCCCCAGAAGAAGAAGGAGCAGGAACAAGGGCTGGAAAGCTCAGTGCTGTCCTCGAGAGGGTGCAGGAGAAAGGGACTTGCAACTCACCTGTTTCCCAAGGAGAAGGAGGAGACAGAAGTGGTTGAGAGAGCCACCTGTTAGGCTGCCTTTTATCCTGGCCCCACACTGCCTCAGGGCCCACATTCCTTGCTGAATAAGTGAGGAAATCCCTGTATGAGCCAAATGAATGGAAAGATCTCAGGGAATGCTATGTCATGTGTTGCTGTTTCCCTCTACAATGACTTTGCAGTTCCTGGCTTCAGGAATCATTGCTGTTTTCTCAAAGACATCTCTTTGGAGTGCTGGCATGTGAGATCCCAGGTTTCCTGGGGGCACGGATGTGTCAGTGTGGTCAGAGGTCATGAAGTCTGTGCAGAAGGGATCCTGAGGAGGCAGGTGATGCCAGCCTGGGGCATTCTGGTGCAGATTTATCATGCTGCCAGATTTTTGTAATTCCTGATGACTGGAAGGGCCTCACCTGCTGCCAGCCCTCCAGTCTTTTCCTCACCACCTAACGGCTCCACATGATGATTTGTCATCTGAATCAAAACTCTTTGCCCTCCTACTCCTCCTCCTTTTCCTGCACAATCCTTGAGGCGCCTGTGGCACTGCAGCCTGAGCAGCTGTCCTGCTGTGTGTGCTCCGAATTTGCTGTGGACAGGAACTCCCCATCATCTCCTCAGTCACATCCCTTCCTATGGCCTCTGCCCCATGTGCTCCCGTGCAATGCTGCGCGTGGGAGTGTGGCTGTGGCCCGGCGTGTGCGAGTGTCGGCACATCCCTGTGCTTGTGCTCTCGTGGGAACAGCCCCGGAGAGCCTGTGGCCTGCACGGGGATGGTTGTGCTCAGGGCAGGGCACTTGTGTGCAGCCCCCGTGGCCGTGTGCCTGTGCCCGTGTGCTGGGCTCTGTGCGTCTGGGCTCATCTCTGTGCACACCTGGGCAGGCTGGCAATGTGCCAGTGCCCCTGTGGGTGCCCACAGCTGTGCCTGAGCTGGCCTCTCAGCCCACCCCTTGCAAGCCCCACAGCGACTGCCCTGCCCAGCAGAGCCAAGCACTCACACACACTCAGCCCCACCTCCTGACCTGCAGGAGCCTGGAGAGGCCCACGGCACTCCCGTCTCACCGACGACAATCCCCAACCCAGGCCATCCCTTTGATGCCATGTCCATGCAGCCTTGTGGCACGGAGCCGTTTCCCAGGCTCCTTGCTCCAGCCTCCTGGAGAGGCTTTGAGGTTCCAGGGTTCTGGTGGCTCTGTGGGGATGGGGGAGTCCCGTGGCCTTTGTCCTGAGCCAGGAGCTATGGGAAAATGATGATGTCAGAGAGAACGAAGCACGTGGACACAAACTTTTGACTGTGTCTGGGAGGTGGAGGCTGGAAAATGGCAGAGCTTTTCCTCTCCCACACGCTGAAGGTGAAGGAGTGGCAGCCTCCAACACAGTGGGAGGATAGTTTTGGTTCTGTCCTCCCGCTGAGTCGATCCCATGAAACACCTGAGCTCCGTCTGTGTGGTTGGAAGCTGAGCAGAAATCTAATGTGAGGGAGGTGTGTAAAGAGAGGGGGCTGTGGAGCATACCCAGGCACTGCTGTTTCCCATTCCCTCATGTGTGACCTTCTGACATCATCTTCTCCTGATTGGAAGCTCTTTTGGGGAAGACAGGGTTTGTGACCTCCAATGGAAGAGGTAGAAAGGAAACTCCACTATGGAGTCGCCACGCTCGGCTGCCTCCACCTTTTGTCGTGAGCTGAGTTCAAGAGTTCCTTTGCACACAAGGAAGGAGGAAGCTGAGGGCCAGGATTGGATGCAAAAGTATTTTATTGATTCTAAGGAAGAAAAGGAGGTAGATCCAAGAGGACACAGGAGCAGCCACTGGAGTGCAGTGGGAGTGTCCATTTGCCTGTCCTGAAGAGGGACAGAGGGAGGCAAACAGGTCCCACTGGGCTGGCATTGGGTGGTGCTGAGAGGAAGGGAAGAGAAGGGAAGAGCGTTGAAGAAAATAACAGTAAACCAAGGGCACAAATCCATTCTGCCTAAGATCCATCTTCAGTGCAGCTCCACGTTGTGAGGTCGGGGAGGTTCTGGCCCAAGGAAGTTGCCAGCAGATTTAGCAGGGGGGACAACATCTGCTGCCATAGCAGTTGGTGATGCAGGAGATGTCAAAGCCCCCGGAGCTGATGGGCACTCCGCCACAGCTGAGGATGTTGCCAACGGCAGCGGAGGTGGAGGATCCCACGGCGGTGTTCTGTGGGAAGGAGCTGAGGATGGGGCCGGGCAGGGTCACCAGCACAGCAGGCGGCTCAATGACGACATGGGAGCTCTGGCACTGCCTGACACAGCACTCATTGCAGCTGCTGGCCAGCGGGCAGGGGCCGCAGGGCTGGCAGCAAGGGTCGCAGGGCCGGCAGCAGGACATGGCTCGGGGTCACAGGTGCACCTGGTGCAGAGGGCAGGCAGAAGGAGAAAGTGGGGACACATGAGAAGCAGCACTGCACCCAAACACCCTGCAGCCAAGGCAGCTCCTGGCCCACATTGCAGTGCCCAGCTCAAAGCCCAGGAGCCAACTCAGCCAAGTGCAAGCCTCTCACTGTCTGCACAAGACCTTGTCTCCCTTGCCCTCTCCCAGCAGAAGCAGCTCCCAGCCCTGTGCTCCCAAATCCCGTCTCAGCTGAGACCTACAGCCAGGAAAGGGCTCCTCTTGAAGCAGCAGGAGCAGGATCTTCGCACTCACCTGAGGATTCCTGAGGAGAAGGAGGTGAGAGAAGTGGATGAGAGAGCAGAGACTTGGACTGCCTTTTATAGCAGTCCTGCCCTGCCTCAGGCCCAGAGGCACCTTTGTGGAAGGCATAATTTTCTGACCAGCTCATGTCAAATGTGCACCATCCCAGCTAATGGTAGGGGCTGTGTCCTGGTTTCCTGCACTGCGGCCTCTATTTCCTGGCTTCTGCCGTCTGCGTTCCTATCTGGAGAGTTCTGTTGAGGGCCATGATGAGAGGCCCAAGAATTTCCAGGATATAACCACGTCACAGTAGGCCGAATGCTCGCATCATGCTCTGGTAGCATTCCATGCAGGCACATGACACAAACCCGTGGCATTCCTGTGGTTTTCTTTGTGGCAAAATTCTCAGGGCATCACTCTCATTCTTCCTGTATACCTGCCCATCTCTCCCTCACCTCTCGGGGACATCCCATGAGTGCAGCCTGTTTGCCTGGCCCATTCTGCAAGTGCATTAGGGACATCAGGTATCCTTGGTGGTCTGCTTTCCCCTCTACTGCATGTGCCTTTGGCCAACAGTCCCTGGCCCGTTTCTGCAGCTCCTTCCTGCTCTTGCCCCGGGCTGGATTACCAGCTGTGCCCGGTGGAGCTTGGCTGGACGGATGGTGCCCCGCAAGGCGCTCTATCCATCCCCTTCCTCCTCTGGGCAGAGAAGATAAAATAAAGCAAACCAGAAACCAACTTGAAGCTTGGTAGAAGTCAGTTTGCTCAAGCAAATGTGAGAGCTTCTGCATGTGGAAATACACTGGGAAAAAGAAAAGGATTTCATCTCCTCCTTCCCACAGGAAGTAGGGGCTGGCCACTTCCCTGGCTGCAGGCCTTCCTCATGTGTCCTGGTGGCTCACAAAGGCAAACTTTGTAAGTAAGGCTGCAGGAATGGGCTCTGTGAGAAGAGTGCAGTGGCTCCTGCCATGTCTGCCTGAGTCATCTCCACCTGTGTGCAGAGGGGACTCAGTCCAGCCCAACACGGAGCACATTTGTCACACTGCTGATGTCTCTCTGCAGGCAGATTTCATTGGCAATGCTTTGGGCTGGAAGGCAAGTTCAAGGGCAGTTCTTTCCACTCCTCCTGCCCTCAACAGATGGGCACTGATGCCAGCCACTAAAGCGGCTTGCTGAAAGCTGTGTCCAGCCTGCTCTTGCACACTTCCCGCCTTGAGGCATCCAAAACCTTTCTGGGCAAGGTATTACAATGCCTCAGCACCCTCAGACAGAGGGACATCTTTCCCAGCTCCAAGGGAAAAGGGAACAGGGAATCCCTGGAGGGCAGGGATTGTAATGCTGGGATTCCTCCACCTTGTTTCTCGTCACAAATCCGCAAGTGATGTCACAGAAAGAGGGGGAAATCAGAAGCCAAGGTTTGAATGCAAAAACTATTTTATTGAGTCAAAAGAAGAAAAGGAGGAGGCTCACAGAGGGCACCAGGAGCAGCCACTATGACGCCCCAGTGATTCCTGACGTCCTGGCCTGCAGAGGAGAAAAGTGCAAGAGGTCTCACTAGGCCGTCCATGAGTGGCGGTGACAGGAAAGGAATGGAACAGGAAAATGAGAGCACGAGGAGAAGGAAACACTAGTGCAAAGCTCTAAATCCAATGTCTTAAATTTCTGACTTCATTCCAGCTCCATGTTGTGAGGTCTTGGAGGTTCTGGCCCAAGGATATTGGCGGCAGCGTCTTTAGCAAGGACGACAACATCTGCTGCCACCGTAGCAGTTGGTGATGCAGGAGATGTCAAAGCCCCCGGAGCTGATGGGCACTCCCTCAGAGCTGAGGATGCTGCCAACGGCAGCGGAGGTGGAGGATCCCACGGCGGTGTTCTGTGGGAAGGAGCTGAGGATGGGGCCGGGCAGGGTCACCAGCACAGCAGGCGGCTCAATGACGACATGGGAGCTCTGGCACTGCCTGACACAGCACTCATTGCAGCTGCTGGCCAGCGGGCAGGGGCCGCAGGACTGGCAGCAAGGGTTGCAGGGCTGGCACTGCTGGCACTTCTCAGGGCAGGACATGTCTGGAGCCTGGCGCTGCACCTGGCGCAGGGAGGGAGCAGAGCACACGCACATCTGAGACACAGCCCGCAAAGCACCCCCAGCAAGACAAGGCCCCTGCTGCCCGTGGAGCTCCAGGCTGTGCCGCCCCAAACTGGGGATCCTTTGCCTGAGCCCAGCTCGCTCCTTCCGAGCTCAGCCTGGCCCACCCATGCTCCTGCCCAACCTGCATGAAAATCAGCACCTCAGCCCAGCCTCAGCCTCTGGCCAGAACACACGGCCTTCCCTCTGCCCACACCTCCGCCACCAAGGCAGAACAGCCCCAGAAGAAGAAGGAGCAGGAACAAGGGCTGGAAAGCTCAGTGCTGTCCTCGAGAGGGTGCAGGAGAAAGGGACTTGCAACTCACCTGTTTCCCAAGGAGAAGGAGGAGACAGAAGTGGTTGAGAGAGCCACCTGTTAGGCTGCCTTTTATCCTGGCCCCACACTGCCTCAGGGCCCACATTCCTTGCTGAATAAGTGAGGAAATCCCTGTATGAGCCAAATGAATGGAAAGATCTCAGGGAATGCTATGTCATGTGTTGCTGTTTCCCTCTACAATGACTTTGCAGTTCCTGGCTTCAGGAATCATTGCTGTTTTCTCAAAGACATCTCTTTGGAGTGCTGGCATGTGAGATCCCAGGTTTCCTGGGGGCACGGATGTGTCAGTGTGGTCAGAGGTCATGAAGTCTGTGCAGAAGGGATCCTGAGGAGGCAGGTGATGCCAGCCTGGGGCATTCTGGTGCAGATTTATCATGCTGCCAGATTTTTGTAATTCCTGATGACTGGAAGGGCCTCACCTGCTGCCAGCCCTCCAGTCTTTTCCTCACCACCTAACGGCTCCACATGATGATTTGTCATCTGAATCAAAACTCTTTGCCCTCCTACTCCTCCTCCTTTTCCTGCACAATCCTTGAGGCGCCTGTGGCACTGCAGCCTGAGCAGCTGTCCTGCTGTGTGTGCTCCGAATTTGCTGTGGACAGGAACTCCCCATCATCTCCTCAGTCACATCCCTTCCTATGGCCTCTGCCCCATGTGCTCCCGTGCAATGCTGCGCGTGGGAGTGTGGCTGTGGCCCGGCGTGTGCGAGTGTCGGCACATCCCTGTGCTTGTGCTCTCGTGGGAACAGCCCCGGAGAGCCTGTGGCCTGCACGGGGATGGTTGTGCTCAGGGCAGGGCACTTGTGTGCAGCCCCCGTGGCCGTGTGCCTGTGCCCGTGTGCTGGGCTCTGTGCGTCTGGGCTCATCTCTGTGCACACCTGGGCAGGCTGGCAATGTGCCAGTGCCCCTGTGGGTGCCCACAGCTGTGCCTGAGCTGGCCTCTCAGCCCACCCCTTGCAAGCCCCACAGCGACTGCCCTGCCCAGCAGAGCCAAGCACTCACACACACTCAGCCCCACCTCCTGACCTGCAGGAGCCTGGAGAGGCCCACGGCACTCCCGTCTCACCGACGACAATCCCCAACCCAGGCCATCCCTTTGATGCCATGTCCATGCAGCCTTGTGGCACGGAGCCGTTTCCCAGGCTCCTTGCTCCAGCCTCCTGGAGAGGCTTTGAGGTTCCAGGGTTCTGGTGGCTCTGTGGGGATGGGGGAGTCCCGTGGCCTTTGTCCTGAGCCAGGAGCTATGGGAAAATGATGATGTCAGAGAGAACGAAGCACGTGGAGACAAACTTTTGACTGTGTCTGGGAGGTGGAGGCTGGAAAATGGCAGAGCTTTTCCTCTCCCACATGCAGAAGGTGAAGGAGTGGCAGCCTCCAACACAGTGGGAGGATAGTTTTGGTTCTGTCCTCCCGCTGAGTCGATCCCATGAAACACCTGAGCTCCGTCTGTGTGGTTGGAAGCTGAGCAGAAATCTAATGTGAGGGAGGTGTGTAAAGAGAGGGGGCTGTGGAACATACCCAGACACTGCTGTTTCCCATTCCCTCATGTGTGACCTTCTGACATCATCTTCTCCTGATTGGAAGCTCTTTTGGGGAAGACAGGGTTTGTGACCTCCAATGGAAGAGGTAGAAAGGAAACTCCACTATGGAGTCGCCACGCTCGGCTGCCTCCACCTTTAGTCGTGAGCTGAGTTCAAGAGTTCCTTTGCACACAAGGAAGGAGGAAGCTGAGGGCCAGGATTGGATGCAAAAGTATTTTATTGATTCTAAGGAAGAAAAGGAGGTAGATCCAAGAGGACACAGGAGCAGCCACTGGAGTGCAGTGGGAGTGTCCATTTGCCTGTCCTGAAGAGGGACAGAGGGAGGCAAACAGGTCCCACTGGGCTGGCATTGGGTAGTGCTGAGAGGAAGGGAAGAGAAGGGAAGAGCGTTGAAGAAAATAACAGTAAACCAAGGGCACAAATCCATTCTGCCTAAGATCCATCTTCAGTGCAGCTCCACGTTGTGAGGTCTTGGAGGTTCTGGCCCAAGGAAGTTGCCAGCAGATTTAGCAGGGGGGACAACATCTGCTGCCATAGCAGTTGGTGATGCAGGAGATGTCAAAGCCCCCGGAGCTGATGGGCACTCCGCCAGAGCTGAGGATGTTGCCAACGGCAGCGGAGGTGGAGGATCCCACGGCGGTGTTCTGTGGGAAGGAGCTGAGGACGGGGCCGGGCAGGGTCACCAGCACAGCAGGCGGCTCAATGACGACATGGGAGCTCTGGCACTGCCTGACACAGCACTCATTGCAGCTGCTGGCCAGCGGGCAGGGGCCGCAGGGCTGGCAGCAAGGGTCGCAGGGCCGGCAGCAGGACATGGCTCGGGGTCACAGGTGCACCTGGTGCAGAGGGCAGGCAGAAGGAGAAAGTGGGGACACATGAGGAGCAGCACTGCACCCAAACACCCTGCAGCCAAGGCAGCTCCTGGCCCACATTGCAGTGCCCAGCTCAAAGCCCAGGAGCCACCTCAGCCAAGTGCAAGCCTCTCACTGTCTGCACAAGACCTTGTCTCCCTTGCCCTCTCCCAGCAGAAGCAGCTCCCAGCCCTGTGCTCCCAAATCCCGTCTCAGCTGAGACCTACAGCCAGGAAAGGGCTCCTCTTGAAGCAGCAGGAGCAGGATCTTTGCACTCACCTGAGGATTCCTGAGGAGAAGGAGGTGAGAGAAGTGGATGAGAGAGCAGAGACTTGGGCTGCCTTTTATAGCAGTCCTGCCCTGCCTCAGGCCCAGAGGCACCTTTGTGGAAGGCATAATTTTCTGACCAGCTCATGTCAAATGTGCACCATCCCAGCTAATGGTAGGGGCTGTGTCCTGGTTTCCTGCACTGCGGCCTCTATTTCCTGGCTTCTGCCGTCTGCGTTCCTATCTGGAGAGTTCTGTTGAGGGCCATGATGAGAGGCCCAAGAATTTCCAGGATATAACCACGTCACAGTAGGCCGAATGCTCGCATCATGCTCTGGTAGCATTCCATGCAGGCACATGACACAAACCCGTGGCATTCCTGTGGTTTTCTTTGTGGCAAAATTCTCAGGGCATCACTCTCATTCTTCCTGTATACCTGCCCATCTCTCCCTCACCTCTCGGGGACATCCCATGAGTTTTGACGTGCAGCCTGTTTGCCTGGCCCATTCTGCAAGTGCATTAGGGACATCAGGTATCCTTGGTGGTCTGCTTTCCCCTCTACTACATGTGCCTTTGGCCAACAGTCCCTGGCCCGTTTCTGCAGCTCCTTCCTGCTCTTGCCCCGGGCTGGATTACCAGCTGTGCCCGGTGGAGCTTGGCTGGACGGATGGTGCCCCGCAAGGCGCTCTATCCATCCCCTTCCTCCTCTGGGCAGAGAAGATAAAATAAAGCAAACCAGAAACCAACTTGAAGCTTGGTAGAAGTCAGTTTGCTCAAGCAAATGTGAGAGCTTCTGCATGTGGAAATACACTGGGAAAAAGAAAAGGATTTCATCTCCTCCTTCCCACAGGAAGTAGGGGCTGGCCACTTCCCTGGCTGCAGGCCTTCCTCATGTGTCCTGGTGGCTCACAAAGGCAAACTTTGTAAGTAAGGCTGCAGGAATGGGCTCTGTGAGAAGAGTGCAGTGGCTCCTGCCATGTCTGCCCGAGTCATCTCCACCTGTGTGCAGAGGGGACTCAGTCCAGCCCAACACGGAGCACATTTGTCACACTGCTGATGTCTCTCTGCAGGCAGATTTCATTGGCAATGCTTTGGGCTGGAAGGCAAGTTCAAGGGCAGTTCTTTCCACTCCTCCTGCCCTCAACAGATGGGCACTGATGCCAGCCACTAAAGCGGCTTGCTGAAAGCTGTGTCCAGCCTGCTCTTGCACACTTCCCGCCTTGAGGCATCCAAAACCTTTCTGGGCAAGGTATTACAATGCCTCAGCACCCTCAGACAGAGGGACATCTTTCCCAGCTCCAAGGGAAAAGGGAACATGGATAGTTGCAGGGCAGGGATTGTAATGCTGGGATTCCTCCACCTTGTTTCTCATCGCAAATCCGCAAGTGATGTCACAGAAAGAGGGGGAAATCAGAAGCCAAGGTTTGAATGCAAAAACTATTTTATTGAGTCAAAAGAAGAAAAGGAGGAGGCTCACAGAGGGCACCAGGAGCAGCCACTATGACGCCCCAGTGATTCCTGACGTCCTGGCCTGCAGAGGAGAAAAGTGCAAGAGGTCTCACTAGGCCGTCCATGAGTGGCGGTGACAGGAAAGGAATGGAACAGGAAAATGAGAGCACGAGGAGAAGGAAACACTAGTGCAAAGCTCTAAATCCAATGTCTTAAATTTCTGACTTCATTCCAGCTCCATGTTGTGAGGTCTTGGAGGTTCTGGCCCAAGGATATTGGCGGCAGCGTCTTTAGCAAGGACGACAACATCTGCTGCCACCGTAGCAGTTGGTGATGCAGGAGATGTCAAAGCCCCCGGAGCTGATGGGCACTCCCTCAGAGCTGAGGATGCTGCCAACGGCAGCGGAGGTGGAGGATCCCACGGCGGTGTTCTGTGGGAAGGAGCTGAGGATGGGGCCGGGCAGGGTCACCAGCACAGCAGGCGGCTCAATGACGACATGGGAGCTCTGGCACTGCCTGACACAGCACTCATTGCAGCTGCTGGCCAGCGGGCAGGGGCCGCAGGACTGGCAGCAAGGGTTGCAGGGCTGGCACTGCTGGCACTTCTCAGGGCAGGACATGTCTGGAGCCTGGCGCTGCACCTGGCGCAGGGAGGGAGCAGAGCACACGCACATCTGAGACACAGCCCGCAAAGCACCCCCAGCAAGACAAGGCCCCTGCTGCCCGTGGAGCTCCAGGCTGTGCCGCCCCAAACTGGGGATCCTTTGCCTGAGCCCAGCTCGCTCCTTCCGAGCTCAGCCTGGCCCAGCCATGCTCCTGCCCAACCTGCATGAAAATCAGCACCTCAGCCCAGCCTCAGCCTCTGGCCAGAACACACGGCCTTCCCTCTGCCCACACCTCCGCCACCAAGGCAGAACAGCCCCAGAAGAAGAAGGAGCAGGAACAAGGGCTGGAAAGCTCAGTGCTGTCCTCGAGAGGGTGCAGGAGAAAGGGACTTGCAACTCACCTGTTTCCCAAGGAGAAGGAGGAGACAGAAGTGGTTGAGAGAGCCACCTGTTAGGCTGCCTTTTATCCTGGCCCCACACTGCCTCAGGGCCCACATTCCTTGCTGAATAAGTGAGGAAATCCCTGTATGAGCCAAATGAATGGAAAGATCTCAGGGAATGCTATGTCATGTGTTGCTGTTTCCCTCTACAATGACTTTGCAGTTCCTGGCTTCAGGAATCATTGCTGTTTTCTCAAAGACATCTCTTTGGAGTGCTGGCATGTGAGATCCCAGGTTTCCTGGGGGCACGGATGTGTCAGTGTGGTCAGAGGTCATGAAGTCTGTGCAGAAGGGATCCTGAGGAGGCAGGTGATGCCAGCCTGGGGCATTCTGGTGCAGATTTATCATGCTGCCAGATTTTTGTAATTCCTGATGACTGGAAGGGCCTCACCTGCTGCCAGCCCTCCAGTCTTTTCCTCACCACCTAACGGCTCCACATGATGATTTGTCATCTGAATCAAAACTCTTTGCCCTCCTACTCCTCCTCCTTTTCCTGCACAATCCTTGAGGCGCCTGTGGCACTGCAGCCTGAGCAGCTGTCCTGCTGTGTGTGCTCCGAATTTGCTGTGGACAGGAACTCCCCATCATCTCCTCAGTCACATCCCTTCCTATGGCCTCTGCCCCATGTGCTCCCGTGCAATGCTGCGCGTGGGAGTGTGGCTGTGGCCCGGCGTGTGCGAGTGTCGGCACATCCCTGTGCTTGTGCTCTCGTGGGAACAGCCCCGGAGAGCCTGTGGCCTGCACGGGGATGGTTGTGCTCAGGGCAGGGCACTTGTGTGCAGCCCCCGTGGCCGTGTGCCTGTGCCCGTGTGCTGGGCTCTGTGCGTCTGGGCTCATCTCTGTGCACACCTGGGCAGGCTGGCAATGTGCCAGTGCCCCTGTGGGTGCCCACAGCTGTGCCTGAGCTGGCCTCTCAGCCCACCCCTTGCAAGCCCCACAGCGACTGCCCTGCCCAGCAGAGCCAAGCACTCACACACACTCAGCCCCACCTCCTGACCTGCAGGAGCCTGGAGAGGCCCACGGCACTCCCGTCTCACCGACGACAATCCCCAACCCAGGCCATCCCTTTGATGCCATGTCCATGCAGCCTTGTGGCACGGAGCCGTTTCCCAGGCTCCTTGCTCCAGCCTCCTGGAGAGGCTTTGAGGTTCCAGGGTTCTGGTGGCTCTGTGGGGATGGGGGAGTCCCGTGGCCTTTGTCCTGAGCCAGGAGCTATGGGAAAATGATGATGTCAGAGAGAACGAAGCACGTGGACACAAACTTTTGACTGTGTCTGGGAGGTGGAGGCTGGAAAATGGCAGAGCTTTTCCTCTCCCACACGCTGAAGGTGAAGGAGTGGCAGCCTCCAACACAGTGGGAGGATAGTTTTGGTTCTGTCCTCCCGCTGAGTCGATCCCATGAAACACCTGAGCTCCGTCTGTGTGGTTGGAAGCTGAGCAGAAATCTAATGTGAGGGAGGTGTGTAAAGAGAGGGGGCTGTGGAGCATACCCAGGCACTGCTGTTTCCCATTCCCTCATGTGTGACCTTCTGACATCATCTTCTCCTGATTGGAAGCTCTTTTGGGGAAGACAGGGTTTGTGACCTCCAATGGAAGAGGTAGAAAGGAAACTCCACTATGGAGTCGCCACGCTCGGCTGCCTCCACCTTTTGTCGTGAGCTGAGTTCAAGAGTTCCTTTGCACACAAGGAAGGAGGAAGCTGAGGGCCAGGATTGGATGCAAAAGTATTTTATTGATTCTAAGGAAGAAAAGGAGGTAGATCCAAGAGGACACAGGAGCAGCCACTGGAGTGCAGTGGGAGTGTCCATTTGCCTGTCCTGAAGAGGGACAGAGGGAGGCAAACAGGTCCCACTGGGCTGGCATTGGGTGGTGCTGAGAGGAAGGGAAGAGAAGGGAAGAGCGTTGAAGAAAATAACAGTAAACCAAGGGCACAAATCCATTCTGCCTAAGATCCATCTTCAGTGCAGCTCCACGTTGTGAGGTCGGGGAGGTTCTGGCCCAAGGAAGTTGCCAGCAGATTTAGCAGGGGGGACAACATCTGCTGCCATAGCAGTTGGTGATGCAGGAGATGTCAAAGCCCCCGGAGCTGATGGGCACTCCGCCACAGCTGAGGATGTTGCCAACGGCAGCGGAGGTGGAGGATCCCACGGCGGTGTTCTGTGGGAAGGAGCTGAGGATGGGGCCGGGCAGGGTCACCAGCACAGCAGGCGGCTCAATGACGACATGGGAGCTCTGGCACTGCCTGACACAGCACTCATTGCAGCTGCTGGCCAGCGGGCAGGGGCCGCAGGGCTGGCAGCAAGGGTCGCAGGGCCGGCAGCAGGACATGGCTCGGGGTCACAGGTGCACCTGGTGCAGAGGGCAGGCAGAAGGAGAAAGTGGGGACACATGAGAAGCAGCACTGCACCCAAACACCCTGCAGCCAAGGCACCTCCTGGCCCACATTGCAGTGCCCAGCTCAAAGCCCAGGAGCCAACTCAGCCAAGTGCAAGCCTCTCACTGTCTGCACAAGACCTTGTCTCCCTTGCCCTCTCCCAGCAGAAGCAGCTCCCAGCCCTGTGCTCCCAAATCCCGTCTCAGCTGAGACCTACAGCCAGGAAAGGGCTCCTCTTGAAGCAGCAGGAGCAGGATCTTCGCACTCACCTGAGGATTCCTGAGGAGAAGGAGGTGAGAGAAGTGGATGAGAGAGCAGAGACTTGGACTGCCTTTTATAGCAGTCCTGCCCTGCCTCAGGCCCAGAGGCACCTTTGTGGAAGGCATAATTTTCTGACCAGCTCATGTCAAATGTGCACCATCCCAGCTAATGGTAGGGGCTGTGTCCTGGTTTCCTGCACTGCGGCCTCTATTTCCTGGCTTCTGCCGTCTGCGTTCCTATCTGGAGAGTTCTGTTGAGGGCCATGATGAGAGGCCCAAGAATTTCCAGGATATAACCACGTCACAGTAGGCCGAATGCTCGCATCATGCTCTGGTAGCATTCCATGCAGGCACATGACACAAACCCGTGGCATTCCTGTGGTTTTCTTTGTGGCAAAATTCTCAGGGCATCACTCTCATTCTTCCTGTATACCTGCCCATCTCTCCCTCACCTCTCGGGGACATCCCATGAGTGCAGCCTGTTTGCCTGGCCCATTCTGCAAGTGCATTAGGGACATCAGGTATCCTTGGTGGTCTGCTTTCCCCTCTACTGCATGTGCCTTTGGCCA
Source organism: Cyanistes caeruleus (assembly GCF_971803275.1). Lineage (NCBI taxonomy): Eukaryota > Metazoa > Chordata > Aves > Passeriformes > Paridae > Cyanistes > Cyanistes caeruleus. Next base: position 1,892,933 of record NC_141727.1, on the reverse strand, counting down.
ACAGTCCCTGGCCCGTTTCTGCAGCTCCTTCCTGCTCTTGCCCCGGGCTGGATTACCAGCTGTGCCCGGTGGAGCTTGGCTGGACGGATGGTGCCCCGCAAGGCGCTCTATCCATCCCCTTCCTCCTCTGGGCAGAGAAGATAAAATAAAGCAAACCAGAAACCAACTTGAAGCTTGGTAGAAGTCAGTTTGCTCAAGCAAATGTGAGAGCTTCTGCATGTGGAAATACACTGGGAAAAAGAAAAGGATTTCATCTCCTCCTTCCCACAGGAAGTAGGGGCTGGCCACTTCCCTGGCTGCAGGCCTTCCTCATGTGTCCTGGTGGCTCACAAAGGCAAACTTTGTAAGTAAGGCTGCAGGAATGGGCTCTGTGAGAAGAGTGCAGTGGCTCCTGCCATGTCTGCCTGAGTCATCTCCACCTGTGTGCAGAGGGGACTCAGTCCAGCCCAACACGGAGCACATTTGTCACACTGCTGATGTCTCTCTGCAGGCAGATTTCATTGGCAATGCTTTGGGCTGGAAGGCAAGTTCAAGGGCAGTTCTTTCCACTCCTCCTGCCCTCAACAGATGGGCACTGATGCCAGCCACTAAAGCGGCTTGCTGAAAGCTGTGTCCAGCCTGCTCTTGCACACTTCCCGCCTTGAGGCATCCAAAACCTTTCTGGGCAAGGTATTACAATGCCTCAGCACCCTCAGACAGAGGGACATCTTTCCCAGCTCCAAGGGAAAAGGGAACAGGGAATCCCTGGAGGGCAGGGATTGTAATGCTGGGATTCCTCCACCTTGTTTCTCATCACAAATCCGCAAGTGATGTCACAGAAAGAGGGGGAAATCAGAAGCCAAGGTTTGAATGCAAAAACTATTTTATTGAGTCAAAAGAAGAAAAGGAGGAGGCTCACAGAGGGCACCAGGAGCAGCCACTATGACACCCCAGTGATTCCTGACGTCCTGGCCTGCAGAGGAGAAAAGTGCAAGAGGTCTCACTAGGCCGTCCATGAGTGGCGGTGACAGGAAAGGAATGGAACAGGAAAATGAGAGCACGAGGAGAAGGAAACACTAGTGCAAAGCTCTAAATCCAATGTCTTAAATTTCTGACTTCATTCCAGCTCCATGTTGTGAGGTCTTGGAGGTTCTGGCCCAAGGATATTGGCGGCAGCGTCTTTAGCAAGGACGACAACATCTGCTGCCACCGTAGCAGTTGGTGATGCAGGAGATGTCAAAGCCCCCGGAGCTGATGGGCACTCCCTCAGAGCTGAGGATGCTGCCAACGGCAGCGGAGGTGGAGGATCCCACGGCGGTGTTCTGTGGGAAGGAGCTGAGGATGGGGCCGGGCAGGGTCACCAGCACAGCAGGCGGCTCAATGACGACATGGGAGCTCTGGCACTGCCTGACACAGCACTCATTGCAGCTGCTGGCCAGCGGGCAGGGGCCGCAGGACTGGCAGCAAGGGTTGCAGGGCTGGCACTGCTGGCACTTCTCAGGGCAGGACATGTCTGGAGCCTGGCGCTGCACCTGGCGCAGGGAGGGAGCAGAGCACACGCACATCTGAGACACAGCCCGCAAAGCACCCCCAGCAAGACAAGGCCCCTGCTGCCCGTGGAGCTCCAGGCTGTGCCGCCCCAAACTGGGGATCCTTTGCCTGAGCCCAGCTCGCTCCTTCCGAGCTCAGCCTGGCCCAGCCATGCTCCTGCCCAACCTGCATGAAAATCAGCACCTCAGCCCAGCCTCAGCCTCTGGCCAGAACACACGGCCTTCCCTCTGCCCACACCTCCGCCACCAAGGCAGAACAGCCCCAGAAGAAGAAGGAGCAGGAACAAGGGCTGGAAAGCTCAGTGCTGTCCTCGAGAGGGTGCAGGAGAAAGGGACTTGCAACTCACCTGTTTCCCAAGGAGAAGGAGGAGACAGAAGTGGTTGAGAGAGCCACCTGTTAGGCTGCCTTTTATCCTGGCCCCACACTGCCTCAGGGCCCACATTCCTTGCTGAATAAGTGAGGAAATCCCTGTATGAGCCAAATGAATGGAAAGATCTCAGGGAATGCTATGTCATGTGTTGCTGTTTCCCTCTACAATGACTTTGCAGTTCCTGGCTTCAGGAATCATTGCTGTTTTCTCAAAGACATCTCTTTGGAGTGCTGGCATGTGAGATCCCAGGTTTCCTGGGGGCACGGATGTGTCAGTGTGGTCAGAGGTCATGAAGTCTGTGAAGAAGGGATCCTGAGGAGGCAGGTGATGCCAGCCTGGGGCATTCTGGTGCAGATTTATCATGCTGCCAGATTTTTGTAATTCCTGATGACTGGAAGGGCCTCACCTGCTGCCAGCCCTCCAGTCTTTTCCTCACCACCTAACGGCTCCACATGATGATTTGTCATCTGAATCAAAACTCTTTGCCCTCCTACTCCTCCTCCTTTTCCTGCACAATCCTTGAGGCGCCTGTGGCACTGCAGCCTGAGCAGCTGTCCTGCTGTGTGTGCTCCGAATTTGCTGTGGACAGGAACTCCCCATCATCTCCTCAGTCACATCCCTTCCTATGGCCTCTGCCCCATGTGCTCCCGTGCAATGCTGCGCGTGGGAGTGTGGCTGTGGCCCGGCGTGTGCGAGTGTCGGCACATCCCTGTGCTTGTGCTCTCGTGGGAACAGCCCCGGAGAGCCTGTGGCCTGCACGGGGATGGTTGTGCTCAGGGCAGGGCACTTGTGTGCAGCCCCCGTGGCCGTGTGCCTGTGCCCGTGTGCTGGGCTCTGTGCGTCTGGGCTCATCTCTGTGCACACCTGGGCAGGCTGGCAATGTGCCAGTGCCCCTGTGGGTGCCCACAGCTGTGCCTGAGCTGGCCTCTCAGCCCACCCCTTGCAAGCCCCACAGCGACTGCCCTGCCCAGCAGAGCCAAGCACTCACACACACTCAGCCCCACCTCCTGACCTGCAGGAGCCTGGAGAGGCCCACGGCACTCCCGTCTCACCGATGACAATCCCCAACCCAGGCCATCCCTTTGATGCCATGTCCATGCAGCCTTGTGGCACGGAGCCGTTTCCCAGGCTCCTTGCTCCAGCCTCCTGGAGAGGCTTTGAGGTTCCAGGGTTCTGGTGGCTCTGTGGGGATGGGGGAGTCCCGTGGCCTTTGTCCTGAGCCAGGAGCTATGGGAAAATGATGATGTCAGAGAGAACGAGGCATGTGGAGACAAACTTTTGACTGTGTCTTGGAGGTAGATGTAGGAGGTTGAAAAGGACAGTAGAATATTTCAACATGTCATTCAGACAAGAGTAGTATCCCAGACCAGCAGATCTTTGGAGAAATATCTAAAGGATGTAGCTTTGGTAAACAGAAGTCTTGCAAAAGAGAAGCAAAATGCCAACTCCGCTCTGCAAGGCTGTCAAACAGAAGTTCTGCTAAGCAATAATATTTGGCTTACTCTAAAGTGGTGCTTGTACCAGCTATCTAAAAACGATATCAGACTTGAGGATAGACCCCAGGGAAGCATCGAAGTTCAGTTGTGACTAATGCATTTTTAATCAGGGTGTATGATAGAAAATCTTTCCCTCATGCTCAGTGCACTGAATTTAAGGAAGGATGTCCCTAGTGCCCCACACTGCAATGAAGAATTCCTGCTTTCTAATGCTCAAAGCTGTTATAAATTGTCTGTATGTCTGATTTGAGAATCATTTTTGGCCACTTAGATGGGACACTTTACCTGATCTTCTGTGGATCTGAGGGATCTCTGGCAAGCACTGGGATTTTCCTGGGGAAGACCACAGACCCATGGAGCAGTCTGGGATGCATGTAAGGTGCCACTTAATAATAAGGGTTTCTTTTGGCAATCCCACTTGTATAAGGTATGTGATCCTGCGGTGCTGTGGATTATTTGGTTATTTTTGGTTATTTGCTGTGGCTATTCTGGTATTTCATATTTGACTTGGTTTAAACAACTGATGATACTTTCGTGTTTGCATTTGTATCAGCATAGTAATAATTTTGGTCTAGTATTTGGAAATGGGGGTGGACAATCAAAAGTTACAATGGTAAAAAAATCCTCTCTTGTTTGCATTTGGTGATACTGAAGGAAGTTTTGTGGTTCTTGGATGAACCAGTGAAGGACTCCATAGAAAAGTTGTTCCAAAAAAATTTTTTTTGTATGGCTGTTACCAAACTAAAGCCATGAAACACCTCAGGCCTGTCTGTCTGGACAGAAGCTGGGCTGAACACAAAGTGTGAGGGCAGTATTGGAAGGGAGGAGGTTGTGGGGCAACCCAGGCCTTGCTGTTTTCCATTCCCTGCCATCTTCACCCTGACAGTCATTTCTGTGGAGTTGCCAAGTGTTGCTCTGAAAATTAAGGCTTCTGATCTTGTTCTCATAGTTTCTAGCCACTTTCCCAGGAAAGTAACTATAAACATAGATGTTTATACATTCTTTCAGAGAAGCATCTTTAGATGGACATTTCTCGTGACCAATGTGATTGGGAAGGTGGTAACCTAACTATCCAATCCCTGGTCATTCTTGAGAAGCTATAAAAACTGGAGTCACAAAAACAAAAGTTCCTTTTTTTCCCGTATCATACATTGAGCTGTGTCCATGTGAATCATTTTGTGTCCTACAGCTATAGCCACGGTTGTGCTTGTCAACTCCAATGGAAAGGACACAAAGAAAAATCCACCATAATGTCCACCCTCAGCTTCCTCCAAATTTTGCCCTGAGCTGAATGAAAGACTTTACACAGAAAGAAGAACAAAGCAAAGGGCCATGTTCGGATGCAAAACAGCTTTATTGAGGGTAAGGAAGAAAAAGCGGAAGCTCACAGGGGGCACCAAGGGCAGCCGGTAAGATGCAATAAGGGTGTCTGTCTGCTTGGCCTGCAGATGGAGGGAGGGAGGCAAACAGGTGCACAAGGCTGGCACTGAGTGGTGCTGACAGGAAAGGAAGGGAAGAAAAAGGGAAGAGAGTGGTAGAAGGCAACAGTAAGGCAACATCATAAATGCAATGTTCCAAAAATTCCATCTTCAGTCCAGCACCATGTTTTCAGATCTTCGAGGTTGAGGTTCTTTCCCGAGAATATTGCCAGCAGATTTAGCAGGGGGGACAACATCTGCTGCCATAGCAGTTGGTGATGCAGGAGATGTCAAAGCCCCCGGAGCTGATGGGCACTCCACCACAGCTGAGGATGTTGCCAACAGCAGCGGAGGTGGAGGATCCCACGGCGGTGTTCTGTGGGAAGGAGCTGAGGACGGGGCCGGGCAGGGTCACCAGCACAGCAGGCGGCTCAATGACGACATGGGAGCTCTGGCACTGCCTGACACAGCACTCATTGCAGCTGCTGGCCAGCGGGCAGGGGCCGCAGGGCTGGCAGCAAGGGTCGCAGGGCCGGCAGCAGGACATGGCTCGGGGTCACAGGTGCACCTGGTGCAGAGGGCAGGCAGAAGGAGAAAGTGGGGACACATGAGAAGCAGCACTGCACCCAAACACCCTGCAGCCAAGGCAGTTCCTGGCCCACATTGCAGTGCCCAGCTCAAAGCCCAGGAGCCACCTCAGCCAAGTGCAAGCCTCTCACTGTCTGCACAAGACCTTCTCTCCCTTGCCCTCTCCCAGCCGAAGCAGCTCCCAGCCCTGTGCTCCCAAATCCCGTCTCAGCTGAGACCTACAGCCAGGAAAGAGCTGCTCTTGAAGCAGCAGGAGCAGGATCTTCGCACTCACCTGAGGATTCCTGAGGAGAAGGAGGTGAGAGAAGTGGATGAGAGAGCAGAGACTTGGACTGCCTTTTATAGCAGTCCTGCCCTGCCTCAGGCCCAGAGGCACCTTTGTGGAAGGCATAATTTTCTGACCAGCTCATGTCAAATGTGCACCATCCCAGCTAATGGTAGGGCTGTGTCCTGGTTTCCTGCATTGCTGCCTCTTCATTTCTTGGTTTCTGCCAGGTGAATTCCTATCTGAAATCTTGTGTTAGGGCTGGGATGAGATGCCCAAGAATTTAGGAGATTTGGACACTTCAGAACAGGCCAACTGCTCCGATCATGGTCTGGTGGCATTCCATGCAGGCATGTGTTGCATCTTGATTCGTCCCTACTGCGTCAGCCTTCAGCCAACAGTCCATACCCATTTCTCCACCTCGTTTTTGCTCTTCTCTTGTGCTGTATTTTGTTCCTCTCCAGGAGCCACAGCCAGGACACTTCCTCCAGAAAAGTTCTGCCCAGTGTTCCCAGTGCCCCTTCTCCAGGCACATGCTGGTCTTTCTCATGACATGTTCTTACCAACAATCCTTGGTGGTTATTACCAGCTATGCTGGGTTGACCTTGGCTGGAAGGCCAGTGCTCTCCAAGTCACTGTGTGACTCTCCCTTTTGAGGTGAACAGGGATGAGAAAATAAGAAGGAAATCAACTTCAATATTAAGAAATGGCAGTTGGCTAAAGCAAAAGCCAAAGGTTTTGCCTTTAGTAGTAAACATGAAAAACCCACTTTTTTTGCTCTACTTCCAATCAGATAGTTCTATCAGCCCACGTCCCAGGAAGCAGGGCTTGAGCGCATGTAATGGTGTTACTTGAAGGCAAACATTGCAAATAACAAATGCCCACCCTTGTTTCTCCTTTCTATAGCTGTTGTTGTGTCTGAGCTCATGTCATATGGCGTAGGATATCCCTTTTACTCAGTTTGGGTCAACTGTCAGAGTCTTGTCCGCTCCCAGGATCTTGCCACCCCCCAGCTCCTGGTTAGGATGGGAATGTTGGAGAGACAGTGCTGATGCTGTGTGAGCACTGCTCAGCAGGAGACAAAGAACTGGAGTGTTATGGGCACCTTTATAACTCCCAGTGCAGAGCACAGCTCTGCCATGGCTGCTGTGGGGAACATGAACAGCATCTCTGCCAGCCCAAACACACCCACAAGCCTTGGCTGTCTCCAGGGACATCCAGCTGTCCATGTTTGAGATATTAACATCAACCCTTATCTCCTACATTTGTCCACTGGGATGGGACACAGTCTCTTCCTGTCCAGGCCAATGCCACCACTCAGACTGGTGCTGAGTAGGGTGCAGGCTAAGACCTTATAGCAAATGAGGTGATGCAACTGAAGGGATCAAGGTCTAGCTCTGAGATGTAGGATAGACATTCTGGGTGATACAGTGGCAGTCAAGAACTTTAGTTCCTTGGGAGAAGAAGCCAACACCTACCAACACACTATGTCCTTCCATTTAGTGTCAAAGATTGATGAAGTCTGCATTACCCCTTAAAGATATTGGTAGACGGCAGTGGTTTTCAAAACAATCCAAATTCCCTTCATAATGGTGATATTTCATCAGAGGTGCTTTGGAAAATGAGAGAATGCTGGGTGAGAACTCTCAAAGAGCAAAAGCTATGGTAGGACACCTACTGAGCCAGGCATCACTCTGCAGCCTGGAGATGGATGGCAATGTATGGAAATCAGTCCCTTTGGGAATTAACACATTCTTTAAGCAAGGCTTAAGCAATGGCTCACATTTACAGACAGCACCAAAGATGCTTTTTTAGGCAAAACACTCTGATCCGTTTCTGGAGAAGTAGAGAAAGGTGGTAGGAATGGCCTTCCATCACCATCCCATACTGAGACTAATTGACTCTCCACATGGAGCAGTGACCAGCTTGGCCCTTCAGTTCATCCAGGAGGACAGGTGCTCTGATCAATGAGATGTGGTCGTGGAAAGTTCCAGTCTCTGTTCCATGGATGCCAAACCACATTCTGCTGAGTACCAGTGATGAACAGTGTTGTCTTCAGGCTCCCTGGATTGAAAGTGCTCCACCCATCTTCCCTAAAGCAGGGACTAAGAGAATCAAGATCCTGTCATTCAGCTTCCTCCTGCTCTAATCCCCAAACCTCCTGCCCATTCAGACATAAAAGGGCTGAAAATGGGCTGCCAAACACTAATGTGTAGCCAGTAGTCCCCAGGATATGCAGAGCCCCCAGGGAAGCCCAGTGTACCAAGCCAAGCTCCAGCACCACCTTGGTGAACTGTGAAGCTCTGGACTGCAGTCAAAATTTGGAGTAGGAAGCACTGCCTAACTCTTCTACTTAACCTGTTATAATACAGGATATTGTTCCCCCTTACCATCACATCAGCATAAATGCAATTGGCCAGAATGTGGTTGCACAAGTGCTGTACACTACCCAGCAGCATTTGGGGGTGTGTTCACACACGTCCACAAGCACATGGATGTGCAGGTAGCCAACACACACTGTGGTTCAGGCTGCAGTGCAAGAGGAGCCTCAGGAACTCTGCAGACAGGAAATGAATAAAAACAGATTTTATGAGGAGGACAAGGCACATATAAAGGGACACCAAAAAGAAAGAGGCAAAGGCGGAAACAAGAGGAAAGGAAGGGCCCGTCAACTAAGCAGAAAAATAAAAAATCCTAAAAAGTGCACCAGCTGGCATCACCTGCCTCCTCAGGATCCCTTCTGCACTGACTTCATGACCTCTGACCACACTGACACAGTTGTGCCCCCAGGAAACCTGGGATCTCACATGCCAGCACTCCAAAGAGATGTCTTTGAGAAAACAGCAATGATTCCTGAAGCCAGGAACTGCAAAGTCATTGTAGAGGGAAACAGCAACACATGACATAGCATTCCCTGAGATCTTTCCATTCATTTGGCTCATACAGGGATTTCCTCACTTATTCAGCAAGGAATGTGGGCCCTGAGGCAGTGTGGGGCCAGGATAAAAGGCAGCCTAACAGGTGGCTCTCTCAACCACTTCTGTCTCCTCCTTCTCCTTGGGAAACAGGTGAGTTGCAAGTCCCTTTCTCCTGCACCCTCTCGAGGACAGCACTGAGCTTTCCAGCCCTTGTTCCTGCTCCTTCTTCTTCTGGGGCTGTTCTGCCTTGGTGGCGGAGGTGTGGGCAGAGGGAAGGCCGTGTGTTCTGGCCAGAGGCTGAGGCTGGGCTGAGGTGCTGATTTTCATGCAGGTTGGGCAGGAGCATGGCTGGGCCAGGCTGAGCTCGGAAGGAGCGAGCTGGGCTCAGGCAAAGGATCCCCAGTTTGGGGCGGCACAGCCTGGAGCTCCACGGGCAGCAGGGGCCTTGTCTTGCTGGGGGTGCTTTGCGGGCTGTGTCTCAGATGTGCGTGTGCTCTGCTCCCTCCCTGCGCCAGGTGCAGCGCCAGGCTCCAGACATGTCCTGCCCTGAGAAGTGCCAGCAGTGCCAGCCCTGCAACCCTTGCTGCCAGTCCTGCGGCCCCTGCCCGCTGGCCAGCAGCTGCAATGAGTGCTGTGTCAGGCAGTGCCAGAGCTCCCATGTCGTCATTGAGCCGCCTGCTGTGCTGGTGACCCTGCCCGGCCCCATCCTCAGCTCCTTCCCACAGAACACCGCCGTGGGATCCTCCACCTCCGCTGCCGTTGGCAGCATCCTCAGCTCTGAGGGAGTGCCCATCAGCTCCGGGGGCTTTGACATCTCCTGCATCACCAACTGCTACGGTGGCAGCAGATGTTGTCGTCCTTGCTAAAGACGCTGCCGCCAATATCCTTGGGCCAGAACCTCCAAGACCTCACAACATGGAGCTGGAATGAAGTCAGAAATTTAAGACATTGGATTTAGAGCTTTGCACTAGTGTTTCCTTCTCCTCGTGCTCTCATTTTCCTGTTCCATTCCTTTCCTATCACCGCCACTCATGGACGGCCTAGTGAGACCTCTTGCACTTTTCTCCTCTGCAGGCCAGGACGTCAGGAATCACTGGGGCGTCATAGTGGCTGCTCCTGGTGCCCTCTGTGAGCCTCCTCCTTTTCTTCTTTTGACCCAATAAAATAGTTTTTGCATTCAAACCTTGGCTTCTGATTTCCCCCTCTTTCTGTGACATCACTTGCGGATTTGCGATGAGAAACAAGGTGGAGGAATCCCAGCATTACAATCCCTGCCCTGCAACTATCCATGTTCCCTTTTCCCTTGGAGCTGGGAAAGATGTCCCTCTGTCTGAGGGTGCTGAGGCATTGTAATACCTTGCCCAGAAAGGTTTTGGATGCCTCAAGGCGGGAAGTGTGCAAGAGCAGGCTGGACACAGCTTTCAGCAAGCCGCTTTAGTGGCTGGCATCAGTGCCCATCTGTTGAGGGCAGGAGGAGTGGAAAGAACTGCCCTTGAACTTGCCTTCCAGCCCAAAGCATTGCCAATGAAATCTGCCTGCAGAGAGACATCAGCAGTGTGACAAATGTGCTCCGTGTTGGGCTGGACTGAGTCCCCTCTGCACACAGGTGGAGATGACTCAGGCAGACATGGCAGGAGCCACTGCACTCTTCTCACAGAGCCCATTCCTGCAGCCTTACTTACAAAGTTTGCCTTTGTGAGCCACCAGGACACATGAGGAAGGCCTGCAGCCAGGGAAGTGGCCAGCCCCTACTTCCTGTGGGAAGGAGGAGATGAAATCCTTTTCTTTTTCCCAGTGTATTTCCACATGCAGAAGCTCTCACATTTGCTTGAGCAAACTGACTTCTACCAAGCTTCAAGTTGGTTTCTGGTTTGCTTTATTTTATCTTCTCTGCCCAGAGGAGGAAGGGGATGGATAGAGCGCCTTGCGGGGCACCATCTGTCCAGCCAAGCTCCACCGGGCACAGCTGGTAATCCAGCCCGGGGCAAGAGCAGGAAGGAGCTGCAGAAACGGGCCAGGGACTGTTGACCAAAGGCACATGTAGTAGAGGGGAAAGCAGACCACCAAGGATACCTGATGTCCCTAATGCACTTGCAGAATGGGCCAGGCAAACAGGCTGCACGTCAAAACTCATGGGATGTCCTCGAGAGGTGAGGGAGAGATGGGCAGGTATACAGGAAGAATGAGAGTGATGCCCTGAGAATTTTGCCACAAAGAAAACCACAGGAATGCCACGGGTTTGTGTCATGTGCCTGCATGGAATGCTACCAGAGCATGATGCGAGCATTCGGCCTACTGTGACGTGGTTATATCCTGGAAATTCTTGGGCCTCTCATCATGGCCCTCAACAGAACTCTCCAGATAGGAACGCAGACGGCAGAAGCCAGGAAATAGAGGCTGCAGTGCAGGAAACCAGGACACAGCCCCTACCATTAGCTGGGATGGTGCACATTTGACATGAGCAGGTCAGAAAATTATGCCTTCCACAAAGGTGCCTCTGGGCCTGAGGCAGGGCAGGACTGCTATAAAAGGCAGCCCAAGTCTCTGCTCTCTCATCCACTTCTCTCACCTCCTTCTCCTCAGGTGAGTGCGAAGATCCTGCTCCTGCTGCTTCAAGAGCAGTTCTTTCCTGGCTGTAGGTCTCAGCTGAGACGGGATTTGGGAGCACAGGGCTGGGAGCTGCTTCTGCTGGGAGAGGGCAAGGGAGACAAGGTCTTGTGCAGACAGTGAGAGGCTTGCACTTGGCTGAGGTGGCTCCTGGGCTTTGAGCTGGGCACTGCAATGTGGGCCAGGAGCTGCCTTGGCTGCAGGGTGTTTGGGTGCAGTGCTGCTCCTCATGTGTCCCCACTTTCTCCTTCTGCCTGCCCTCTGCACCAGGTGCACCTGTGACCCCGAGCCATGTCCTGCTGCAAGCCCTGTGACCCTTGCTGCCAGCCCTGCGGCCCCTGCCCGCTGGCCAGCAGCTGCAATGAGTGCTGTGTCAGGCAGTGCCAGAGCTCCCATGTCGTCATTGAGCCGCCTGCTGTGCTGGTGACCCTGCCCGGCCCCGTCCTCAGCTCCTTCCCACAGAACACCGCCGTGGGATCCTCCACCTCCGCTGCCGTTGGCAACATCCTCAGCTCTGGCGGAGTGCCCATCAGCTCCGGGGGCTTTGACATCTCCTGCATCACCAACTGCTATGGCAGCAGATGTTGTCCCCCCTGCTAAATCTGCTGGCAACTTCCTTGGGCCAGAACCTCCAAGACCTCACAACGTGGAGCTGCACTGAAGATGGATCTTAGGCAGAATGGATTTGTGCCCTTGGTTTACTGTTATTTTCTTCAACGCTCTTCCCTTCTCTTCCCTTCCTCTCAGCACCACCCAATGCCAGCCCAGTGGGACCTGTTTGCCTCCCTCTGTCCCTCTTCAGGACAGGCAAATGGACACTCCCACTGCACTCCAGTGGCTGCTCCTGTGTCCTCTTGGATCTACCTCCTTTTCTTCCTTAGAATCAATAAAATACTTTTGCATCCAATCCTGGCCATCAGCTTCCTCCTTCCTTGTGTGCAAAGGAACTCTTGAACTCAGCTCACGACAAAAGGTGGAGGCAGCCGAGCGTGGCGACTCCATAGTGGAGTTTCCTTTCTACCTCTTCCATTGGAGGTCACAAACCCTGTCTTCCCCAAAAGAGCTTCCAATCAGGAGAAGATGATGTCAGAAGGTCACACATGAGGGAATGGGAAACAGCAGTGCCTGGGTATGCTCCACAGCCCCCTCTCTTTACACACCTCCCTCACATTAGATTTCTGCTCAGCTTCCAACCACACAGACGGAGCTCAGGTGTTTCATGGGATCGACTCAGCGGGAGGACAGAACCAAAACTATCCTCCCACTGTGTTGGAGGCTGCCACTCCTTCACCTTCAGCGTGTGGGAGAGGAAAAGCTCTGCCATTTTCCAGCCTCCACCTCCCAGACACAGTCAAAAGTTTGTCTCCACGTGCTTCGTTCTCTCTGACATCATCATTTTCCCATAGCTCCTGGCTCAGGACAAAGGCCACGGGACTCCCCCATCCCCACAGAGCCACCAGAACCCTGGAACCTCAAAGCCTCTCCAGGAGGCTGGAGCAAGGAGCCTGGGAAACGGCTCCGTGCCACAAGGCTGCATGGACATGGCATCAAAGGGATGGCCTGGGTTGGGGATTGTCGTCGGTGAGACGGGAGTGCCGTGGGCCTCTCCAGGCTCCTGCAGGTCAGGAGGTGGGGCTGAGTGTGTGTGAGTGGTTGGCACTGCTGGGCAGGGCAGTCGCTGTGGGGCTTGCAAGGGGTGGGCTGAGAGGCCAGCTCAGGCACAGCTGTGGGCACCCACAGGGGCACTGGCACATTGCCAGCCTGCCCAGGTGTGCACAGAGATGAGCCCAGACGCACAGAGCCCAGCACACGGGCACAGGCACACGGCCACGGGGGCTGCACACAAGTGCCCTGCCCTGAGCACAACCATCCCCGTGCAGGCCACAGGCTCTCCGGGGCTGTTCCCACGAGAGCACAAGCACAGGGATGTGCCGACACTCGCACACGCCGGGCCACAGCCACACTCCCACGCGCAGCATTGCACGGGAGCACATGGGGCAGAGGCCATAGGAAGGGATGTGACTGAGGAGATGATGGGGAGTTCCTGTCCACAGCAAATTCGGAGCGCACACAGCAGGACAGCTGCTCAGGCTGCAGTGCCACAGGCGCCTCAAGGATTGTGCAGGAAAAGGAGGAGGAGTAGGAGGGCAAAGAGTTTTGATTCAGATGACAAATCATCATGTGGAGCCGTTAGGTGGTGAGGAAAAGACTGGAGGGCTGGCAGCAGGTGAGGCCCTTCCAGTCATCAGGAATTACAAAAATCTGGCAGCATGATAAATCTGCACCAGAATGCCCCAGGCTGGCATCACCTGCCTCCTCAGGATCCCTTCTGCACAGACTTCATGACCTCTGACCACACTGACACATCCGTGCCCCCAGGAAACCTGGGATCTCACATGCCAGCACTCCAAAGAGATGTCTTTGAGAAAACAGCAATGATTCCTGAAGCCAGGAACTGCAAAGTCATTGTAGAGGGAAACAGCAACACATGACATAGCATTCCCTGAGATCTTTCCATTCATTTGGCTCATACAGGGATTTCCTCACTTATTCAGCAAGGAATGTGGGCCCTGAGGCAGTGTGGGGCCAGGATAAAAGGCAGCCTAACAGGTGGCTCTCTCAACCACTTCTGTCTCCTCCTTCTCCTTGGGAAACAGGTGAGTTGCAAGTCCCTTTCTCCTGCACCCTCTCGAGGACAGCACTGAGCTTTCCAGCCCTTGTTCCTGCTCCTTCTTCTTCTGGGGCTGTTCTGCCTTGGTGGCGGAGGTGTGGGCAGAGGGAAGGCCGTGTGTTCTGGCCAGAGGCTGAGGCTGGGCTGAGGTGCTGATTTTCATGCAGGTTGGGCAGGAGCATGGCTGGGCCAGGCTGAGCTCGGAAGGAGCGAGCTGGGCTCAGGCAAAGGATCCCCAGTTTGGGGCGGCACAGCCTGGAGCTCCACGGGCAGCAGGGGCCTTGTCTTGCTGGGGGTGCTTTGCGGGCTGTGTCTCAGATGTGCGTGTGCTCTGCTCCCTCCCTGCGCCAGGTGCAGCGCCAGGCTCCAGACATGTCCTGCCCTGAGAAGTGCCAGCAGTGCCAGCCCTGCAACCCTTGCTGCCAGTCCTGCGGCCCCTGCCCGCTGGCCAGCAGCTGCAATGAGTGCTGTGTCAGGCAGTGCCAGAGCTCCCATGTCGTCATTGAGCCGCCTGCTGTGCTGGTGACCCTGCCCGGCCCCATCCTCAGCTCCTTCCCACAGAACACCGCCGTGGGATCCTCCACCTCCGCTGCCGTTGGCAGCATCCTCAGCTCTGAGGGAGTGCCCATCAGCTCCGGGGGCTTTGACATCTCCTGCATCACCAACTGCTACGGTGGCAGCAGATGTTGTCGTCCTTGCTAAAGACGCTGCCGCCAATATCCTTGGGCCAGAACCTCCAAGACCTCACAACATGGAGCTGGAATGAAGTCAGAAATTTAAGACATTGGATTTAGAGCTTTGCACTAGTGTTTCCTTCTCCTCGTGCTCTCATTTTCCTGTTCCATTCCTTTCCTGTCACCGCCACTCATGGACGGCCTAGTGAGACCTCTTGCACTTTTCTCCTCTGCAGGCCAGGACGTCAGGAATCACTGGGGCGTCATAGTGGCTGCTCCTGGTGCCCTCTGTGAGCCTCCTCCTTTTCTTCTTTTGACCCAATAAAATAGTTTTTGCATTCAAACCTTGGCTTCTGATTTCCCCCTCTTTCTGTGACATCACTTGCGGATTTGCGATGAGAAACAAGGTGGAGGAATCCCAGCATTACAATCCCTGCCCTGCAACTATCCATGTTCCTTTTTCCCTTGGAGCTGGGAAAGATGTCCCTCTGTCTGAGGGTGCTGAGGCATTGTAATACCTTGCCCAGAAAGGTTTTGGATGCCTCAAGGCGGGAAGTGTGCAAGAGCAGGCTGGACACAGCTTTCAGCAAGCCGCTTTAGTGGCTGGCATCAGTGCCCATCTGTTGAGGGCAGGAGGAGTGGAAAGAACTGCCCTTGAACTTGCCTTCCAGCCCAAAGCATTGCCAATGAAATCTGCCTGCAGAGAGACATCAGCAGTGTGACAAATGTGCTCCGTGTTGGGCTGGACTGAGTCCCCTCTGCACACAGGTGGAGATGACTCAGGCAGACATGGCAGGAGCCACTGCACTCTTCTCACAGAGCCCATTCCTGCAGCCTTACTTACAAAGTTTGCCTTTGTGAGCCACCAGGACACATGAGGAAGGCCTGCAGCCAGGGAAGTGGCCAGCCCCTACTTCCTGTGGGAAGGAGGAGATGAAATCCTTTTCTTTTTCCCAGTGTATTTCCACATGCAGAAGCTCTCACATTTGCTTGAGCAAACTGACTTCTACCAAGCTTCAAGTTGGTTTCTGGTTTGCTTTATTTTATCTTCTCTGCCCAGAGGAGGAAGGGGATGGATAGAGCGCCTTGCGGGGCACCATCCGTCCAGCCAAGCTCCACCGGGCACAGCTGGTAATCCAGCCCGGGGCAAGAGCAGGAAGGAGCTGCAGAAACGGGCCAGGGACTGTTGACCAAAGGCACATGTAGTAGAGGGGAAAGCAGACCACCAAGGATACCTGATGTCCCTAATGCACTTGCAGAATGGGCCAGGCAAACAGGCTGCACGTCAAAACTCATGGGATGTCCCCGAGAGGTGAGGGAGAGATGGGCAGGTATACAGGAAGAATGAGAGTGATGCCCTGAGAATTTTGCCACAAAGAAAACCACAGGAATGCCACGGGTTTGTGTCATGTGCCTGCATGGAATGCTACCAGAGCATGATGCGAGCATTCGGCCTACTGTGACGTGGTTATATCCTGGAAATTCTTGGGCCTCTCATCATGGCCCTCAACAGAACTCTCCAGATAGGAACGCAGACGGCAGAAGCCAGGAAATAGAGGCCGCAGTGCAGGAAACCAGGACACAGCCCCTACCATTAGCTGGGATGGTGCACATTTGACATGAGCTGGTCAGAAAATTATGCCTTCCACAAAGGTGCCTCTGGGCCTGAGGCAGGGCAGGACTGCTATAAAAGGCAGCCCCAGTCTCTGCTCTCTCATCCACTTCTCTCACCTCCTTCTCCTCAGGTGAGTGCGAAGATCCTGCTCCTGCTGCTTCAAGAGCAGTTCTTTCCTGGCTGTAGGTCTCAGCTGAGACGGGATTTGGGAGCACAGGGCTGGGAGCTGCTTCTGCTGGGAGAGGGCAAGGGAGACAAGGTCTTGTGCAGACAGTGAGAGGCTTGCACTTGGCTGAGGTGGCTCCTGGGCTTTGAGCTGGGCACTGCAATGTGGGCCAGGAGGTGCCTTGGCTGCAGGGTGTTTGGGTGCAGTGCTGCTTCTCATGTGTCCCCACTTTCTCCTTCTGCCTGCCCTCTGCACCAGGTGCACCTGTGACCCCGAGCCATGTCCTGCTGCAAGCCCTGCGACCCTTGCTGCCAGCCCTGCGGCCCCTGCCCGCTGGCCAGCAGCTGCAATGAGTGCTGTGTCAGGCAGTGCCAGAGCTCCCATGTCGTCATTGAGCCGCCTGCTGTGCTGGTGACCCTGCCCGGCCCCGTCCTCAGCTCCTTCCCACAGAACACCGCCGTGGGATCCTCCACCTCCGCTGCCGTTGGCAACATCCTCAGCTCTGGCGGAGTGCCCATCAGCTCCGGGGGCTTTGACATCTCCTGCATCACCAACTGCTATGGCAGCAGATGTTGTCCCCCCTGCTAAATCTGCTGGCAACTTCCTTGGGCCAGAACCTCCCCGACCTCACAACGTGGAGCTGCACTGAAGATGGATCTTAGGCAGAATGGATTTGTGCCCTTGGTTTACTGTTATTTTCTTCAACGCTCTTCCCTTCTCTTCCCTTCCTCTCAGCACCACCCAATGCCAGCCCAGTGGGACCTGTTTGCCTCCCTCTGTCCCTCTTCAGGACAGGCAAATGGACACTCCCACTGCACTCCAGTGGCTGCTCCTGTGTCCTCTTGGATCTACCTCCTTTTCTTCCTTAGAATCAATAAAATACTTTTGCATCCAATCCTGGCCCTCAGCTTCCTCCTTCCTTGTGTGCAAAGGAACTCTTGAACTCAGCTCACGACTAAAGGTGGAGGCAGCCGAGCGTGGCGACTCCATAGTGGAGTTTCCTTTCTACCTCTTCCATTGGAGGTCACAAACCCTGTCTTCCCCAAAAGAGCTTCCAATCAGGAGAAGATGATGTCAGAAGGTCACACATGAGGGAATGGGAAACAGCAGTGTCTGGGTATGTTCCACAGCCCCCTCTCTTTACACACCTCCCTCACATTAGATTTCTGCTCAGCTTCCAACCACACAGACGGAGCTCAGGTGTTTCATGGGATCGACTCAGCGGGAGGACAGAACCAAAACTATCCTCCCACTGTGTTGGAGGCTGCCACTCCTTCACCTTCTGCATGTGGGAGAGGAAAAGCTCTGCCATTTTCCAGCCTCCACCTCCCAGACACAGTCAAAAGTTTGTCTCCACGTGCTTCGTTCTCTCTGACATCATCATTTTCCCATAGCTCCTGGCTCAGGACAAAGGCCACGGGACTCCCCCATCCCCACAGAGCCACCAGAACCCTGGAACCTCAAAGCCTCTCCAGGAGGCTGGAGCAAGGAGCCTGGGAAACGGCTCCGTGCCACAAGGCTGCATGGACATGGCATCAAAGGGATGGCCTGGGTTGGGGATTGTCGTCGGTGAGACGGGAGTGCCGTGGGCCTCTCCAGGCTCCTGCAGGTCAGGAGGTGGGGCTGAGTGTGTGTGAGTGCTTGGCTCTGCTGGGCAGGGCAGTCGCTGTGGGGCTTGCAAGGGGTGGGCTGAGAGGCCAGCTCAGGCACAGCTGTGGGCACCCACAGGGGCACTGGCACATTGCCAGCCTGCCCAGGTGTGCACAGAGATGAGCCCAGACGCACAGAGCCCAGCACACGGGCACAGGCACACGGCCACGGGGGCTGCACACAAGTGCCCTGCCCTGAGCACAACCATCCCCGTGCAGGCCACAGGCTCTCCGGGGCTGTTCCCACGAGAGCACAAGCACAGGGATGTGCCGACACTCGCACACGCCGGGCCACAGCCACACTCCCACGCGCAGCATTGCACGGGAGCACATGGGGCAGAGGCCATAGGAAGGGATGTGACTGAGGAGATGATGGGGAGCTCCTGTCCACAGCAAATTCGGAGCACACACAGCAGGACAGCTGCTCAGGCTGCAGTGCCACAGGCGCCTCAAGGATTGTGCAGGAAAAGGAGGAGGAGTAGGAGGGCAAAGAGTTTTGATTCAGATGACAAATCATCATGTGGAGCCGTTAGGTGGTGAGGAAAAGACTGGAGGGCTGGCAGCAGGTGAGGCCCTTCCAGTCATCAGGAATTACAAAAATCTGGCAGCATGATAAATCTGCACCAGAATGCCCCAGGCTGGCATCACCTGCCTCCTCAGGATCCCTTCTGCACAGACTTCATGACCTCTGACCACACTGACACATCCGTGCCCCCAGGAAACCTGGGATCTCACATGCCAGCACTCCAAAGAGATGTCTTTGAGAAAACAGCAATGATTCCTGAAGCCAGGAACTGCAAAGTCATTGTAGAGGGAAACAGCAACACATGACATAGCATTCCCTGAGATCTTTCCATTCATTTGGCTCATACAGGGATTTCCTCACTTATTCAGCAAGGAATGTGGGCCCTGAGGCAGTGTGGGGCCAGGATAAAAGGCAGCCTAACAGGTGGCTCTCTCAACCACTTCTGTCTCCTCCTTCTCCTTGGGAAACAGGTGAGTTGCAAGTCCCTTTCTCCTGCACCCTCTCGAGGACAGCACTGAGCTTTCCAGCCCTTGTTCCTGCTCCTTCTTCTTCTGGGGCTGTTCTGCCTTGGTGGCGGAGGTGTGGGCAGAGGGAAGGCCGTGTGTTCTGGCCAGAGGCTGAGGCTGGGCTGAGGTGCTGATTTTCATGCAGGTTGGGCAGGAGCATGGCTGGGCCAGGCTGAGCTCGGAAGGAGCGAGCTGGGCTCAGGCAAAGGATCCCCAGTTTGGGGCGGCACAGCCTGGAGCTCCACGGGCAGCAGGGGCCTTGTCTTGCTGGGGGTGCTTTGCGGGCTGTGTCTCAGATGTGCGTGTGCTCTGCTCCCTCCCTGCGCCAGGTGCAGCGCCAGGCTCCAGACATGTCCTGCCCTGAGAAGTGCCAGCAGTGCCAGCCCTGCAACCCTTGCTGCCAGTCCTGCGGCCCCTGCCCGCTGGCCAGCAGCTGCAATGAGTGCTGTGTCAGGCAGTGCCAGAGCTCCCATGTCGTCATTGAGCCGCCTGCTGTGCTGGTGACCCTGCCCGGCCCCATCCTCAGCTCCTTCCCACAGAACACCGCCGTGGGATCCTCCACCTCCGCTGCCGTTGGCAACATCCTCAGCTCTGAGGGAGTGCCCATCAGCTCCGGGGGCTTTGACATCTCCTGCATCACCAACTGCTACGGTGGCAGCAGATGTTGTCGTCCTTGCTAAAGACGCTGCCGCCAATATCCTTGGGCCAGAACCTCCAAGACCTCACAACATGGAGCTGGAATGAAGTCAGAAATTTAAGACATTGGATTTAGAGCTTTGCACTAGTGTTTCCTTCTCCTCGTGCTCTCATTTTCCTGTTCCATTCCTTTCCTGTCACCGCCACTCATGGACGGCCTAGTGAGACCTCTTGCACTTTTCTCCTCTGCAGGCCAGGACGTCAGGAATCACTGGGGCGTCATAGTGGCTGCTCCTGGTGCCCTCTGTGAGCCTCCTCCTTTTCTTCTTTTGACCCAATAAAATAGTTTTTGCATTCAAACCTTGGCTTCTGATTTCCCCCTCTTTCTGTGACATCACTTGCGGATTTGCGATGAGAAACAAGGTGGAGGAATCCCAGCATTACAATCCCTGCCCTGCAACTATCCATGTTCCTTTTTCCCTTGGAGCTGGGAAAGATGTCCCTCTGTCTGAGGGTGCTGAGGCATTGTAATACCTTGCCCAGAAAGGTTTTGGATGCCTCAAGGCGGGAAGTGTGCAAGAGCAGGCTGGACACAGCTTTCAGCAAGCCGCTTTAGTGGCTGGCATCAGTGCCCATCTGTTGAGGGCAGGAGGAGTGGAAAGAACTGCCCTTGAACTTGCCTTCCAGCCCAAAGCATTGCCAATGAAATCTGCCTGCAGAGAGACATCAGCAGTGTGACAAATGTGCTCCGTGTTGGGCTGGACTGAGTCCCCTCTGCACACAGGTGGAGATGACTCAGGCAGACATGGCAGGAGCCACTGCACTCTTCTCACAGAGCCCATTCCTGCAGCCTTACTTACAAAGTTTGCCTTTGTGAGCCACCAGGACACATGAGGAAGGCCTGCAGCCAGGGAAGTGGCCAGCCCCTACTTCCTGTGGGAAGGAGGAGATGAAATCCTTTTCTTTTTCCCAGTGTATTTCCACATGCAGAAGCTCTCACATTTGCTTGAGCAAACTGACTTCTACCAAGCTTCAAGTTGGTTTCTGGTTTGCTTTATTTTATCTTCTCTGCCCAGAGGAGGAAGGGGATGGATAGAGCGCCTTGCGGGGCACCATCTGTCCAGCCAAGCTCCACCGGGCACAGCTGGTAATCCAGCCCGGGGCAAGAGCAGGAAGGAGCTGCAGAAACGGGCCAGGGACTGTTGACCAAAGGCACATGTAGTAGAGGGGAAAGCAGACCACCAAGGATACCTGATGTCCCTAATGCACTTGCAGAATGGGCCAGGCAAACAGGCTGCACGTCAAAACTCATGGGATGTCCCCGAGAGGTGAGGGAGAGATGGGCAGGTATACAGGAAGAATGAGAGTGATGCCCTGAGAATTTTGCCACAGAGAAAACCACAGGAATGCCACGGGTTTGTGTCATGTGCCTGCATGGAATGCTACCAGAGCATGATGCGAGCATTCGGCCTACTGTGACATGGTTATATCCTGGAAATTCTTGGGCCTCTCATCATGGCCCTCAACAGAACTCTCCAGATAGGAACGCAGACGGCAGAAGCCAGGAAATAGAGGCCGCAGTGCAGGAAACCAGGACACAGCCCCTACCATTAGCTGGGATGGTGCACATTTGACATGAGCTGGTCAGAAAATTATGCCTTCCACAAAGGTGCCTCTGGGCCTGAGGCAGGGCAGGACTGCTATAAAAGGCAGCCCCAGTCTCTGCTCTCTCATCCACTTCTCTCACCTCCTTCTCCTCAGGTGAGTGCGAAGATCCTGCTCCTGCTGCTTCAAGAGCAGTTCTTTCCTGGCTGTAGGTCTCAGCTGAGACGGGATTTGGGAGCACAGGGCTGGGAGCTGCTTCTGCTGGGAGAGGGCAAGGGAGACAAGGTCTTGTGCAGACAGTGAGAGGCTTGCACTTGGCTGAGGTGGCTCCTGGGCTTTGAGCTGGGCACTGCAATGTGGGCCAGGAGGTGCCTTGGCTGCAGGGTGTTTGGGTGCAGTGCTGCTTCTCATGTGTCCCCACTTTCTCCTTCTGCCTGCCCTCTGCACCAGGTGCACCTGTGACCCCGAGCCATGTCCTGCTGCAAGCCCTGCGACCCTTGCTGCCAGCCCTGCGGCCCCTGCCCGCTGGCCAGCAGCTGCAATGAGTGCTGTGTCAGGCAGTGCCAGAGCTCCCATGTCGTCATTGAGCCGCCTGCTGTGCTGGTGACCCTGCCCGGCCCCGTCCTCAGCTCCTTCCCACAGAACACCGCCGTGGGATCCTCCACCTCCGCTGCCGTTGGCAACATCCTCAGCTCTGGCGGAGTGCCCATCAGCTCCGGGGGCTTTGACATCTCCTGCATCACCAACTGCTATGGCAGCAGATGTTGTCCCCCCTGCTAAATCTGCTGGCAACTTCCTTGGGCCAGAACCTCCCCGACCTCACAACGTGGAGCTGCACTGAAGATGGATCTTAGGCAGAATGGATTTGTGCCCTTGGTTTACTGTTATTTTCTTCAACGCTCTTCCCTTCTCTTCCCTTCCTCTCAGCACCACCCAATGCCAGCCCAGTGGGACCTGTTTGCCTCCCTCTGTCCCTCTTCAGGACAGGCAAATGGACACTCCCACTGCACTCCAGTGGCTGCTCCTGTGTCCTCTTGGATCTACCTCCTTTTCTTCCTTAGAATCAATAAAATACTTTTGCATCCAATCCTGGCCCTCAGCTTCCTCCTTCCTTGTGTGCAAAGGAACTCTTGAACTCAGCTCACGACTAAAGGTGGAGGCAGCCGAGCGTGGTGACTCCATAGTGGAGTTTCCTTTCTACCTCTTCCATTGGAGGTCACAAACCCTGTCTTCCCCAAAAGAGCTTCCAATCAGGAGAAGATGATGTCAGAAGGTCACACATGAGGGAATGGGAAACAGCAGTGTCTGGGTATGTTCCACAGCCCCCTCTCTTTACACACCTCCCTCACATTAGATTTCTGCTCAGCTTCCAACCACACAGACGGAGCTCAGGTGTTTCATGGGATCGACTCAGCGGGAGGACAGAACCAAAACTATCCTCCCACTGTGTTGGAGGCTGCCACTCCTTCACCTTCTGCATGTGGGAGAGGAAAAGCTCTGCCATTTTCCAGCCTCCACCTCCCAGACACAGTCAAAAGTTTGTCTCCACATGCTTCGTTCTCTCTGACATCATCATTTTCCCATAGCTCCTGGCTCAGGACAAAGGCCACGGGACTCCCCCATCCCCACAGAGCCACCAGAACCCTGGAACCTCAAAGCCTCTCCAGGAGGCTGGAGCAAGGAGCCTGGGAAACGGCTCCGTGCCACAAGGCTGCATGGACATGGCATCAAAGGGATGGCCTGGGTTGGGGATTGTCGTCGGTGAGACGGGAGTGCCGTGGGCCTCTCCAGGCTCCTGCAGGTCAGGAGGTGGGGCTGAGTGTGTGTGAGTGCTTGGCTCTGCTGGGCAGGGCAGTCGCTGTGGGGCTTGCAAGGGGTGGGCTGAGAGGCCAGCTCAGGCACAGCTGTGGGCACCCACAGGGGCACTGGCACATTGCCAGCCTGCCCAGGTGTGCACAGAGATGAGCCCAGACGCACAGAGCCCAGCACACGGGCACAGGCACACGGCCACGGGGGCTGCACACAAGTGCCCTGCCCTGAGCACAACCATCCCCGTGCAGGCCACAGGCTCTCCGGGGCTGTTCCCACGAGAGCACAAGCACAGGGATGTGCCGACACTCGCACACGCCGGGCCACAGCCACACTCCCACGCGCAGCATTGCACGGGAGCACATGGGGCAGAGGCCATAGGAAGGGATGTGACTGAGGAGATGATGGGGAGTTCCTGTCCACAGCAAATTCGGAGCACACACAGCAGGACAGCTGCTCAGGCTGCAGTGCCACAGGCGCCTCAAGGATTGTGCAGGAAAAGGAGGAGGAGTAGGAGGGCAAAGAGTTTTGATTCAGATGACAAATCATCATGTGGAGCCGTTAGGTGGTGAGGAAAAGACTGGAGGGCTGGCAGCAGGTGAGGCCCTTCCAGTCATCAGGAATTACAAAAATCTGGCAGCATGATAAATCTGCACCAGAATGCCCCAGGCTGGCATCACCTGCCTCCTCAGGATCCCTTCTGCACAGACTTCATGACCTCTGACCACACTGACACATCCGTGCCCCCAGGAAACCTGGGATCTCACATGCCAGCACTCCAAAGAGATGTCTTTGAGAAAACAGCAATGATTCCTGAAGCCAGGAACTGCAAAGTCATTGTAGAGGGAAACAGCAACACATGACATAGCATTCCCTGAGATCTTTCCATTCATTTGGCTCATACAGGGATTTCCTCACTTATTCAGCAAGGAATGTGGGCCCTGAGGCAGTGTGGGGCCAGGATAAAAGGCAGCCTAACAGGTGGCTCTCTCAACCACTTCTGTCTCCTCCTTCTCCTTGGGAAACAGGTGAGTTGCAAGTCCCTTTCTCCTGCACCCTCTCGAGGACAGCACTGAGCTTTCCAGCCCTTGTTCCTGCTCCTTCTTCTTCTGGGGCTGTTCTGCCTTGGTGGCGGAGGTGTGGGCAGAGGGAAGGCCGTGTGTTCTGGCCAGAGGCTGAGGCTGGGCTGAGGTGCTGATTTTCATGCAGGTTGGGCAGGAGCATGGCTGGGCCAGGCTGAGCTCGGAAGGAGCGAGCTGGGCTCAGGCAAAGGATCCCCAGTTTGGGGCGGCACAGCCTGGAGCTCCACGGGCAGCAGGGGCCTTGTCTTGCTGGGGGTGCCTTGCGGGCTGTGTCTCAGATGTGCGTGTGCTCTGCTCCCTCCCTGCGCCAGGTGCAGCGCCAGGCTCCAGACATGTCCTGCCCTGAGAAGTGCCAGCAGTGCCAGCCCTGCAACCCTTGCTGCCAGTCCTGCGGCCCCTGCCCGCTGGCCAGCAGCTGCAATGAGTGCTGTGTCAGGCAGTGCCAGAGCTCCCATGTCGTCATTGAGCCGCCTGCTGTGCTGGTGACCCTGCCCGGCCCCATCCTCAGCTCCTTCCCACAGAACACCGCCGTGGGATCCTCCACCTCCGCTGCCGTTGGCAGCATCCTCAGCTCTGAGGGAGTGCCCATCAGCTCCGGGGGCTTTGACATCTCCTGCATCACCAACTGCTACGGTGGCAGCAGATGTTGTCGTCCTTGCTAAAGACGCTGCCGCCAATATCCTTGGGCCAGAACCTCCAAGACCTCACAACATGGAGCTGGAATGAAGTCAGAAATTTAAGACATTGGATTTAGAGCTTTGCACTAGTGTTTCCTTCTCCTCTTGCTCTCATTTTCCTGTTCCATTCCTTTCCTATCACCGCCACTCATGGACGGCCTAGTGAGACCTCTTGCACTTTTCTCCTCTGCAGGCCAGGACGTCAGAAATCACTGGGGCGTCATAGTGGCTGCGCCTGGTGCTGTCTCTGAGAACTACCTCCCTTTCTTCTTTAGACTCAGTAAAGTTCTTTTTGTATTGCATCCTGGGCCTCTGATTCCTCCTTCATTCTGTGAAAACTCTTCCAGTCTTCTCAGGAGAAAGATGGAAAAGCAGAGTGCTGGAGTCACTGCTGTGGATTTTTCTCAGAGGTGACAAAGACATCACTGACAGTGAGAGTTATGAGGCACTGGAATGGAGAAGTTACTTCTTATTCCTGGACATGTTCAAGGCTCAAAATCCACAGGGAAGGGCTTTGATCCACTTGGTTTGTGGATGCTGCCATTGTCTATTTTGTGGGGTGGCTATGGTGCTGGAAATGAAATAAATGTTCTTAAATTCCAAGTGTTTGAATTGACACAGTTGAGCACCTGGAAAAACCAGAAAACCATGGTGGACAGGCAATGAGTACATGTATTTCCTTACCTCACTGCACAGATGAGGTTGAATCAACAACTCGGGAAGGGATCCAGAAGTGGGAACATTGTCCCACTTCAGATCAGTCCCACAGGAGTACACAGGTGGGAATTTCAGCACCCTTAGGCACAGTCCTGGCTAGCAGAGCTCCTCTTTGCACCACTACTGTGATCAACCTCTGCTTTTTATGCTCTCTGAGCTTTGACCTTCTATCTCCCAAAACAGAGAGCTCAAGCTTGTCCATGCAAGGGCCTCCAAGTCTCTCCAAACACCTGCCTTGTCTCAATACAGAAATTTTACTTCTCCAAACGGACAGAGGACAAACAGCACGTGCAGAGTTTATTGATCTTAGCACAGGGTGGGCAAGTGAGGCCATTACCACACCCTCCTTTTTCTTCTTCAGAAAGGCATCAGAATGTTTTGTCTAAAAATGCAGCTTTGTGCCAGTCTGAAGTGTAAGCCAGGACTGTCTGAGGAATGTGCCAAATCTCAATCCAGCAGACAATGCAACCCTTCTGCGTGTGTCAGAGATGACCAAAGAGCTGGAGAACCTGTTCTATGAGTGAAGGGGTGGAGCTTTTTCTCTCTGGAAAGCAGAAGGTTTTGGAAAACTCCATGCAGTTTTCCAACAGTTCAAGGATTGGAATGGAAAGGATGGGGCTCTTTCATTCCAAGGATTCCCATGGAAAGGGTGAGTCATTTTGAAGGGGTGCACTTGTTGAAGAGCAGAATGCTCCAGGGCATCTCCCCAACAGAGAAAGAAATCCAATCAGCAGGACCTGCTCTATTTTGGCCTTCTCTCTACTGCAGTGGACATTCCTGCCAGGAATCTTTTTTGGTGCAGGCTCCTCATGGGGTCAGAGCTTTCTTCATGGTACATTGACCTGGAAAGGGCTCCATAGAACAGCTGATCCCAATCAGCTCTTCCGTGTGAGTGCTGCTGATCCCACCCCATGAAGCGTCTCAGTCCTTTGTGTCTGGACAGCAGCTGGGCAGAACACTAAATGTGAGGGAGGTGTCAGAAAAGAGGAGGTTGTGGCCTGTCCCAAAGCATTGCTGATTCCCACTCACCCCTTTTCACCCTCCATTTCTGTTAAGTTTGGGAACTATCTTCCTCCCCTCGTAGTTGCAGTGGAGGAGTGAGGGGTGTGTATGTAAGCTCCAAGAGAAAAGGCACAAAGTAAAATCCAGTGTACGGAGTCCCAACCTCTGCTTCCTCCACCTTTTGCCCTGAGCTCACTGGAAAAGTTGACATGGATGAAAGCAGAACCACAGGTCAACTTGCTTAGATGCAAAACAACTTTATTGACACTAAAGAAGAAAAGGAAGTGGTCCTCAGAGAGCACCAGGAGCAGCCAATAAGGTGCAGCAGGGGCGTCCATCTGCTGGTCTGCAGAGAGGGAGGGAGAGAAGCCAACAGATCCCACTAGGCTGGCATTGAGTCGTATTGATTGGAAAGGAATGCAAGAGAGAAAAGAGAGGAGAAGAAGGAAGCAAAAGTCAGAAGCTCTACATAGGGTATTCCAGAATTCTGTCTTCATTCCAGCTCCATGTTCTGAGCTTCTTGCCCAAGGATGTTGCCAGCAGATTTAGCAGGGACGACATCTGCTGCCACCATAGCAGTTGGTGATGCAGGAGATGTCAAAGCCCCCGGAGCTGATGGGCACTCCACCACAGCTGAGGATGTTGCCAACGGCAGCGGAGGTGGAGGATCCCACGGCGGTGTTCTGTGGGAAGGAGCTGAGGACGGGGCCGGGCAGGGTCACCAGCACAGCAGGCGGCTCAATGACGACATGGGAGCTCTGGCACTGCCTGACACAGCACTCATTGCAGCTGCTGGCCAGCGGGCAGGGGCCACAGGGCTGGCAGCAAGGGTCGCAGGGCCGGCAGCAGGACATGGCTCGGGGTCACAGGTGCACCTGGCGCAGAGGGCAGGCAGAAGGAGAAAGTGGGGACACATGAGGAGCAGCACTGCACCCCAACACCCTGCAGCCAAGGCAGCTCCTGGCCCACATTGCAGTGCCCAGCTCAAAGCCCAGGAGCCACCTCAGCCAAGTGCCAGCCTCTCACTGTCTGCACAAGACCTTCCCTCCTCTGCCCTCTCCCAGCAGAAGCAGCTCCCAGCCCTGTGCTCCCAAATCCCGTCTCAGCTGAGACCTACAGCCAGGAAAGAACTGCTCTTGAAGCAGCAGGAGCAGGATCTTTGCACTCACCTGAGGATTCCTGAGGAGAAGGAGGTGAGAGAAGTGGATGAGAGAGCAGAGACTTGGGCTGCCTTTTATAGCAGTCCTGCCCTGCCTCAGGCCCAGAGACACCTTTGTGGGAGTCATAGTTTTCTGACCAGCTCATGTCAAATGTGCACCATCCCAGTTAATGGTAGAGGCTGTGGCCTGGTTTCCTGCATTGCTGCCTTTTCATTTTCTGGCTTCTGCTGTGTGCATTTTTATTTCCTATCTGAAGTCTTCTCAAATGGCCGGGATTCAAGGTCCAAGAATTTCCTTGATATAAACACGTCAGCGTAGGCTGAATGTTTGGATCGTGGTCTAGTAACATTCCATGTAGGCACATAGTGTTCACCTGTGTTATTCCTGTAGATTTATTTGTGGCAAAATGTTGTGTGAATCATGCTTATTCTTCTTGTACACATGCACCAGGGGTGCCATGTGAGGCTAGAGGAAACATCCTTTTCTCCTTCTCCCCATCTCTCTCTGGCAAGCATGTTTTGTTTCACTGAGATGGGCTTCTGCTTGCAGGACTTTTTCTTTCTTGCCATACTTACAGTATCTCAGGGAAATTGTGCTGGTCTCATCAACCTCACCCTCTTTCTGTACATTGTCTGTGGGTCCTTTGAGAAGACAAAGACCATTTCTGTGGCCGGATTCCTTCATGGGATGCTTGAGTTCTCTCCTTTCAGAGTTGTTACCAACACCTCAACAGACTACCCACTTTTTGGTGGTTTTCTTTTATGAATGTCCAAATTGCAAGGTTCAAGGGAGGCCTTCCTAAGCATGTGTGTCAATCTGCAAGTGTTTTCATCATGAGGACACATGATGGTCCTCACTGCCAGCCCCCCTTTGGCGTGTCCTTTAGCCCCACTGAGGCACTGGTTGCCCTGGAGAGATGGAGCCGATGTATAGCTGAACAGTGCTGCTTTGACCTTGCAGAGAAATGTCCAGAGAACTGAAATGCAGCCTCTGCCTCCTCCACCCTCCACTTCTTCCTTTATGTTCAGGGAGAAAGCCCAGAAATCCTGTCAGTCTCTACAGGCCTTCATCCCAAATGCAACCCTCTCTGCTGGAGTGTTGCTGGTGAGTGGGTGAGGTGTCCCACTTGTAACGCGGAGGCAACAGCCAGGATTTCTACAAACTGGTGGTTGAGAGGAAGGACCAAAGTCAGAGAGTCCATAGAACATTTCATATTTTATTAGTAAAATGCAAACTTGGCATGGAAATAGGGGAAAGGAAAAGGAAACGAGGGGAAGGGAAACGAGGGGAAGGGAAACGAAGGGAAGGGAAACGAGGGGAAGGGAAGGTGCGGGAAGGTGCGGGAAGGTGCGGGAAGGGAAGGTGCGGGAAGGTGCGGGAAGGTGCGGGAAGGTGCGGGAAGGTGCGGGAAGGTGCGGGAAGGTGCGGGAAGGTGCGGGAAGGGAAGGGAAGGGAAGGGAAGGGAAGGGAAGGGAAGGGAAGGGAAGGGAAGGGAAGGGAAGGGAAGGGAAGGGAAGGGAAGGGAAGGGAAGGGAAGGGAAGGGAAGGGAAGGGAAGGGAAGGGAAGGGAAGGGAAGGGAAGGGAAGGGAAGGGAAGGGAAGGGAAGGGAAGGGAAGGGAAGGGAAGGGAAGGGAAGGGAAGGGAAGGGAAGGGAAGGGAAGGGAAGGGAAGGGAAGGGAAGGGAAGGGAAGGGAAGGGAAGGGAAGGGAAGGGAAGGGAAGGGAAGGGAAGGGAAGGGAAGGGAAGGGAAGGGAAGGGAAGGGAAGGGAAGGGAAGGGAAGGTGCGGGAAGGGAAGGGAAGGGAAGGGAAGGTACGGGAAGGGAAGGGAAGGGAAGGGAAGGGAAGGGAAGGGAAGGGAAGGGAAGGGAAGGGAAGGGAAGGGAAGGGAAGGGAAGGTGCGGGAAGGTGCGGGAAGGGAAGGGAAGGGAAGGGAAGGGAAGGGAAGGGAAGGGAAGGGAAGGGAAGGGAAGGGAAGGGAAGGGAAGGGAAGGGAAGGGAAGGGAAGGGAAGGGAAGGGAAGGGAAGGGAAGGGAAGGGAAGGGAAGGGAAGGGAAGGGAAGGGAAGGGAAGGGAAGGGAAGGGAAGGGAAGGGAAGGGAAGGGAAGGGAAGGGAAGGGAAGGGAAGGGAAGGGAAGGGAAGGGAAGGGAAGGGAAGGGAAGGGAAGGGAAGGGAAGGGAAGGGAAGGGAAGGGAAGGGAAGGGAAGGGAAGGGAAGGGAAGGGAAGGGAAGGGAAGGGAAGGGAAGGGAAGGGAAGGGAAGGGAAGGTGCGGGAAGGTGCGGGAAGGTGCGGGAAGGTGCGGGAAGGTGCGGGAAGGGAAGGGAAGGGAAGGGAAGGGAAGGGAAGGGAAGGGAAGGGAAGGGAAGGGAAGGGAAGGGAAGGGAAGGGAAGGGAAGGGAAGGGAAGGGAAGGGAAGGGAAGGGAAGGGAAGGGAAGGGAAGGTGCGGGAAGGGAAGGTGCGGGAAGGGAAGGGAAGGGAAGGGAAGGGAAGGGAAGGGAAGGGAAGGGAAGGGAAGGGAAGGGAAGGGAAGGGAAGGGAAGGGAAGGGAAGGGAAGGGAAGGGAAGGGAAGGGAAGGGAAGGGAAGGGAAGGGAAGGGAAGGGAAGGGAAGGGAAGGGAAGGGAAGGGAAGGGAAGGGAAGGGAAGGGAAGGGAAGGGAAGGGAAGGGAAGGGAAGGGAAGGGAAGGGAAGGGAAGGGAAGGGAAGGGAAGGGAAGGTGCGGGAAGGTGCGGGAAGGTGCGGGAAGGTGCGGGAAGGTGCGGGAAGGGAAGGGAAGGTGCGGGAAGGGAAGGTGCGGGAAGGGAAGGGAAGGTGCGGGAAGGGAAGGTGCGGGAAGGGAAGGGAAGGTGCGGGAAGGTGCGGGAAGGTGCGGGAAGGTGCGGGAAGGTGCGGGAAGGGAAGGGAAGGGAAGGGAAGGGAAGGGAAGGGAAGGGAAGGGAAGGGAAGGGAAGGGAAGGGAAGGGAAGGGAAGGGAAGGGAAGGGAAGGGAAGGGAAGGGAAGGGAAGGGAAGGGAAGGGAAGGGAAGGGAAGGGAAGGGAAGGGAAGGGAAGGGAAGGGAAGGGAAGGGAAGGGAAGGGAAGGGAAGGGAAGGGAAGGGAAGGGAAGGGAAGGGAAGGGAAGGGAAGGGAAGGGAAGGGAAGGGAAGGGAAGGGAAGGGAAGGGAAGGGAAGGGAAGGGAAGGGAAGGGAAGGGAAGGGAAGGGAAGGGAAGGGAAGGGAAGGGAAGGGAAGGGAAGGGAAGGGAAGGGAAGGGAAGGGAAGGGAAGGGAAGGGAAGGGAAGGGAAGGGAAGGGAAGGGAAGGGAAGGGAAGGGAAATCTCAATACTCCTGGCTCATACATCAGTCTAGCTAGTATGGTGTCCAGGATCCTGGGAGTACTTCCTAGACTTCCTGGGGACACTGATTTTAGATAAGATTATCCCTGCAATGGAACCAGTGATCTTGCTCCCTGTGCAAATGACTTTCCATGGCCAGTCTGTCCTTCTGGCTCCTTCTGGACAGGGATTGGGGGCTTCAGGGGCCTTTGTGGTCTTGATTCCTCTCTCCTAGATCAGCATTAGGTCAACAGCCCATGGCTGCTACTCCACCTCCTCCTCTTGCCTTTTGCTGTGTTTTGCTGCTCTCCAGGAGCCACAGCAAAAACACTTCTCCCAGAAAACTGCTTCCCTACCTCCCCAGGGTCCCTTCTCCTACCACATGCTGGACTTTTTTGCCACATGTCTGTACTGCCAATCCTTGGTGGTTATTAGCAGCTGTGCTGAGTTGACCTTGGCTGATGGCCAGTGTTCTGCAAGCCATTTTATGACTCCTTTCTGAGGTGGATAGGGAAGAGAAAATCAGATGGGAAACAATTTGATGCTTGAGATAAGGCAGCTGGCTAAAGCAAAACCGTGCATAACAATTGGCTGTTAAAATTTTTATTCATCTGATTTTGCTTCACACTGTGTTGGACATTGTATCTTGTGTAAAAGCAATGAGGTTTGGTAGCTGGGGAACAAAACTGCAGGAATGGGCTCTGGGACAAGAGTCCAGTGTTTCCCGCCACATCTGACAGAATCAGCTCCAAGTGTGTCCAAAGGGGACTCTGTGCTACCCAACACAGAGCCCATTTGTCACACTGGTGAAGCCTCTGTGAAAGTGGATTTCATTAGAAATGGTTTGGGTTGGGAGGAAAGGGTTAAAAGCAGAAGAATGAGGAGAATGGTTGAGTAGGTTCACTCAAGTGACATTGCAGCTGAGAATGTCCGAGAAGGTTATCAGTGTGGGAAAAACCATAAAGGATGCCTTCTTCTGTTTTATCCTGTGTTTGCAGAAGCAGAATCACTGTGTAGAGACAAGGTTAGTGTTTAGAGACTTGGAGGCCCTGTAACGGACATGCTTGAGATACCTATTTTGGGAGAGAGAAAAATAAAAATTCAGAGATCAATAAAGCACAGACACATCATAGGACTGGTGTAAAGAGGACCCCTGCCAGCAAGGACTTAACCTAAGGGGGACAATGTTCCCACTTGTGCATCTCTGCCCAAGTGTTGATTCAGCCTCCTGTGTGGAGTGAGGAAAGGAAATAAATTTACTCTTTGCCTCTCCATCATGGTTTTGTGGGTATTCCATCTGCCCAACTATGTCAACTGAAATACTTGGGATGGAAGGGAACTGGAACAGTTTTTGTTTGCAACACTCTACACACACCATGGGTAGACGGCACCCACCAAACCAAGCAGCTCAAAGTCCTGAGCAACCTTGCCTTGAAGACTTGCAGGAGTGAGAAATCTGCAATTTCTCTGGCAACTTGTTCCAGCACCTCATCACTCTCACTGTCAGGATATCTCTGTCTATGTCAGCTCTAAGGGAAAAGACAGAAGGAAAATCCATAGCAGTGAGTCCCACTGTCTGCTTTTCCACCTTTTTCCTGAGGAGACTGGAAAACTTGTCATGGAAAGAAGGACAAATCATAGGCCCAGTTTAGAATGCAAAAATACTTTATTGAGTCTAAAGAAGAAATGTGGGAACATCAGACACAGCACAAGGTGCAGATAATAAGATGCATAGGGGGTGTCTGGCAGCCTGGCCAGCAGATAGAGGGGAAGAGAAGCCACCAAGGGGCCACCAAGGTGGCATTGGTTGGTGTCATCAAAAAAGGAAAGAAAAAGAGAAGAGAGTGCAGAAGAAGGAACTAATAGCCAAAAAGTCCAAATGCAATATCCCAAAATTTTGTCTTGATTCCAGCTCCATGTTCTGAGGTCTTGGAGGTTCTGGCCCAAGGAAGTTGCCAGCAGAATCTTTAGCAAGGACGACAACATCTGCTGCCATAGCAGTTGGTGATGCAGGAGATGTCAAAGCCCCCGGAGCTGATGGGCACTCCGCCAGAGCTGAGGATGTTGCCAACGGCAGCGGAGGTGGAGGATCCCACGGCGGTGTTCTGTGGGAAGGAGCTGAGGACGGGGCCGGGCAGGGTCACCAGCACAGCAGGCGGCTCAATGACGACATGGGAGCTCTGGCACTGCCTGACACAGCACTCATTGCAGCTGCTGCCCAGCGGGCAAGGGCCGCAGGGCTGGCAGCAAGGGTCACAGGGCTTGCAGCAGGACATGGCTCGGGGTCACAGGTGCACCTGGCACAGAGGGCAGGCAGAAGGAGAAAGTGGGGACACATGAGAAGCAGCACTGCACCCAAACACCCTGCAGCCAAGGCAGCTCCTGGCCCACATTGCAGTGCCCAGCTCAAAGCCCAGGAGCCACCTCAGCCAAGTGCAAGCCTCTCACTGTCTGCACAAGACCTTGTCTCCCCTGCCCTCTCCCAGCGGAAGCAGCTCCCAGCCCTGTGCTCCCAAATCCCGTCTCAGCTGAGACCTACAGCCAGGAAAGAGCTGCTCTTGAAGCAGCAGGAGCAGGATCTTCGCACTCACCTGAGGATTCCTGAGGAGAAGGAGGTGAGAGAAGTGGATAAGAGAGCAGAGACTTGGGCTGCCTTTTATAGCAGTCCTGCCCTGCCTCAGGCCCAGAGGCACCTTTGTGGGAGTCATAGTTTTCTGACCAGCTCATGTCAAATGTGCACCATCCCAGCTAATGGTAGGGGCTGTGTCCTGGTTTCCTGCACTACTAGCTTTTCATTTCTTGTCTAATTCCATGTGCCTTTCTATCTGAAGTCTTCTGTAAGTGCTGGGATGTGAAGCCCAAATATTTCCAGGATATAAACACATCAGCTCAGGCAGAAGGCTCAGATGGTAGCATTCCATGTGGTCAGTTGATGTGAAGCTGTGTCATGTCTGTATGGGTTTTTGCACTAAAATTGTCAAGGAATCTACACTGCTCTCATTCTTGCACGTGAAGGACTGCCATGTGAGGGGACATTATTGAGTCTAAAGAAGAAATGTGGGAACATTTCAAAACAAAAGCATCCTTTTTTGGTTTTCCTCCCTGACTCTCTGTGGCAGTCAGTCATTGCTGCACTGACCCCATTGCTACAGAAACATTGCTCTCAGGAAAATTCAGCTGGTCTCATTGCCTCATCCTCTTCCTGTGCAGTCTCTGTTGGTCATCTGTGAACACCAGCGATGTGTCTGTGACCTGGTCTTTCCCCGATATTACTGGGTCCTCTCCTGTCAGAGTTGCTTGCAACAAGTCCTCAGCAGAGCTGAGCTGTTGGTATTTTTATGGCCTTCTATGAATAGAAAGACTTTTTCTTGGCTCCATGCACATGAGCACACATGAGTTAGTCTCTGTGTGTGTGTGTGTGTGTACCTCATCATGAGGACGTGTGAATATTCTCTCAGTCGCCCCCTACCTTGTGTTGTCCTTCAGCACCACAGAGTAGCCGGGCATCTTTGCCAGAAGCCAATCTACAACTGAATGGTGCTTGCAGAGAAGTACCCACAGAACTGAAATGCAGCTTCTCCTTCATCCTCCATTTCTTGCTCTTTGTTCAGGAAAAAAAGGCCAAGAATATCTTCCCACCCTGAAAGATTTTCATTCCTTAATCGAAAATTGAAGAAGGGGAGTATGGCTTTGTCTCGGTTTGAAAGACAGGTGTCTGCCAAGAAAGCTGGCAATCTCTGTTGGAATGGACAATATGACCCCCTTTCCTCCAAATTATTATTACTTTGAAATTAAAGGGCTTTCAGGCAAAGATAGGAAAAAGAAATAATAGCTCTTTACCACTACGTAGCTATTTAACAAGGCAAACAAACAACAACAGCAGCAACAACAAACAAAAGAACCCAGAAAACCCAATAATCAATCTCTTCCTGCTCTAAGCACTTTCCCCTTGGCTGCAGCTCCAGGCACGGCCGGCAGGGGCGCTGGTGGCTCCCGGCCGGGCAGGGCGGGTGCAGTGATTCCCCCGCGCCTGCAGGGGGCGCTGTGGCGCGGGCTCGGCCGCCTCTCTGCGTGTGGGTAATGGCGGCGCAGCCGGGGCAGGGATGGAGAAGGGGTTTCCTTTACAAACCCACAGGTGCAGCCGGTCCCGCTGCCCCTCTGGATGAGCTGTAGCAGGATCCTCGGGGCAGCGGCTGGAACGGCAGGGGTGAGCAGATCCCGGAGTGGTAGATGAGATGTGTCAGAGACTCGGCAGCTGCAGCGGGAGCCGCGGCAGGCCCAGCGGGCAGGGGTGCAGGGTGCAGGGTTACAGTGAAGAACCCAGAACAGTGGCGGAGAAGCAGCGGGGCTGGGCAGCGGCGGCCTGGCTCCCAAACACAGCCGGGAGAAGGTCCCTTGGAGGTGAAAGGGGATCAGGGATCCTGGGGCTTCCCCTGAGGCAGTGGAGCAGATGGTGAAGGGTCCCCTGTTTGGTGAGGTAGTGTGTTAATAATCCCAGTGCAATGGCCACTCTTTATGAGCAGAGCTCCACTCATGGTAGGACAGGGCAGCAGGAGGCAGAACCCCACAGTGCTGTTGAATTCTTCCCACAGTGACCACAGCCTCTTTCCCCTTACTAATGCTAAGTGAGCAAGACACAGAAGCTGAGCCCAGCTCACTTTTCTTTCCCAGCCCAAATTCTCAAGGTATCTCTGCACCTCTGAAAGAAGCCCTCAGATAAGACAGCAGCCAGCTGCACCATTCCAGGGACAACTTATTTTGTCTCTCTTAAGTAGCCAGTTGTTATTAGCCAGTTTCTAGCAACAAAACTGGGAAAAAAATCCCTAAGAGAAAGAAAACAAAAGGAAAACAAAACCCCTAACCTCCAACAGCCTAGAAGCTCTAAATACAATGTCCCCAAGCTCTGTCTTCTGGCCAGGATCCTGTTCTGAGGTCTTGGAGATTTTTCCCCAAGGGCACTCCCAGCAACTTTAGCAGCTTTTCAGCTAGGCATCTTCTGTGATTAAAAACAATTTTATGTCCAGACGGAGAGAAAAAGTAGAAGTTCAGCAAGCACAGTCTGTGCAATCATTGGACAATACTTAACACCCCTTTGGGAGTCTGATAAATGTGTACTGTCTTCTCTTCCAGGCAAATATGAATTTCCATGTCATGTTCTCAGCATGGAATAAAAACCCATTTCTTTTACATCCCCGGTTGCCAGCCATGAGTGGGTGGCTCTCTGAATTTGAGGTGTAAAGAATTTAGCACAGCAGCAGTTAAAAATGCAGTGTTGGCATGATACCAAAATCATTCAGATATAAACCTTCTAACACAGTTTTCAGAAAGTAGGCATTTTTTATTGCAGTGCTGGGCAGAGGATCCTGCCTCCAATAAAGTGCACCAAGCATAGGGTAAACAGAATTTTTATCATACATACTGATTACATATTCATTTTCTATCCCTGCTTACTTGATATATATGCATTACTTTAATTTACATAGTCACACCCCTTATTCCAAGTCATTATTTGATTTTTGGGGTCTTCTTCAGTGGTCATCAATGTCAGATCTCCCAAAATTTTTAGGGGGCTGTTCCTTGAGCTCCGCTTTTGAGTAATGCACAATTGTTCATGTATTGTTCTTCATGACTTCTGTTTCTCCAAGGCTGCATTGTTCCATTAATTTGGTAAGAGTAAAATGCTGATCTGTTCTACTGTTCTTATCAGGCATTCAAACATTTGGCCTTCATTTCAGGGCCTCAGGGAGCAGAGAGGAACTTCAGCATCAGCTGGCATCACCACACGGGGAAACCACCCACTATCTCTCCTCTTGAAGGGTTTTCATTAAAAGCAAGCTTCCTGGCAAAGTGGTTGGGCCTTTGCCAGATGCAGCCTTTCATCTGCAGAAGCTGCAGCTGCCTGCTCTGACTCCTGCCAAGTTCAGCTGTTTGCTATCGGTCTTTCCAGGCAACCTGCAGCCTTCCTTTCCCTATAGGCTTATGCTCCTGGAAAAGCCACTATCTACATCTGAACCCAGTCCCTAAGCCAGTTCCTTCACTCCTGCTCCCTCCATGCCCTGGAATCAGTTTTATCATATCTGGCTACTATTGAGACTCTCCTGAGCAGATGCAAGGCCCTATTCAAACTGACTGATTCCAGAGGCTGACAGGGAAGTTTTATCCCTTCCTTCTGTGTCTCCTGGACTTCCCATCCCTCCTGATGCAGCATGAACATGTCATCCTGAGAGCTCTTTTGCTGAACTGAAACTTTGCAGCTCCTGTTCATTGAACTAGAAGAGACAACTAGACAGAGTAAACTAGTAAAGGAGTGCTCCAAGCTGAATATTTTTGGAGGGAGGCAGGGAGGCAGGGAGGGAGTCCTGGCTTCAGTGTCAATCCAGCTGATGGAATATCCAGGGTCCTGGGGGTACTGCCTGGGTTTTATGGGGTTGCCTTTTTATAGATGTGCTTCCCTGTCTTAGAGCTAAGTTTCCCACTTCTATGCAAACTTGTTATCAAGTGCAGTTTGTTCTTTTAGACATTTCTAGAAATGGGTCAGAGGGCTTTGGGGGTCTTTGGTGGTCTTGGTCCTCTGCATTTTGTTGGCCTTTGGTCAACAGTCCATGCCCACTTCTCCACCTCATTCCTGCTCTTACCCTGTGCTGTGCTTCTCTCCAGCAGCCAGAACAAGGACATTTGTCCTGGAAAAGTGCTGTCCTACCTCCACATGGCCACTTATCCAGCCACATCCCATTTGTTCTCACAGCGTCTTCTTACCAAGAACCCTCAGGTGGCTCCACAGCCATCAAGCTGTGGGTTTGAGACATGCACAAGAGTCCCTCACCTTCTAATGCTCCTACACCAGTGTTCAGTGAGATGGACACAGATGGTGTCTGAACCATGAACTCTGGGCAGGAAGAGCATAGGGAGAACTAAACAAAGTTCATGAGGCATTGTGTGCCTGAGCTGTTATTTTTGCTGTGCCTTCAGGACTTCCTGAAGGTGATGTGAGAAAAAACAGGATGTGGCTGGAGAAGGGGCCATACAGAGGTAGGCAGCTTGATTCTTGGACAAACAACCTTGGTGTAGTTCCTGGAGAGGAGCACAACACAGGACAGCACAAGGACAGGAATGAGGCCACAAAGCAGATATGAACTGTGGGGAGGGGGGAATCAAGGTCACCAAAGACCCCTGAAGCCTCCAACGCATTTCCAGAAAAGTCTGAAAGAATAGACTGTGCATGAGAACTCCTATGTATAAAAAGAGAGAAACCTATCTTTGGGGCAGAGAAACGTATCCATGAGAAGGTGTCCTCTCAAGTCAGAGGACTGTCCTCATGTTGCATTCCACTCTGGGGAACTGTGACGAGTTCTTTCAAAAATAGATGGTCCAGAACAAAATTAAGGCAACTGAGACAACATGGTATCTGATAACAGTTTATTGGTAATGAAAAAACAACAAAAACAAAAAAGTAGTTGCCCTACTAATGAGGGCTAGAAAAGACTGAAAAGAGGGAAGGAAAATGGAAAAGGGTGGGAGTAAGGAGACAGAGAGAGGAGAGAAGGAGAGAGCAAAAGCAGGCATTACCATGAGAAGATAGGGCAGTGCTGTCGGATGTCTGCACTGCAGGGGTGTGTGCATGCTGCCTGCCAGGGAGCCTGTGCAGCTCTCAGAGAGGCACAGCCCCACAGGCACAGCTCCCACGACAATGGGCAGCCGGACACCAGGTGAGTGAGAATTGGGCAGGAGGTGCGGGACCCTGGGCAGGGTGGTGGTGGGGATTGCACTGGCAGGCTGGATTAGAGACAAGCAGGGCTGGGCACAGGTGGCTCAGGCAGGAACGCAAGGACAAAGCAGGCAGGGCACTGGACAGGAACACAGGAAGGCAGGAAAGGCGGCAAGTGGGATGGGTGAAGGGGTAGGGCAGGACACAGGCTATACATGAGGCTCAGAGGTCACCTGGTGTCCTGCCAAGTGCCCAGATAGAGGGAGGGTGAGCAAGGGCCAGTGAGGACAGAAGAGCCAAAAGGCAGGCTGGAGCTAGGGCAAAAAGGACAACAAAACAGGCTAGGGCCAGGACAAAGAAGCAGACCTCAGCAGGCTGGAGCCAAGGCAAAACCACAAGACAAAAGGGCTCCAGACTCCAAAAGCCCTGACTCAAAAAAGCCCCCAAAAGACAAGACTCAAACAGCCAAACCAAAAAGCCCTAAGAGCTCCAGAGCTTGTGATGCAGTTACTTTTATGCCCCCTAGATCCTCCCAAAGTCTCCCTGCTGACAGGAGACCATTGACCCAGTAAAATATTTGGTGGCAGTCTCTTGGTGGAGACTTTTTTCCATCTGATTGGAGAACCTGTTTGGAGGGTACAATGTCTTTGGTGTTCCCCCGCTGAATGCCTCTCCCATGTGAGACATGAACTGGTTGCCAGGCAAAGTCTCCCCAGAGACAAAGCTCTCTCCCATCTTTTAGCTGACTCCTGAAAGTGTCACATGTGCAGCGCCTCCCCAACATGCCTCTGTGGATGCTAAATACTGAACCACAGTGCCTGTACAAATTACAGGCCGCATAGCTCCTCAGGCTTGCCTGAGAAAGTAGCCTGGGAAAAATATGAGAAGGAATTAAAACAATCCTCAGGGACACTAAACAGCCTTGCAGGTGTTGTTTTGCAGTCTTTGTTTTCCTTGCAGGAAGAAGTCAGGGGGGTGATGAGCCCCCCTGACCAATGATGGTGATGTAGCACTTTGTTAACCAATAGGAGATTCTTTTCTGTACCTTCCACGTACCAGTCTATAAAAACAGGCCTGAAGTAATAAACCAGAGTATTCTTGTGTTGTAACTCCCTTGAGAGTCCTTGTCGTTCTTTATAGCCGTTCCCAATCGGAACAACAATGCCTCTGACAACCAGTATTGAGACAGAAATCAAAATTAAATTGGCTCTTCACACCTTATGACCTTGGACATCCAATGGACTGGACTGCACAGCTGGATGGATGCTGAAACCAGGATTGACACTCCAGCAGCTGGATCAACACTGAAACCAGGACTGAGATCTCACCCACTGGATCAACATTGAAACTGGAACTGACATTTTATCAGCTGGATGGAAGCTGGAACAAGGGCCAGTGATCTCTTTTTCTCTCTAGTGATCTCTTTTTCTCTCTCTTTCCCTCTCTCTTTACCTCTCTTTCTTTTTCCCCCATTAATTCATCTCCACCTCTTTAATTTCTCTCTTCCCTTTCACCAAACTTCTAAATCCAAAACACACTGCCATTGTTTATATAGTAGGTCTGGGACTAATCTAACATACCAATCTCCACACTAAGTGTGTAATTTACTAATAAAACTTTACTAATTTTACTAATAAAACTTTCTGATTGTTCATGGACCATCTGACTTCTGCCATTCCTTTTGACCTTGAGCATTTAAGAATCTTGAGTGTTTCCTTCACCTTAACAGTGTGACCCCTCAGTCTGCTCAACTTGATTGGCAAATGCTGATCCCAGCTTCTGCATCACCTCAGCCCTGCATGTTTGGACAGCATCTGGATCTTGCCACATGCTAAAGGACTCTGTGAGGTACCTGTCTCATCTGCCTTTGACCACATGTGCTGTTCATGGGCCCTGGAGTGGGTAACACAGGGGCGGAGAAGGAAGAGATGAGGCTGTGAGCTGTTCCCAGACACTGCTGTTTCCTTTCCTCATTCCTGCCTCCCTTTGGAGCCATCTTTTTCCTGTTTGCCATTGTCTGTGGAGTAGCCAGGGATGTTCTTCAGCAGCTCCAAAAGAAAATGCACAAAGTAAAATCCACTACACGGAGTCCCACACTCTGCCTCTCCACCTTTTACCCTGAGCATAATGGAAGACTATCCATGGAAAAAAAAAGAAGATATGGAGGACAAGGCTTGGATGCAAACCAACTTTATTGAGTGTAAAGTGGAAAAGGACATGGCTCACAGAGGCCAAGAGGAGCAGCCACTGAGATGTAGTGGAGTTCCTGCAGAGGGTGCATCTGCCTGCATTGCAGAAAGAGGGAGGGCAAAACATCCCCCTAGGCTGGTCTGGGAAGACACAGACAGTAAGTATAAGAGAGAGGAGGGTAAAAGAAGCAAAGAGAAGCCTGGAGCTCTAAATACAATGGTCCAAAGCTCTAACTCTGCACAGAACCATGTTCAAAGATCTTGGAAGTTCATGCCCAAGGATGTTGCCAGCATCTTTAGCAGGGACGACATCTGCTGCCACCATAGCAGTTGGTGATGCAGGAGATGTCAAAGCCCCCAGAGTTGATGGGCACTCCGCCACAGCTGAGGATGTTGCCAACAGCAGCGGAGGTGGAGGATCCCACGGCGGTGTTCTGAGGGAAGGAGCTGAGGATGGGGCCGGGCAGGGTCACCACCACGGCCGAGGGCTGGATGGCCACGTGGGAATCCTGGCACTGCCTGACACAGCACTCATTGCAGCTGCTGCCCAGCGGGCAGGGTCCACAGGGCTGGCAGCAAGGGTCGCAGGGCTTGCAGCAGGACATGGCTCGGGGTCACAGGTGCACCTGGCACAGAGGGCAGGCAGAAGGAGAAAGTGGGGACACATGAGGAGCAGCACTGCACCCAAACACCCTGCAGCCAAGGCAGCTCCTGGCCCACATTGCAGTGCCCAGCTCAAAGCCCAGGAGCCACCTCAGCCAAGTGCCAGCCTCTCTCTGTCTGCACAAGACCTTGTCTCCCTTGCCCTCTCCCAGCAGAAGCAGCTCCCAGCCCTGTGCTCCCAAATCCCGTCTCAGCTGAGACCTACAGCCAGGAAAGAGCTGCTCTTGAAGCAGCAGGAGCAGGATCTTCACACTCACCTGAGGATTCCTGAGGAGAAGGAGGTGAGAGAAGTGGTTGAGAGAGCAGAGACTTGGGCTGCCTTTTATAGCAGTCCTGCCCTGCCTCAGGCCCAGAGGCACCTTTGTGGAAGGCATAATTTTCTGACCAGCTCATGTCAAATGTGCACCATCCCAGCTAATGGTAGGGGCTGTGTCCTGGTTTCCTGCACTGCGGCCTCTTCATTTCCTGGCACATGCCATATTCTCTCCCCCTTCAGGGCTTTTGTAAGTGCTGGAAGAACAAGCCCAAGGATTTCCGGGACATAAACACATCAGCACCTGCAGAATGCTCAGATCAAGGGCTGTTGGCGTTCCATGTGGTCAGCTGTTGTGAACATGTGTCATTCCTGTGGGTTTGTTTGTAGCAAAGTTGCCAGGAAATGGGCACCACTTTTGTGCTTCTTGCCCAAGGACTGCCATGTGAGGGGCCATGCTGTGTCAGCAGAGTCCACTGCTGCTGAATTTTTACTGTCCTTACATGAGTGCACATATTTTTGTGTTGTTCCAGGGAGACCAGTGAATTGAAGTCCCTGAACTGATCCTCTTATGCTGGAGCTTTGCTGGTGACTGGGATGGGACACATGTTCCAGACCAATGCCAGATGCACTTGTACAGCTCATCTGCCTGGTACTGAGTGAGGAAGTGGTTTCATCTCTCAGCAAATGGGTGCTGGACTGAAGGGATAGGGGCCTGGGTGGTGCTCTGTTGTGAGATGCAGAACAGACTTTCTGTGTGGTATGGGGGAAGTCAAACATCTTTGAGTTAAATTCCTTTCATGTTTGAGCACCAGGGCCTCCATACCCTGCCAAAAATTGCATGCCTAGCAACTGTGTCTGGAAAGGCAGGAAGGTGTGACTTTTTTTTTCAGGCTAACTGCTGAAATTCTGCTGCTTTTTCATGATCAGGCCTGTTAAAGTTGATCTTTGCCTAAAAAATAACTGTTGTGTTCTGACTGGAACCCCTCCTTCTGTATCCCACTGTGCTGCTTAAACATGGAGGAAATAGAAGAGAACCAGGGATGAGGAAGAGCAGTTCCATCTGTGGAAAAGAGTTGGGGATGGAGTGTAGGGGCAGCAAACATTTTCAGGGCTGAGGCATCTTGCAGACAGCACATTTCCAACTCTCAGCACACAGAGCACCTCTGGGAGAGGAAAGATTATTCATAGGGGCTGGCAAGATGACACAGACAAGCCACCACCAGTTCTGGCCATGGTACTGGAAACAGAGCACCAGTCAGAACAATGCTTGCTCTCTCTTTGCAGGTCACTGCCAATGCAATCCCATCCTGGGACTCTTCCATGGCAGAAGCTCTCTCCTCCCCCATTTCCTCTTCCCTTAGGCAATAACCCCAGCCCTTCACAGCAAAAGGATCTTTTTCCCATCTCTGGGTGGGTGGGGAAAAGTGGGTTGCCAGGGGAGAACTGAGGCCCCTTCCCACAGAGCTCAGCCTTGCACCAAAGGGTTCCCTGACTAGATGCTATCACAGGAGAACTCTACTTGGCTTCTGTCCCTCTCTCCCACCTGTCCTGAAGTGTGGAGCTCACAGGGAACACCCTTTAGTGCTTGAACCTCACAAATTTGGGACTACAAAGACAGTTGAGATCTTCCGAAAGACCTGTCTGGGAAACATACAGAGTAGATTGGCCAGGAGAGAGGGTCAGTGAGGGATGGAGGGTTGGGAAAAGAACAAAATAGAGCTGAGTTGGGGAACATTTGTTTAAGACATTGACAATGAAAAAATAAGTTCTTGAGAAAGAGCAAAAGAGAAAAAAACCAAAATCCCCTCTCCCCAGAAACAACCCTTAAATTAACTTCAGTGTCCTTGCACGTGGCAGGGGGTGTTTGGACTAGATGGTCCTTAGGGTCCCTTCCCAATTAGCATTCTATGATTTTTTGATCCTATAATTTAGTTCATCCACACTTCTTTCAAAAAGATTCAACTTCCATCCTTCATTCATGAATCTTCTATTTCTTCTGCCCTACATGGCACTGTGGGGAGCGGAATGGGGGAGTTTTGGTCAGTGCAGAACTGTTCTTTTCAGCCTCCTCATATTTTTCTCTTTTCCAGGATGAGCCTTTCCTATAGGTTGCAGTCCTTCAAGGTTGGCATGGATAGGAGAATACTACTTTGCCACTATGGCTTTTCCATGAGCAAACACACAGAAATGACCCAGCTTTACATTATGTGCCTGCATGAGATGCCACCAGTCCTGGACTTGAGTATTCTGCCTGTCCCGATGTTTTTATTATCCCGGAAATTCTTGAACCACTAATCTCAGCACTTACAGA
This sequence comes from Cyanistes caeruleus, assembly GCF_971803275.1. Taxonomy (NCBI): domain Eukaryota; kingdom Metazoa; phylum Chordata; class Aves; order Passeriformes; family Paridae; genus Cyanistes; species Cyanistes caeruleus. Next base: position 1,848,807 of record NC_141727.1, on the reverse strand, counting down.
AGAATTCATGTAGAAAAGCATGTGGCATGTGCCAGAAAATGAAAAGGACACAGCCCCCACCATTAGCTGGGATGGTGCACATTTGACATGAGCTGGTCAGAAAATTATGCCTTCCACAAAGGTGCCTCTGGGCCTGAGGCAGGGCAGGACTGCTATAAAAGGCAGCCCAAGTCTCTGCTCTCTCAACCACTTCTCTCACCTCCTTCTCCTCAGGAATCCTCAGGTGAGTGTGAAGATCCTGCTCCTGCTGCTTCAAGAGCAGCTCTTTCCTGACTGTAGGTCACAGCTGAGACGGGATTTGGGAGCACAGGGCTGGGAGCTGCTTCTGCTGGGAAAGGGCAGGGGAGGGAAGGTCTTGTGCAGACAGAGAGAGGCTGGCACTTGGCTGAGGTGGCTCCTGGGCTTTGAGCTGGGCACTGCAATGTGGGCCAGGAGCTGCCTTGGCTGCAGGGTGTTTGGGTGCAGTGCTGCTCCTCATGTGTCCCCACTTTCTCCTTCTGCCTGCCCTCTGTGCCAGGTGCACCTGTGACCCCGAGCCATGTCCTGCTGCAAGCCCTGCGACCCTTGCTGCCAGCCCTGTGGACCCTGCCCGCTGGGCAGCAGCTGCAATGAGTGCTGTGTCAGGCAGTGCCAGGATTCCCACGTGGCCATCCAGCCCTCGGCCGTGGTGGTGACCCTGCCCGGCCCCATCCTCAGCTCCTTCCCACAGAACACCGTGGTGGGATCCTCCACCTCTGCTGCTGTTGGCAGCATCCTCAGCTGTGATGGAGTGCCCATCAGCTCTGGAGGCTTTGACCTCTCCTGCATCACCAACTGCTATGGTGGCAGCAGATGTCGTCCCTGCTAAATCTGCTGGCAAATCCTCGGGCAAGAACCTCCAAGTTCTCTGAACATGGTTTTGTGCAGAGATAGAGCTTTGGGACATTTACAGCTTCATTTACATTTACAGCTTCAACGCATTATTCCCTTCTACTTTTCTTTGTCCTCTATTTTCTGTCCCATGTCTTCCCAAACCAGCCTAGTGGGGACATGTTGCCCTGCCTTCCTCTGAAGGGCAGGCAGGTGCACCCCCTGTAGGAACTCCACTGCATCTTACTGGCTGCTAATGGCGCTCTTTGTGAGCCATGTCCTTTTCTTGCTTAGAGTCAATAAAGTTGTTTTGCATCCTAGTCTTGTCCTCCAAGTTTCCTTTCTTTCCACAGAAAGTCTCCCTCTCTGCTCAGGATAAAAGGTGGAGAAGTAGAGGGTGGGAGTCCCTGCAGTTAATTTTACTTTGTGCCCTTTCCCCTTGGAGCTGCTGGAAATGTACCTGGATAATGCTGGGGGGTTGCGTGTGCTTCCTTTTGTTCCTTCTCACCTATGGAATTTTTTGCCTATTAGTTGAGGGGGAAACCTGATGCCTGGTACTTGTTGGGTGCTTGAGAAACACAAAGAGTTTGGCTGGGCCCAGGGGGGAAGGGGGGCATGGGAAGGGGAGGGCGGGGGCAGCTGGGGCTGGCTGGTTTCTTGGGCCGGAGAGGAAGACACTCTCTCGGAGCTGTTGCGGTTTGGAGAGGGGAATTCGCCATCACCCAGATGGAGCTGCTGCTTCTTCTTCCCTATTCACTGGTGGCCTCACACCCCCTGTCCTGCCAGGACGTGTGGCAGTGCCAACCACCACTGTGGAGCTGCTGATGCTCCTCAACCACTGGCCCGGGATCTCAGCTCATCCCTGCTGGTCCAGCTGAGTGTTCCTCAGAGCCCTGCAGGAGCACCAGGACTGCCCTGTCGTTCCGATTGGGAACGGCGATAAAGAACGACACGGACTCTCAAGGGAGTCACAACACGAGAATTCCCCGGTTTATTACTTCAGGCCTGTTTTATAGACTGGTACGTGGAAAGTACAGGAAAGAAACTCTTATTAGTTAGCAAAGTGCTACATCACCATCATTGGTCAGGGGGGCTCACCACCCCCCTGACTCCCTCCTGCAAGGAGAACAAGAGGACAGACAAACAGCACCTGGCAGTTGTTTTCTGTCTCTGAGGATTGTTTTGAAATCCTCCTATGAATTTCCCAGGCTAGCTTCTCAGGCAGGACTGAGAGGCCATGGGTCTGCGGCCTGCTCCAAAGCTAGCATCCATACTGCCCGCCCGAAGGGGTTTGTGAAGCAAAGCCTCTCCTCCATCCCTTCCCATTTCAGCTGAGAAAGCTGTCATGGGATCCCTGGTTCTGTTGTTAACACTGTAGTTACTGTTGTTTGTGTGCCTTGTTATACACACTAGTAAAGAACTTATTCCTATCCCCAGATCTCTGCCTGAGAGCCCCTTGATTTCAAAATTACAGTAATTTGGAAGGAGTGGGGTCATTTTCATTCCAAGGGAGGCTCCTGCCCTCCCTAGCAGACACCTGTCTTCTAAACCGAGACAATACTGCACAGTCAATGGCCATCAGGAACGGAGAGGCTCCAAAGGCTCACAGGAGTGGGTTGATGTGAATTGATACGTCCAAGTCACCAAACCACAGCTGAAATGCAAAGAGTAGATTCATTTCATTACCTCATTAACTGAGAGGTCCCAAGGCACTGTCAGGCTGCAGAGACACATAAAATGGGAACAGTGGCACCATTAGGGTCAGTCCAATCCTGGTGGGTCACTGACTGTCCCAGTATCTCAAGGGGTCTCATGTGAAGTTTCCCACATGGATATTCTCAGCCTTCCCACCTAAAAGGTCACTTTGTGCAAATCCATCATTCTCCTCTCCAAGTCTTTCAGTTTCAACCTTTTTCTCCCAACAGCCGGGAAACAGCAACGTCTGGAAACAGCCACAACCTCATCTCTACCTCCTCCTCCCCTCCATTACCCAGTCTAGGGTCCACAGCCTGCACACAGAAGCACAGGCAGAGGAGGTGCACATCTCACAGGGGCTCTCAGCTCATGCAGTGCCCAGCTCTGTCCAAAGATGCAGTGCATTTCAGAAGTTAGGATTGGTATCAGCCATATTCAGGATACGCAGTAGTAAATGACTTTTGGTTGAGTTTGTACAAAAGACTTTGGGCTTCACTATTAATTCACATTTCTCCCATGTATGGATAGATGTAATCTGTCCATCAATGCCTTCTTGACTGAAGCCTTTGACCAAACCTGTGCCCAAAGGGGACTGCAAGGCAGACAAAGGAAGATGGACCCTGGTGAAGACAGGGTCTGCCATGGACAGCCCACAGATCGAGAGTCATCAAATGGTTTAGGTTAGACAATCTTGTCCCACCGCGCTGCCATGGGCAAGGACACCTTCTACCGGACCAGGCTGCTCAAAGCCTTGCTGTCATCGAAAACTGGGAAATAAACTCTCCAACCAATTTCCTGTGTCAGAAAGGTGACATTATTTTATTAGCAGAGCTGAATGTATGAGGATGTCTCCTCTAAGCATGGCCAGTAACCTAATAGACCAGGTTGTACTCTGAAAACAAATACATATTCATCACTTTATTGAATACATGCATGTATGTTAATTATGTCCATCGTCTTGTTTGGATATGGTTCCAGATCTTCTGATGAATCTTTTCTCTGTGAGAGTATCTCAAATATGTGGTCAGGTCATAAAGTACTTCTCTCATTATTCTTCACTCTGACACACAGTACTTGTTCTCATTTTGGGGTTTAGGATTTTTCTTTTTGTTTCTATCTCTCATGGAATTTTGTCCCATCTGTTGCCAAGAAACCATAACAACTGATACTTAAGAGAGACAAAAGAAATTGCCATGGGAAAGATGCAGCTGGCTGCTCTCCTAGCTGGAGAGTTTCTCTTGGAGGGGCAGAGATACTGTGGTTTTTCAGTTTTTCGGCTGGGTTAAAGGGAGCTGGGCAATTGCCATTGCTTTCATGGCATTCGGAGAAAAGCAGGCTGCAGTCGTTGTGGGGAGAGTTCACCACCACTAAGTTCAATCTCCTGCTGACCTCCTACAGTGAGAGAAGTTCTCTTTGTGGGAGTGGCCGTTGCACTGGGACCTTATTACCTATCTCACTAGAGGGGGACCCTTCTCACCATTTCTTCACATGCCTCAGGGGAAACTCTGGGACCCTGGGCCCTTTCCTGCTCCAGGAAAGCTTCTTCCGGCTGCATTCGGCAGCTGGGCCGCTGCTGCTGAGTTTCTGCTGCCTCTTGCTTGCTGCCCCAGTGAGCGTGCCCTGCAGTTCCAGCTGCCGCTCCGAGGTTCCTGCTGCAGCCCGTCCATCACCGCCTGAGGGAGACGCGGCCGAGCCCTCACCACAGCGCCCCCTGCAGGCGCGGGGGAATCACCGCACCCGCCCTGCCCGGCCGGGAGCCACCAGCGCCCCTGCCGGCCGTGCCCGGAACTGCAGCCAAGGGGAAAGCGCCTGTGGCCGAGACACCTGACCCTGGTGTCTGGTTCTTTTTGGTGCTGCTGCCGGGATCTGAAAAGAACTGTTATTTCTTTTCCCATCTCTTTGCCTGAAAGCCCCTTAATTTCAAAGTTATAATAATTTGGAGGGAAGGGGGTCATATTCTCCATTCCAAGGGAGGTTCCCGCCTTCCTTGGCAGACACCTCTCTTGCAAACCAAGACATTGCAAAACTAAGATATTGGCTACTACATATTAATCACTGGTACAGGTAAATGAAGAAGCGTTAGCTGACACAAGACTTATCAATCACAGATGTAGGGAGTTAACACAAGGTCACATTAATCTCTGGAATTTATAATAAGCACTGCCTGCTACAAAACTAAGCATTAACCATTAATACAGAAACATACACTATGTGCTAAAGTCAAAAGAATTTTCCAGCATCTTCCCCCATTGCTGCAGACTCCTTGAAGAAATAGAACTTTTTAAGTAACAAATTCCCCCTTTGAGACTTTAATATCATTTCTTTAAAATGTCATAGCCAGTTGTTTTATTGCCCAAGTCTGCACAGCAGTAAGCACTGAATTAAGCAACAAATGATTAAGGTCATGAGTACCACATGAAATCCTGGTAAGTGCAAGAGATTGTTTTAACCATCCTAAGTTTAGGAGTATGGGGCCATGAAACCAGCCAAGAGAAAGCTAGTCCTGTCTCTCTATCACTTCTGGCTGGATTCTTTAGTTGTTTCTTTCTTTTCTATTAGTCCAGAGTTATTGGAAAGATTGAATCGATACATTCCTTTAAATTCCTCACATCCCTGATTATGTCTCAACACCAAGTAGTCAATTGCTGCTCGATTTTCAAAGGCAGCTTCTCTGACTTGTGTCATTTATGTACTTTGGGCTGTTAATGATTGTGAAGTGTAATTTATATTTTTAACTAAAGCACACATGGTTCTCTTTATGGTGGGATAGTTCACCTCAGCGCCAGGTGTTCAAAAGTTCCAGTTCACTCTCACTGCACAGGGTCACTTGAGAATCACAACCCTCTGTCAACTGATGAGCTGAGTTTTCTCTTTTGTGCTTCACATTGGTGAAATAGTTACTTGGTGAAATAGTAGAAGAGTTAATCTACCAGTGGCAATGAGCTCTCAAGAAATATTGGCCAGGACATATGAGTAGGCCTCTCAGCCACACAGCAAAACCCATCCTATAGGCAACTTTGTGTGCTCCCAGGCATAAGAATTTTGTTCTGTGCTATTGCATTTTAAGGGAGGTTGTAGCTGTCTTAGATGTTAACACTCGGAGGAGCAATTGACAAATGTTACACATTGCTTTTCTCTGCACAGCCTGATTGTGGCAGACACTGATCCCAGCTTGTGAATCACCTCAGCCCTGCATGTCTGGACAGCAGCTGGGTCCTGCCAGGTACTGAAGGAGGTACAGATCTCATAAGGGTGTCATGTCTTGACCACACTCATGGACCAGATAATGGAGAGGAGGAGAAGGAAGGAATGAGGTCTTGAGCTGTTACCCCCACAGTGAAGATTATTTTTCATGTTCACCACTGCCACTCTTTGCATCCAGGATCTCTCTGATGGCCACTGGCTGCAGAGTAGCCAGGGATGTCTTCATCAGCTGCAAGGGAAAGGACACAAAGTAAAATCCACTCAGGGACTCCTCCGCACAGGTTCAATACCTTTTTCACTGAACAGATTGGAAATGTTGGCACAGAATGAAGGACCAGGTAGGGATGCACAACATTAATGAGTCTACAGAAGAAAAGGAGGTGGCTCACGGAGAGAACCAGGGCCAGCCACTAACATGCAGTGGAGGTCCTGCAGGGTGGCCATCTGCCTCTCAAGATGAGGGAGAGAGGGCAACACATCCCCTCTAGACTGGCCTGAAGAGACAGAGACAGCATGGAAGAAGGAGAAGAGTGGAAGAAGGAAACAATGTCCAAAACCTCAGTCATGACCCCTCACATTGCAGTTCTTAGGCATGTGAGCAAGAACAAGAGCAGAGCTCCTTCATGACAATTTTGACACAAACAAACCACTCAGAAATGGCACACGAGAAAATCACCTGCCCACAAGAGATGCTGCTGGCACTTGATCAGAGACTTCTGCCTGTGCTGACGTAATTCCGCGCCGGAAATCCTTGGACTTATCCTCCCAGCACTTAAAAAAGTAGCCCTTCATATAGGAAAGCAAGCGAAATTACCAGGAAATGAAAAGGCAGCAATGCAGGAAACCAGGACACAGCCCTACCATTAGCTGGGATGGTGCACATTTGACATGAGCTGGTCAGAAAATTATGACTTCCACAAAGGTGCCTCTGAGCCTGAGGCTGGGCAGGACTGCTATAAAAGGCAGCCCAAGTCTCTGCTCTCTCATCCACTTCTCTCACCTCCTTCTCCTCAGGAATCCTCAGGTGAGTGCAAAGATCCTGCTCCTGCTCCTGCTCCTGCTGCTCCAAGAGCAGCTCTTTCCTGGCTGTAGGTCTCAGCTGAGACGGGATTTGGGAGCACAGGGCTGGGAGCTGCTTCTGCTGGGAGAGGGCAAGGGAGGGAAGGTCTTGGGCAGACAGACGGAGGCTGCGACTGGCCTGAGAGGGGCTCCTGGGCTTTGAACTGGGCACTGCAATGTGGGCCAGGAGCTGCCTTGGCTGCAGGGTGTTTGGGTGCAGTGCTGCTCCTCATGTGTCCCCACTTTCTGCTCCCTCCCTGTCCTCTGTGCCAGGTGCACCTGTGACCCCGAGCCATGTCCTGCTGCAAGCCCTGTGACCCTTGCTGCCAGCCCTGCGGCCCCTGCCCGCTGGGCAGCAGCTGCAATGAGTGCTGTGTCAGGCAGTGCCAGAGCTCCCATGTCGTCATTGAGCCGCCTGCTGTGCTGGTGACCCTGCCCGGCCCCATCCTCAGCTCCTTCCCACAGAACACTGCCGTGGGATCCTCCACCTCTGCTGCCGTTGGCAACATCCTCAGCTGTGGCGGAGTGCCCATCAGCTCCGGGGGCTTTGACATCTCCTGCATCACCAACTGCTATGGTGGCAGCAGATGTCGTCCCTGCTAAATCTGCTGGTATCGTCTTTGGGCAAGAGCATCTACTTTTCCATTTTTCACCTTGTTCTCTCTCCTTCCTTTGTTTTCCATATCTCCCCAGGCCAGCCTAGCAGGAGCTGGTGGCCTCCCTCCCTCTGCAGGCCAGGCATCTTTATGGCAGTTTTTAGTGCTCCATCTGAGCCACTTCCTTTTCTTCTTTTGACTCATTAAATTTGTTTTGCATCAAAATCTTGGCCCCAGAGTCCTCCTTTATTCTATGACAACTCTTTAGTGAGCTCAGGGAGAAATGTTGTCTTTGAAGAGGATTAGGTTGGGCACAAAAGGGACCCTTCCTCATTCCCACAGGAAGGAGAACATAGGACTCACTAACCTGGGTTGTCTTTTGTGCCCTGTCCCTTGGAGGTGAAGGAGGTGCTCCTGACTACTTCAAACCAATTACCACCACTCCATGAAGCCTTGCTGCATCTCTTCCCACATCAGGCTGGAGCACTGTTGTCTGGAACACGCTCTGTGAAAGGGGAGCTGCCCAACCACCGCTGCCTTTGAGTGAGGAGCGCATGGTTAGGAGGGCAGTATGAGGTCAGCAGCCCCTTTGACTCCTGGGGAACAGATCTCTCAAGAGGTTTTTTTTGGGGGTAGACAGCTTAAATAGAGGATGACACCAAAGGGTGGCAGGAGTGAGGAGACAGAAATATCTGGGAAGAGTCCATAATCTCACCTCTTGCTTTCCCATTTCCCCATTACCTTATCTAGGATCCATGGCCAGTGCACACAGGCATAGGTAGATGTGGCCCATATGGTCCTTCAGCACCTGGCAGGGCTAAACATCCCCATGGGGACTGCAGCTCCCAAAGTGCCCAAAGATCTGTGGCTGCCCTGTGGTATTTCGTCTCCTCCAAGTTTGGGGCATCTTTATTTAGTCCTCTTAAGTCTGCACCACTGCCAAATACCAGCTTTGCTCTGGAATGGCTCCTTGCAAAAGCAGTTATCCCTCTGTCCCCACTGGGTGTTGTAGTGACAAAGGAATTGCCTGAGCAGTCAGGGATTGGATTTGGAAAGTTAAATCCCTGACAGAATTAAAGCTGGCCTGGGACATCAAGGACAATAGAAAAAGTTTCCAGAAGTATTCTGCTGATAAAAGGGAGACAGGAAAAATATGGGCCCTGTCCAGAAGGAAAAAGGAGACCTATCTACCCAGAGCATACAGAAAGCTGATATATTCGAGGACTCCTTTTTTGCTTTGATCTTCACTGACAGATGCTTCAGCTACATCACCTGAGTTGCAGAAGGCAAAAGTACAGGCTGGCACAGGTTGCTCAGAGAAGCTGTGACTGCCCCATCCCTGGAAGTGTCCAGGGCTGGGTTGAACAGGGTTTGGCTGATGTACAGGTGCATGGCTGGGAATAGAATTTTCTTCCTCTGGCTATTTTGGCTAGGAGATAAAACTACAACAGAAATGTCTCACATGGAGAGATCTCTAAACTGTGCTTCAGAGGAGGCTGAGGGAAGGATTAGAACAGGACAAGCCAGTCAGACATATCTTTTTAATACCATTCCCATACCACAGTTAGTTTCAGCTCAGGGTGAGTTGGTGGAGCCTGGCATGGTCCACATGGCAGTCCTCAAGAGCTCCTTGAACCTGGACTTTGCTCTTTTCCCAAGCCTCTGGATCTGGACCCAGGATGCTGCTAATGGTGTTAGTCTCCACTGCAGAGGCTGGGGAGGAGATATCCAACCTCATCACCATGCCAATAGGTCACTACTGGACAAGCTGAGGTCAGACCTGCACACAAACAGTGCTGTAGGGGGAGCCACTCCACAGGGAACATATACACAACTAAATAATATTAATTGTTAAGGCTGGAAAAAACACTTAAGATAAAGTCCATGCTGGGTGTATGCTGCTACTGGCATTGCCATTGATATATATTTGGATTATATTGCAATAATTAGGTACTGCAGCTGTTAGCAGGGCTATCTTTTCATTGAGATGCTGACAATCCATTGTCAGTCATAATCTCCTGCCCAACTTTTGAACTAATCAAAATGGTAAATTATATAAGAAGCAGGTTCTGGAAATAACCTGTAATATTTCCAAATAATCTACAACTTCAGAAGCTCTTTTTCACACAGCAGAAGTTGTGTATTGTGGTACATTAGTGATCCTTGAGTCAGAGAGTTCAGACTTTCAGAGGGCACACACATTTTAACCTCCAAGTTTTAGATTATTTTTATCAGGGTTAGTGTCAATATTTGAACCAAAGGACCACACACTGCCATTGGCCAGGTGCCAGGTTTGAGTCTTCAAAACATCAAAGCCACAGATGTTTTCTTTGTGGTCTTTAAGTTCGGCTTCTCACCCAGGAACCATAAATTAATCCCTGTGGTTTGGCACTTAGCTCTTACTCTGTTTATTTCAGTGGTTTTAAGTCTTTGCCCTCCAGGATACAGCTTCTCAGCTGTGTTAATATTGAAATTTGTGCTCCCATATCTATTCCAAATGTCATTGTTGATGAGGACTGACACAAATAAAAATATATGATCATTATAATCATATACTGATAAGCTTCCACTCAACTGACTGACTGGCCCATTTGCCATCCAGCTGTTTTTTGAGTTTTGATCTTGAATTTGGAGAGAGAAAGTTATTACCCTGTCTTGTAGCTGGTCATGGTGTCCGAGTGTTTGGAGTATTTTCTGTCAGATTGCTATTGCTGTGATATGAATTAAACTCTGGATGACCCCAGCAGGCTGCCTCTGAATTGCAGCTCTTGGAATGCCTAAAGCTAATGCTTGATTATATAAACTCTCCACCTCTGAGTTCTGTTTGGACATTTAGTGGGTTCTAGTTCCCAGGAGCTATTAATTTGCCTAAAATTGCAGTCTGTATCTTTGGTTTCAAGGTAGATCACTCAATCTCATCTCTTGCCCACAGCTCATGGTGTTGTGCATTAATGTTGCCCGGGCAGGGAGATTTCTGTACATTAGGGCTTCTTCCTAATCCTCAGCAACCTCCCTTATGGTCAACAGGGCATTAAAATCTGTCTCTTTCCTAATGTTATCTCTTTTTGTGAAGAGGTAAGGTTTGAGTATGACATGTCATATCTTGTCACAGTTCATAGTTGTCTAAGGAGGAATATTCAGGGCTGTGCTCATGCATAACCTGGCTGCAGTCAGATTTTGTAATAGCTTTGGAAAATACATTCAGGGATCTAATGGGTACTAGATTAGCCTTCACAGAGACTTTCCTCTCTCCAGCACATCAACTCCTCCAGCCCAGTGTGTCACCCCACATGTTATAGAGTGGGGATGATCCAGCTGTTGATTCTGGAATTGGAATTCAAAAATACACCAGCACCCCAAAACTCCCTGGTCTCCTCACCATTTAGTAAGATCCTATCTCCTCCAGTTAGACATGAAGCCTTGGCATGGCTACCTAAAAGAGAGGCTAGACAAAATTAAGAGAATAAAAACAGGTATTTATTGAAAGTAGATACACCTTGGGCAGTCAAAAGCCTCCCAGACGGGCTGCACCCAAGACAGATGTCAGCCACAAATTCTTCATGCAATTATAAGTTTGGTCCATTTACCTATCAGGGGTTAATCCTCCAATTACAGTTTCAGGTAATGAAGTCATTTCCCCCAAATTTTCCCCCATTCCTCCAACTCATTTTTGTTTATACTTTTCAAGAGCCTGAGACAGTGAGGTGTCCTTGATTCCCAGGCCTAGAAAGGAATTGTCTTGTCTGACCAAAATGTGAAGACAGTAGCTAACAATCTATATGGAGTTTAGAGTTATACACTAAAGAATTGTAGTATTACAAATACATGAAAAATAGAAAAGCTAAAATCCTAAGGCATCAGACATGCTTGCCACAAACATTCCATTTCAGTCTGGGAGGACACACCAGGGCAAAGAAGTCTGTGGAGAAGCCAGAGGTCACAGCAGACTTGGTGGAACTGTTGGGCAACGTGGGAGTCCCAAAATCAGCCCCCAGTCTCATCACTCATCTCTGCCCTTGGCTCTGCACAGCCAAGGAGGGCACACCACAGCCTCTTCACCCCACAACGCCACAAGCTGGTGCTGCCCTTGGGGCTGGTATTGTCAGCCTAGTGGTCCATGAAAGGTTGACAGCAGCCCCAGAGGCTGGGAGTGTGGAGCGAGCAGGAGCTGCAGCTCAAACCTGAGACCTGGAGAGACCAGCAGGAGCAGAACTGCTTGGAGCAGCTCTGGCTGTATGGGAGTGTGAGCAGGGATTCCCCCCAGTGCCAAGGGACTATCACCAGTCTTCCACAGTTACAGACACTGCTTTTCTGTTCCTTGAGTCTACAACAGATGTCACCAGGAATGGGAATGCATGTGTTTCTACAGGAGACAATGCTAAAATCATGGAATTATGGGATCATAGAGTGGTTCAGGTTGGAAGAGATGCTTCCTGGAGTTGCTCTTTGGGTCCCTGTCTCAGTCATGGTGTCCTCACCTGATTTAAGACTCTGTCTCAACCAGTGCATTCTCAGATGTAGTTTGGATCCCTGGCTCAGTCGTGACATTCCCAGAGGAGGTTTGGTCCCTGCCTTAACCACAGTCCTCAGACTGAAATGAGTCATGGCTCAACCAGCACAGGTCAAGCCCCAACACAGGGCCAAAAGCTCCTGGTTTTCACTGGGATAGGCAAAGCACCATTCTGTCAGCTGGGACACCAATTCACCAGGGTTTTCAGCCTGCTGAAGTGTAAAATCCCAGGATATGGGAGGTGAAAACTGCTCTGGGCACTTGCCCAAACCCTTTCACATACCCTGTCACTCAGGCACCATCCACCTCAGGGATTATTTCATGGTTCTCTCATGCAAAAGTTGTCTCCTCTCATGCCAAGATGACACTGGATTCCACAAACTGACAATAAGCCAACAGTGTTAATTAACACTACTGTTAATTTAGCAGCTCAGGTGAGGGTAAACAAGGACTTGGGGAGCCTGCAAAACAAAAGAACTTGTTTCATTCATGGATGGGAAGAGGGATGTGTATTCCCTCTCCACTCTATTGCTCCCCCAGCACAGCAAGGGCATTGCAAAGCACCCAGCCTTTGATCCTATCAAAGTGTTCCCAAGCTCATTTCAGGTGTCAGAGCACCTGTCACAGCTAAGGTTTAAATCATAACAATCCAAATAAACATCTGAGCTGTCCATCAGGCAACTGATCTGCAGTCCCTACTCAGGACAGTGGGGAGAGGTATTTCAGATGGTGATCTGATGTTAGAGGTGATCAATCACCCATGGGAAGTGGCACTCTCTTTGCATGGATGAAGGAAAGGACTGAGGTGAATGCCTTTGATATACTACACATAGCTTCACCATCCCAGTAGGGACATCTGAAAAGAATCTGAAAGTCTCATAAATCTCCTTTTCATATTATAAATAAGCAGAAACTGTGGTCCAGGATAGAGCTTGTCTGAGCTAATTGAGACTTTTCTGATATTTATTAGGATATATAATTCGAAACAGAAAAGAATTTATCTCCTTGACCTCCAGAGCAGGTGTCTCCACCTGAATTATTTGTCACAGATCATCAGTGAGGAGAAACAGGCAATTTCAGACCTAAATTTATCTCCTCCAAAAGTTACTGTACTGGTCAGGCAAGCCACATTTTGCAAAGATCAAATTTTCTCCCAGTGGTGTTCAAGAGAGTTTAAAGACTAAAAAACCTAAGTAAAAAAAAAAAAATTAAAATCAGAGTAGACATCCAGGTTTATTGAGAAGACTTCCACCCAAAAAGACACTGTCTACAATGTCTAGAGACAAAATGTTGGACATGAGAAAACCACTTTTTGCAACTCCAGTGTCAACTCCAAAGGCTCAGTGGGGTTAGGAGGAAGCTGATTTAGAGATGCAGCTGATTAGAGCAACCATTCCAACTTCTCTCCTACTCACAAAAACCCTCACCCTGCCACCTCTCTCCCTAGAGCACTTTGGACAGGGGTGTGAGGTTCAGCAGTCAGACACAGCTGCTGACCCAGGCTCTGATGGCACGTGGTGGGTTCACCTTTAATCATTTGCTGGAGCATGTCAGGCACACAAGGAAATGCATGTGGATCACACAATTGGTTCCCACCATTCAACCAGAGCAGTGAACATCCTGTTCACATTGGCTTTATCAAAATCTTCTGCCCTCTCTCTCAAATAATCCTTATAGCCAAACTGGGGAGATACAAGCTGGAGTTTAAGGTGTGTGAGAATTCCACTAGATGTCCAGGCTCAGAGGATTCTCACCAGAGCTAAATAGTGCATCTCCCACACAGACATCTTGATCCACTAAATTTGCATCATCAGAATGTCTTGATTTTACCAGAAACAAAGGGCAAAGGCTCAGACGAAAGAATACAGGAAGAAATGCCACTGTCTTGAGAGCTGAATAAATCCTCCTGTTTACCATCTCCTGTGCCAGTAAAAACAAACAAGCCAACAAAACTGGAAAAGCTCCCTAATTGACCACAAGGGAAGGATTTGCCTTCCAGTTCTTAATGAGTGGTGAGAAACATTCCACACTTCATTAGGGGCAGGGCCATGTGATGCCTTTAGGGGGATCACACATGTTTTAAAAGCATTGCAGGCAAGCCAGGCAGCAGGAGCTCTAGAGGAGTCTGATGCTACTGTAGAAAAACTGTTCCTCTGGGAATTCTTGAGGGCCTGTCTGTGCCAAGGTGAGCCACTTCTCTATAATATCTCCTCAGGAGTGCAGTGAGCAGCACAGATTCAATACCAATATAACACCCAAGAGAAGGATGAATAAAAAGGTAGGTAAAGGATGCTGTTGATTTCTTATGAAATTTAAAGATTATTTGCATGACTTTGTCAAATATTTCCCATCCTTGTTCAATACCCCTCATTCATCAAAGACATTTCCCTGGCAATCAAAACCAAATCTCCACCTGTAACACAAAGCCTGCAGTCAGGTGTCCACCCATAGGATGAGTTCTTTTCTACTCAGTCTTTTCCAACTTGGGCCTTCCCACCCTTAATTCATCCCAGAGCTCTGTAGTCACTCTAGGAACATTTTGGACATTATCCCTGGAGCCCACATCAAAGAGCAGCAAATGGGATTGCTCCAAAGGCAGGGCAAGCTCAGCAGCCTTCTTCTGCAACAAGAAACTTCTCAAGACATCAGATCAGGTTAGGAGACTGGTGCTTAAGTTTCCTAAGAGAGGCAGTCTCCTGAAGATGTCACAGGAGCAAAAATTATTTGAGCACGGGTTCCTCTGGCAAATTCCCTATTGTGTCTTATTGTCCTCACCAGTTTGCAGTTGACAGCACCTGAAGTTAAAGTCCACAGAGGAGTAGAAGCCTTTTTTGTATTGCCGAAACTCACCAGCTTCCAGCCTTCCTCCCCTTGACAACCTCCCCCTGACCTGGTTTGCCATGGTCCCCATCTGCCCTGCCTTCCTTGCCCTGTGCAGCTGAAGCTCTTGACTCCATGAGACGGGCACCCACCACGCAGCACTGGAAGCAGATCCACTCAGGGATCCATGCACAAGCTGGGCAGGATCTCTTGGCATTTCTCCCTTCACAGAGCTAATGCTCTTTTAAGCTTTTTAACATGGAGGATGCAAGAGGCAGCCCAGCCTGCAGGGCCAGGCTGTGGTGAGGAACACGAGCTGAGGGGATGGCCATCACATCCTGTTGTGATGAGTGCCAGAAATGTACAGACTCATTTGTGCTCATCTGCATAGCATTGCATGCAAATTTCTCCATGCCATGCATTCAAAGGAATTTATGATCTGCCTAAGTGCATCCATTAAGCAAAAACACCCTTTCATTTCATAGTGTTCAGTGGGCACAACCCTGGCTGGGCTGGAGCATGCCAAGGCACCTCAAGGCCCAAAGAGAATCCCCAGTCACGACCTGAAGAGTGGAGGAAGCCAAGAAGCCTGGGAAATCTCTTCCAAGACTGGTGAACAAAGGAGAAACGTTGAAGCTCAGCAGTGCAGTTCAGCTGCCTGGAGGAGAAAGACAAGTAGCAATCAGAAGGTGCTGGGAGGAAGAGAGAGAGGGAAAAGGACATGGTGTGTCCTCACAAACGGGATCCATTTGGTGTCCAGACAAGGACTGCAGGACTGAGAGGAACTTGGCCTTTTGTCAGTGGGGTTAAAAACACCATCCCAGGACGGCCCTAGGCCACTGGTCCTGATCTGTAGAAGATTTCTCCAGCAACTGGTGTGAGTATTCTGCCCATAATTACATGCTCCTGTCCCAGAAATTTTAGGAAATCTCATTCCAACCGCAAAACAAACATCCTTGAGGGAAATGTCATAGTATAAACAAAGAAGTGAAAGGCACCAAGAACCTGAAACACAGCCTGTATCATCTGAGATGTTTTACATTTCAGAAGAGCTTGTCAGAAATTTCTCAGTCTGCTTGGGCAACCTCTGAGCCTGGGGCAGTGCAGGAGCAGTATAAAAGCCACTGCAGGTCCTTGGTCTCTCATCTACTTCACTCTCCTTTTTCTTCTTAAGAATTAGGTGAGCCTGCAGTCCCTTTTCCTTCTGCTACTCCTGGAGGATGAAGCCATTACTCAGTGGACAGGTGTTGTGGTTTAACCTCAGCCAGCAACTGAGCATGACAGAGCTGCTCACTCACACTGCCCCATCAGGATGGGAGAGAAATTCAGAACAGTAAAGATGAGGAAATCCATGAGTTGAGATAAAAACAGTTTAACAGGTTTAACAGGTATAAAAAAACCCCAGCACACAAGAAAAGCAAGGAATTCATTCACCATTTCCCAAGGCAGATGGGTGTTTTTTCAACCCCAGGGAAGGAGGGCTGCAACATGTGGAACGCTGACTTGGGAAGACAAACACCTTAACTCCAAACATCCCCCTCATCCTTCTTCTTCCACATATTTATATGCAGAGCATGACACCCATATGGTCTGGATTATCTCTTTGGTCACTAAATGCCTTATTTCATTGCTTGGCAACAGACTTCTCTCACCAAAATGGCAGAGTGGTTTTCCTTTTCTATTACCATGTCCTTGGTTTTGTTGACTATACTGTGCCTCTGTAAATATTCTGTTTTGTCTCTCAAAATTTGACATCCTGCCAACTACACATCTCTACTGGTGGAGAGGGAGCTTCAGACAGAGTATATTAGAGAAATCCTGTTGAGTTGAGAGGTGCAGAGAGGACATTTGGCTTTCTAAATTCCTCCTCAGAGAGGAGTCTGGGTTAGGCTGCATCCAATCTTAGCTCTAGTCTGTCAGTGGTTTAAGTAACTTTGTCCCACAGGATTAATTATGGAAAAATTTTGTTACACACACACACACACACACACACACGCATATATATATATGTAAAATGAATTAATGTGAAAAATTATTAGACAAAATATCTTAACCAGAATTACTTACTACACAATATAAAACATAAAAGTATTAGTACTGTATAGAGTATAATAGGATAATGTACTATATCAAAGCAATTATATTTAAGCAATTATATTAAAGCGAGCAAAAATAAATGACTATTAAAATAGTGATGCAACTCATCATACCAATGCTCATGGGCAGATCTCTTTTACTTGACATAAAGGAGCATTCTTGAAGGGACATTTTCACTCCAAGGCAGGAAAGTTCATACACACATCTAAACAGGAAAATATTGGAAGAACCTATTGTATAAAATTGTACTGGACTTGTAGAGTATGGAGTGATTGGAGTCATGTATCCGTGGCTGAAACAATGTAAGGATGTTGATTTCGGTTTGGTGAGCCAGATACAGCCCCCCCCACCTCAGTCCACTCCTGTTAGCTTCATAAATAGGGCATTCTCCAAGTTGCTTGACCACATTACAGGGCAGAGCATCCTGCTACACTGTCACCTTTCCATCACTCCAGGAAGACCCAGGGCTCTGATCTGTGTCTGCCACATCCCCACAGAGCAACACCTTTCTGTCTGGCAGCTGGGGAGAGCATGGGGAGAGAGAGGGACCACACAGAGGCACAGGCTGGGATGCAGCAAAACTTTAATGAGTTGGAAGAAGGAAAGAAGTTCCTCTGAGTGGGCACCATAGTACAGGGAGCACCAGGGGGATGTAGGAGACTCTGTCC
The DNA here is from genome assembly GCF_971803275.1 of Cyanistes caeruleus. Taxonomy (NCBI): domain Eukaryota; kingdom Metazoa; phylum Chordata; class Aves; order Passeriformes; family Paridae; genus Cyanistes; species Cyanistes caeruleus. Next base: position 1,831,309 of record NC_141727.1, on the reverse strand, counting down.
CTTGGCCAGGGTGCAGTTCACACCTTGGATGGGACTCAGCAGTGATCACAGCCCAGGGGAGGACAAAAACAGAGAGAAGAGAGAGAGGAAGAATACTGGAAGAAACAGGCAAGTTAGACAAGGACCATGGTTTCAGAGAGCCCAGTCACCCCTCCTCCAGTGCAGGTGGAGTCATGGATGCTCAGTGCTTCTGAAAGCAATGGTCAGGATCTCCATGCTCAGTCCATTTCCATCTTCTGGGTTCCAGGGGGTCCTGCTGTGGGGCTGTCACCAGCAGCTTTAGCAGATCCTGTTGCAGTGGCGGTTGGTGATGCAGGAGATGTCAAAGCCCCCAGAGTTGATGGGCACTCCATCACAGCTGAGGATGCTGCCAACAGCAGCGGAGGTGGAGGATCCCACCACGGTGTTCTGTGGGAAGGAGCTGAGGATGGGGCCAGGCAGGGTCACCACCACGGGCGAGGGTTCGATGACGACATGGGAGCTCTGGCACTGCCTGACACAGCACTCATTGCAGCTGCTGCCCAGCGGGGTGGGACCACAGGGGCCACAGGGCTGGCAGCAAGGGTCGCAGGGCCGGTAGCAGGGGGTGCAAGGCTGGTTGCAGGGTGTGCAGGGCTTGTAGCAGGGGGTACAGGGCTTATAGCAGGGGGTGCAGGGCTTGTAGCAGGGCGTGCAGGGCTGGCAGCAAGGGTCGCAGGGCCGGTAGCAAGGGGTGCAGGGCTGGCAGCTGGACATGGCTCTGGCTCACAGGTGCACCTGGGAGAGAAGAAAGAGACACGATGGGGATGGTTGAGGAGCCACCTCTCCACCCACCACAAGGGAGCCAAGACACAGGCTGGCCTGGGAGATGCAGCCAGTGCACAGAGGACCACACAACACTTTGCCTGATCCCCACCACTGGGCAAGGACAGATAGACCCACAAAAGAACTTTCTTAGTCAAGAGAACAAGAGTTCCCCAGCCCAGACACAGCCCTCTCCACACCAAACCTTCTCTCCACCACCCCTCCCCAAACAGGCAGCCTCAAGCCCAGTATAGGACACAGCTTCCAACTCACTTGCTTCCAAAGGAGAAGAAGAACAGTGAAGTGGATGAGAGAGTGAAAAGCTGGGATGCCTTTTATACCTGTCCTGCACTGCCCCAGGTCCAGAGGAAGTCTCTCTGGAAACAATAATTTTCTGAGAAGCTCATTTCAAGTGCAAAACACTCCAATTAATGATATGGGCTTGTTTTGTTTTCCTGTATGGCTGCATTTTCATTGCCTTCTTTGGCCACACACGTTTCTCCCTGAAGGCTCCTTTTTAGAGATGGGCAGGGACATCCATGGACTTCTGGGACAGAAGCTCATTGGTGCCAGCAGAAGATGAGTCTTGAGTGCCACAGGCATTGCCTGCAGTCCGCGGACATTGGCTTGGGGCACTCCCGTGGGCTTGTTTGCAGCCCCATGGGCAGGAAGGGCCCTGCTGCTCCAAGCCTGGAATGCTTGCTCAGATGCCAAAGGATTACCAAATGTGTTGATGTGCCACATCCTCTTCCTCCCCCCCTCCAAAATCTCTGATTGACACTGGCCATTGCTTTTGCAGGTTGGTCGTCAGCGCTGCTGCTCTTGTCTATCTTCCTCTTGATGCTGCTCTTAGGAATCCTTGGTGCACTCATTGGGCCTCCTCCACTCCATGGACTCTCTCTGATAGTCCCCTACCAACACAAACAACCTCATCATGTCCTCTCCCAGGATGCTCCAGCCTTGCCCTCCCAAGAGGTTTCTCTGAGACTCCTTTGCCACAGGAGCCCACAGGGCTCAGGGGGAGGCAGTGATGATCCTCCAGAATGTCAGAATAGAAAAGTGAAAACATGAAAGGTGCCACATGAAAGATGGTCAGGTTTAACCCTCCAGCTCCGACACAACAAAAGTATGTTGATCGGGATATTGTCGTATGTCGTTTTCAATGTCCTTAATGGCATTCACCCCGACTCCACAAGCTGCTTGGGCAACTCTCCCAGGCTTGGGCCCATTCTCACAGGAGTTTTTCCTGATGTCTCTTCAGAATTTCCTTTCACATTGCCCCGGTACCTAAGCAAGGGCAGGCAAACAGCCCTGCCTCCCCCTGAGCCCTGTGGGCTCCTGTGGCAAAGGAGTCTCAGAGAAACCTCTTGGGAGGGCAAGGCTGGAGCATCCTGGGAGAGGACATGATGAGGTTGTTTGTGTTGGTAGGGGACTATCAGAGAGAGTCCATGGAGTGGAGGAGGCCCAATGAGTGCACCAAGGATTCCTAAGAGCAGCATCAAGAGGAAGATAGACAAGAGCAGCAGCGCTGACGACCAACCTGCAAAAGCAATGGCCAGTGTCAATCAGAGATTTTGGAGGGGGGGAGGAAGAGGATGTGGCACATCAACACATTTGGTAATCCTTTGGCATCTGAGCAAGCATTCCAGGCTTGGAGCAGCAGGGCCCTTCCTGCCCATGGGGCTGCAAACAAGCCCACGGGAGTGCCCCAAGCCAATGTCCGCGGACTGCAGGCAATGCCTGTGGCACTCAAGACTCATCTTCTGCTGGCACCAATGAGCTTCTGTCCCAGAAGTCCATGGATGTCCCTGCCCATCTCTAAAAAGGAGCCTTCAGGGAGAAACGTGTGTGGCCAAAGAAGGCAATGAAAATGCAGCCATACAGGAAAACAAAACAAGCCCATATCATTAATTGGAGTGTTTTGCACTTGAAATGAGCTTCTCAGAAAATTATTGTTTCCAGAGAGACTTCCTCTGGACCTGGGGCAGTGCAGGACAGGTATAAAAGGCATCCCAGCTTTTCACTCTCTCATCCACTTCACTGTTCTTCTTCTCCTTTGGAAGCAAGTGAGTTGGAAGCTGTGTCCTATACTGGGCTTGAGGCTGCCTGTTTGGGGAGGGGTGGTGGAGAGAAGGTTTGGTGTGGAGAGGGCTGTGTCTGGGCTGGGGAACTCTTGTTCTCTTGACTAAGAAAGTTCTTTTGTGGGTCTATCTGTCCTTGCCCAGTGGTGGGGATCAGGCAAAGTGTTGTGTGGTCCTCTGTGCACTGGCTGCATCTCCCAGGCCAGCCTGTGTCTTGGCTCCCTTGTGGTGGGTGGAGAGGTGGCTCCTCAACCATCCCCATCGTGTCTCTTTCTTCTCTCCCAGGTGCACCTGTGAGCCAGAGCCATGTCCAGCTGCCAGCCCTGCACCCCTTGCTACCAGCCCTGCACCCCCTGTTACCAGCCTTGCACCCCCTGCTACCGGCCCTGTGACCCTTGCTGCCAGCCCTGTGGCCCCTGTGGTCCCACCCCGCTGGGCAGCAGCTGCAATGAGTGCTGTGTCAGGCAGTGCCAGGATTCCACCATCGTCATCGAACCCTCGCCCGTGGTGGTGACCCTGCCTGGCCCCATCCTCAGCTCCTTCCCACAGAACACCGTGGTGGGATCCTCCACCTCCGCTGCTGTTGGCAGCATCCTCAGCTGTGATGGAGTGCCCATCAGCTCCAGGGGCTTTGACCTCTCCTGCATCACCAACCGCCACTGCAACAGGATCTGCTAAAGCTGCTGGTGACAGCCCCACAGCAGGACCCCCTGGAACCCAGAAGATGGAAATGGACTGAGCATGGTCATTTAGAGGCACTGAGCATCCACGGCATTTGGGAAGAGCTGTGCCTAGGCTTTCTGAAACCATGGTCCTTGTCTAACTTGCCTGTTTCCCACTGTTCTTTCTTGTCTTTGCCTTCATGTCCTCCCCTGGGCTGTGATCACTGCTGAGTCCCATCCAAGGTGTGAATTGCACCCTGGCCAAGGGACAGAGTCTCCTATATCCCCCTGGTGCTCCCTGTACTATGGTGCCCACTCAGAGGAACTTCTTTCCGTCTTCCAACTCATTAAAGTTTTGCTGCATCCCAGCCTGTGCCTCTGTGTGGTCCCTCTCTCTCCCCACGCTGTCCCCAGCTGCCAGACAGAAAGGTGTTGCTCTGTGGGGATGTGGCAGACACAGATCAGAGCCCTGGGTCTTCCTGGAGTGATGGAGGTGTGGGACACAGGCTCCTGCCTACACTATGTTCCTGGTAGCTGAGGAAAATAGTCCTGTCTCCCTCAGAGCCAGGAGCCATGAGGCTCTGCCTGACTGCACCCCAAATGCAAATTCCTCACCTCAGCCTTTGAGATCACCCTGCAGATGATTGGGAGCCCAACCAGTCTTCTCGTGAGGTGTCCATTCCCCCCAGCTGCATGGTAGATGGGAGGAAAGAGTTAAAATGAAAAAATGGCAAGGAGAAAGAAAATAAGTTGGTTTTAGAGCTCTTTTCACTCAAAGCCAAACTTGCACCTGAGAGATGCTAAAAATACTCAGTGCGGAAATTTCACTCATTTGTGTTTGCTCTGGATTGTTTTCTGCCTGCTGAAACTGAAATCTCTCAGAAAATATAACAGGATGTTGTTTAAAACTTCAAAGCATTTTTCCCATAGGCTTGGGCTTTCTTGTCTCAGGGGATGTGAGTTCAGAAGCTCAGAGATTATAAAAACACAGCCTTGCGAAAGAATGGACCTGCATCAGGTTCTGAGTTAAGCAGGGCACAGGCCTCTTGAACAATGCTTTTTGTCCCTGTCATGGAGTTACTTTACCTTTAAGGGAGTTGGAGTTGCTGGGAAGTGCTTGGAGTCTTTTCTCCTGACCAATTATCGGTCATTGCTGAGAATTGACAGCAGTTTAGGCCATTGAAAAGTGGGATCAACTTGTGAACCCTACCTTAAAATGTAAAAGCAGAGCTCTCTGGGCTCTCTTTGTTTCCTGGCTGTGGAGGGTGGCTGAGCTCCAGGCCTCCCGTCCCTGCCCAGGCCATGCGGCCGGGCGGGGATGGGGCCGGGCCTGCCCCGTCTCCCAGCCGGGAGATGGGGGGGCCTGGGGAAGGTTTTCCTCGGGCCCGGGCCGGGCCGAGCCGATCTCTGGCTCGGCTGCAAGTTTTGCTGTAACTAATTCACTAGAAACTGCCCAGTGAAGAAAGAGAGAGGCCCTGGACTTGCAGCGAGTTGGAACAGCGACCACACGCTCCAGAGCAGCCATGAGGAACTTTCCATCGCAGACGGCTCCAGCTCTTGTTCAGCAGAGATCCTCAAACCATCTACAAAAGCCTGGGCAAGATGTTAACTCTTTCATTACCCAGATGAGACTTGCGGATTAATCTTTTTATCCAGAGAGAGAGAGAGAGAGATCAACATGAAAAGAGACTTTATAAACTACCAGTGACAGGAAAGAAAAGAAGCTTCAAGAAAGGTAGAGAATTAAGAAGATGCTTTAATTAAGCTGAAATATCTCCCTGTTAAAACTATGGAGATGGACAATGAAGTCCTGAAAAGAACTCCTTTAATTCATGATATAGGATCTAGAGAGGAATAGTGTTCAAAGTGTAAATTTGAGTAAAGAGTAATTATAGTATAGTGAAGTGCTGGGAGATTTGAAGCCCTGAGAGGCCATGAGAAAACTGTTTTCTTGTGAAGCTCACAGAAACAGATGAAGAAGACTTTTTTTTTTGCCTTTGAATAACTTATCCTTAAAAATACTATCTCTAGACTCATGGCCCATATGCACTTCAGAGTGATGTGAAAATGGGAGGAGTGAACTCTAATAATAGCAGCTCTGAGCAGCTAACATTAGGGCAATCGAAAACTATAACAAAAATAGTTTTCTTGTGAGAAACTCCATAAATTAACAGGAAGAAACTTCTGTTTCTCTATAAAGATTAGTAAAAAGACTAGCAAGAATTAATACTGTTTTAACCATCAGAGTTCCAGAGTTTTTGTCTCTGTTGTCATGTGAACAAGGGAATAGTGGGTGGATAGGGGATGGAAGGGTTTTTCTGGAAGTTTATTCTGGTGTTCTTATTATTGTGGTTTGTCAATAAACTTTCTTTTTTTTTCCCTTTTAAGTTGTATACCTGTTTTGCTCTTATTCTAATCTATATCTCACAGCAAGAAGTAAGTAATTTTCTTAGTTAGTAGTTTAAAACCACGACAGTCCCTTATAAAATGGAATAAGCTCAGCAGTGTCTGTCTCCCCATTTTGCCAGCATGGTGATGGAATTACATCTGCCCTTTATGCTTTAGGTGTAGATCTTGGCCATTTTGGTTGCTTGCATGTATTTCAGTTCACACATTTGGTGTAGTCAGCAACTGCCAAGAGCAACCATGCCATGGCTGCAGAAAAGGTCAGGGAGTGGGGAGGCTGTGACAGTGACTCCCCACGTTTTGGGATGGGCCAGCACTGAGCACTGAACCTCTGTGTCTGCTTTCCCAGCAACAGTGGCTCTGCCATGGCTTGAAGTTGATGAAGCAGCTGTGGTCACTCCACAGTCAAATTGGTTGGGTGAGAATAACCATGGAAAGCTGTTGCATAGGTAAAACATTATGAAATATGGACCTTCTTCCCCTTGTACAATCATGGCTAGGGCCTGCTATTCAGCTAAGCAGAAAAGGACTATGGGAAAGTGACTCAGCTGAATTGGAGGTAGAAAACCAAGTTATAGGACCATTATATGCTCACAGCGTGGTTTATAGTGGTTGGTTGAATTATATTTGTTATACTTAAACAGAATGTACCTGATAATGGGCTAACTGCTTTAAAAGGCTTGGGTTTTGCTCTCCTTTGCACCTGCCTGGTGCAAAGCATTGTTTTACTTCATATAGAAAACAGCATCTAAGTCTGCTCAGAAATTAGCAGGGAGGTTGGGATGGTCATTAGTCACTGGTCTCAGAGCTTTTCACCATGAGGTTACAGCCACACAGGACCAAGTGAGAGAGCTGAAAGAGGAAAACCGTGCTTTAAACCATGCAAAGGAATTTATGTGAGAAGCATATCCTGCTCCAAAGGAGCAATGCTGTGAGCAGCAAAGCACTATGGAACAGCTGCAGGGGCACATTGCTAACAAACATAGGCAAAAATATAGGAAAAGTAAGGTCTTAATTTCCCACGTTTATGTGTTTTTTAAGGAATCCTCATGGGATCCTGAGGCCTGGGATGAAAATACCTGGATGAACTCCAAGACTGAGTCTGAGGCAAACTCAGCATATAAGGACATGATAGAAGCACACCCCCTCATGCAAAGGGAGGGGCAGCAGGGTCTGCAGGCAGAGGGGTAAAGGTGACATGGCCCTATACCCCAGAGGAGTTACAGGAATTTTTAGAAGCTTGCCTGCAGAAGAGCAGCAAGAGCACACTGCCACAGATTTTCTGAGCATGGGATGGTGGCACTACATTTATTCCTTTATTAGTAGGTGAAAAGGATCTCTTATCTCCTATAGCCGCTGCTAATAAGGTCCAACAGGGGTATGCTCAGCTATGGACTATCAGAGGGCCTGAGGGACAGGATACTGCTTGCACCTACACTATGTGGAGTGGTTTGGACAGAAAGCACACATCCTGCTGAGTCAGTGTGGTCCTTTGGGATCTGGTGCACTATGGAAGAAGGCATTAGTTTGCTGCAGCAGATGGGAGCAGCTCATGCCCTGATCACAGGGTCTGATCCTGATGAAAAGGCACTAACAAGAAGCATCAAAATGCAGTTTGTAAAGGGGGCACCTGATGAATTTAAAGGAGCAGTCACATGCTACTGGTAACATAAGTGTCTTAACAAATGCCTTGAGGGATATTGGAGCTGTGATCCCAGAGCTGGCTGTGCAGGTGTTGAGGGAGGATAGGCCAGCAAAGCTGAAAAGCATTACCTCATGGGAGACAAGGAAACAAATGTGGAACAATTGCATGCAAGCCACTGTTCTACAGTCAGAAATAGATGGAGTTACAACATCAGAAATGTTTTGCCATTGGCAAAAGTTGACATCTGCAGAAAGAAATAATCCCCCCCAGCACCTCTCCTACCACTGCAAAGCACCACAACTCCTGGCAGAGTCCAAAGCAGCAGGAGCAGCAGGTTGGTGGGTCCCCACAAACAGCAGCATTGCAGCCTCTCACTGGGAGCAGGTCATTAGCCATGCGGCCCCCCGTGTTCCTCTAACTATGAAGTGGCATCTGGAGGAACTCTGCATGTGTCAGTTCTGGATACAGGTGCAAGAATTACTGCATTACATGGTGATATTGCTGCTAATGAGGAGACTTCCCAGACCTGTGCCTTGGGGAGCATTTCCACCCCCACCCTCCAAGCTATAGGAGACTCATGACAACCCCAGTTGTCATGAAAGTGTTAATTTCCCCAATTAAAGAATATATCTTTGGCATAGCTGTGCTGGCAGGGTGGGCTGTTGAAACACTGAATGATCACCTTTGTTTCAGGACTCCACAAATGGGATTTCCCACTCAATCTATGTCTGCTTTGTGTGGGCTCCCAGTGTCCTGAATGGGTGTGCTTGAGGTTGCTCAAAAGATCACCAACAAGGGTATAAGCAAAAGTCAGATTTAATATTAAACCACAAAGCACAACAGATTTTTTGGCAAGATTCACTCTACTTACAAAGGGCAACTAAAGCACAACGGGGAAGCAAGCAACAACAAAACCAAACAAAATTTAGGCAATAAAAACAGAAATTAATTGAAGTTACCTAGGGATGTGTGTAAAAGTGTAAACCAGGATGAAAAGGAATGCAGCCTAAAGTTTAACAACACTTAAACTTAACAGTACTTTTAACTTAACTTATACCTTAATTTATATCTTAACCTTAACAATCCAACAGAGAAATAACACTTAATAGCACTTAGCCTAAATTATAATGGTAACTTGACCTAACTTCCAGATTTGCTATAGCATATGCACAGAGCATACACACACAGACACAGAGTGCAGGATAAGGTACCTGTGAAAAATTCCTCCCAGAGGTCAGTGAAAACACTCACTTCAGAAGTTTGCATCTCCTGACAGGCGAAGGATCAGGCCTCGAGGAGTGAGGGTATCAGCCCAGGACACGTTGTGGTTCAGTGATCCTCCAGGTATAGCAAACCTGAGGGTTTGCTGGCTCTGAGAGGCCCCCTCAGAGGGAAATTGCTGGTCACAGCCCACTGCAGGCCAGGAGAGCTCAACCAGCCCCATTTTGGAGTTCTGTTTATAGGGGCACAATAGAGTGGGCTTTAGTCATAACAGTGTTTCATCCTGGCCACAGTTTGGGTCAGAACTTTCTTTGAAAGTGTGAGAACAGGAATGGTATGCCATTCAGGCCAGAGAAATATTTTCCAAGGTTGGTCATGAGAAAAACAGAAGCTCATTAGGAGTTCCTGGGAGTGGACAGTGTTTTATTAATAAGCTCAGAAAGATCTGAGCCCAGGTGGTGTTTTCAAGGATGAGGCCTAACAAGCATTTTCTCAGATCACACCGTAGCCTGGAAAGGAGTTAAGGGAGAATGCACACCACAGGATCCTGTGGCACTTCCAGTGCCTGCCAAGGTGGTGAATGTAAAGCAGTATTCTGTTCCAGGGGGTAGAGGACATCACTGAACCAACTCCTGCACTCCAAGGAGTGGTACTCATTGGAGACACCATGACTACTTTTAATGACCTTATTTGGGCCATTTGAAAATCGGATGGTACTTGTAGAGTCACTGTTGATTGCAGGGACTTGAATAAAGTCACCTCCCCCCTCACAGTTACTGTACCAGACATGGTTACCGTCATGGGAAAAAACAGCTTTACATCCCTGGAAAGTGGTAATGGATCCTGCCAATGCTTTGTTTTCCATAGCCTTTGCTTCAGAGAGTCAGGGCCAGTTTGCCTCTACCTGGCAACAAAGCAATACACTCTTCAGGTATTGCCTCAGGGACACAAATACTGTCTCTCCATTTGCCAGCAAATGGTAACAGACACAGTGCTGTGGTTGGGTGCTGTCAGTGTTTACCCTTCTATTGATGATCTATTGATTACAGCAGAGTCATGACAAGAAACTGAGGCAACTGCTGAACCCCAGACAGCCCTCTTACTCTACCAGGGATGCAGAAAATATGGGCCCCTGGTACTATTATGCATTTTTGGGGGATAGTATGGCATGGATAGCCTAGAGAAATACCAAAGAGTCCATCAGTTCCTGTGTACCAATCAAGATGAAACAACTACAAACTTTCCTGGGGCTTTCAGGATGCTGGAGAACTTCCATTCTATACCTGGCAGTGCTGGTGCCTCCCTGCAGAAACTGGCTGGGAAGAAAGTCGTTTGGCACTGGGTCAAGCACCACTCAGAACCTATTGATGCCGCAGGAATGCTTTGATTGTGTGTCTCCAGCTGTACATTTAAGGGCATTACACAGGCCCTGGGGGAGAATTCAGCAGGGTCATGGGGCTCTGACTACCTGGCAGGTTACTTACATTGGCCCTCTACCTCCATAAAGGGGTGGTGTTTTATATTCACTGCTGTGGAGAAGGTGTCAAGATTGCTCTTTGCTAAACTCACCAAATACGCTCCATCCTCTGTCAATATCAGATTCTTGAGTTCTTGAATTTCAGGTATCTTTGACAAATACCTAGGCTTCATCTAGGGGTGTGTCTTGTTTTAAGACAGTTTAAGAGTAAAATGGGTTACATCCCCCTATAGTTTAAACCAACCCCTTTTGACCAATAAGGAGAAATGAATACAAGTAGATAAAAGTGAAAAAATAGAAGTTTTTTAAAAACAAAATAGCAACAGGCAAAAAAATAACCATAATAGTCACTGGTTGCAAAGTTGCTGAAATCTCTCAGATTCCTCAGGAATAAAGAAAAAATACAGGAGTAACCCCTTTCCCAAGATGGTGACTTCCACAGATGACCATATTGTGGGGAGACAAAGGGAAAATGGCATAAACAGCCATCCCCAAGGCAGTACAGTTCAGCAGATACAAAGAATATGGTGGACAAACCCCACTTGCTCAACCTTCCCCCTGAACAAAAAATATCTGGGAAGGTAGGAGTTTATAAAGCGGTTTTAGTGGCAGATGGGAATCACTGACATTTCCCAGGGAGCTCTGGCCCCACTGGTGTCAGCCTCTGAGCCTCTGATAGTGTTGGTGCTGCTGTTTCTGAGTTGCTGGGATGTTTCTTGGGGGTAAGGGGGAGAAATGGTCTCCCCAAGCACCAAAAATGGCATCCCCTGTCCCCAGCCAGCTCTGGCCCCAAAAGGTGTTGCAAAAGTTACCCTGGAAGTTTTTGATTGCAAAATCGAAGGTTGCTGCTGCTGCGAGTCCAGAAACCTGCCTGAAACAGCCCCCTCCAGAGGCTGGAGAGAAGAGAAACATTACAAAGCACAGTACAAAGAAAGTACAAAGAGGAGCCTCTGACTTGACCAAGGTCTACAAGGCAAGAGAGAGTCTGCCTGCATGCTTGGACCTTAAATAGCCCGGCCCTCACCTGCTTCATAGTTCTGTTTTCACCTGCACCACAGAGTCTCAAGAAGACAGTAATAGCTTTGGACACAGATAGATATGGAATACAGTGATATTTTCAGCTACACAGGACAGGAGAGTGTTGGAACTGTTCTTGGTGCCACAAACCCCCCATCAAATTGAAGTTTGGTCTGAAAAAGAAGAAACCAAACCTCTTCAATCTGTGTGGACCATCACCCCATCTCAAGCTACCAAGGCTGGAATAATTTTAGCTGAAGGAGCTGGACTACAGATTAGTATTAGTAGAAGGGGATAACACTCCTGTTTTTCTTCCTTAGCTGTGATGGCTCATTGCACTTTGTAAAATTGCACAACAGGCACATGTTGTACAAATGCTCTGGATGCATTTGTACAAGACTGTGGGAATCAGCCTTGCGGAGACACAGGACCAAAAAGACTTCACCCCTGAAGCCCCAGGCAATAACTTCAAACCCTGGGAAACATTTGTTGAGGTTGAGGTGAGCTTGAAAGACCTGCCCATCATCCCCTAGTGTTATTTTGTTAAATTATGCTGATTATTCCATGTTCTTCTCCCCTATTGGTTACTAGTTTCCCATATATGGTTATGTTTCTAGAATATTCCACCCCAATGTTATATATTGTTACTTCTTCTTCATTTCTGGTCTTTGGAATCTGTCCCTATAGGTGTGTGGGTTATGGGTCTCATCCCTACTTTACTTTCCTTATTAAAGTTCTTTTATTTTCGGACACTCCATCGAGCCCACTCCTTTTATTTGCACCTCAGCTGCCCTGTGTCAGGGGACCCTAAAGCTTTAGGGATTGTTGTGGTCACCCTCATGGCAACACAGGATTACTCTATAAATACTTGTGTATTTATTTATTGTAAAGGTAAGGTTTTCCTTTTCATTCTCCGCATAGAAAATACAGAGTACCTGAGGTATACCTCCACCTAAAATGTAAACTGGACATCAGAGGCAATTGTTGCCCAAAATGTAGGAATAATTGCACTGCACCTGGAATCTGTGGGATTCTGCCACTCTGCTGCACTTCTTTCAGCTGGGCTGGGCTGGGCTCTTTTCAACTCAGCTGGAATGGACACTCCATTTTGTTCTGCCCCTGTTCCCCAGTGTTTTGTCTGCCCAGAGAGGGCATTAAACCATGGAAATATGTTTGTCATGGCATATACTTTGTTATTCTGAGTCACCTTAGGGGTGGGGGCCAGGTGGCATTTTGCCTTTTCTGGTTTCATAGGTAAACCACTTTTCTCTATATTGTGTTGTTTATGAGTTTTGTCTCAGTAAAATTGTGAGTCTAACATTTTTAACTTCTCGCAGTATTCTTTTAATTTTTCCCACCACTGGAAAGAGGGGTGTCAAGCAGTTTTAACTTTACCCCACTGTGTTTTTAAACCATTGCACATTGGAAAGGCCAGTGTCAGTGAGCACAAGAGACTAGTCATGCTGGAGGAAAGAGGCACTTTTGCTCTTATCAGATACACAACTTCGGTGCTGTGTTCCGGTGCCAGCACGGGGAAGGCCAACACACATCTGCTCTTGTATCCCACAGCAGCTGGTCCCAGGCAGAACAGTCAGCTCAGCACATGGTTCAACACTGTGGGGAAATGCAGTCTCCAGCAGCTGGAGGAATTTCCAGTCTTTAATAACAGTTCCTCTGTGCTGTCCATGCTGCCCTGGTGCAAGCACCTTCTTTGGGCAAAAGCCTGGAAAAGAGAGGTGTTCCTGTGCAAGGGGCACAGAGATGGTGAAAGGTTGGAGGGGAAGCTGGGATGAGAGGTTTAGGTCACTTGGCCTGTTCAGAGGAGGAGGAGTTGGAGGAGACCAAGAGGAGACCTCGTCCCGGTCTACATCTTCCTCATGAGGAGGAGTGGATGGGCAAGAACTGATCTTTTCTTTCTGATGACCAGTGACAGGACATGAGGGAATGGCTGGAGCTGTGTTTGGGCAGATTTAGTTTGAATATCAGGAAAAGAGTCTTCCCCTAGAGGGTGGTCAGATATTGAACAAGCTCCCCAGGAAATGGTCACAGTCCCAAGGCTCTTGAGAAGAGCTCAAGAAACATTTGGACAATGCTATCAGGCACAGGGTGGGATGGCTGTGGTGTCTGCGCAGGGCAAGGATTTGGACTCGATAATCCTTGTGGGTGCCTTCCGGGGTATTCAGTGATTCTATGAAGGCTGAGCTCTGGGCGCAGTTGCTACTTCACCTCCACAGCCAGACATGTCCAGTCAATGAACCTCTTCCTGATAGCAGCCATTCTTCAGAGGATGGACAAAGTGGTGAAAGATTCTGTGGTGGAACTTTTATCTCTCCATGTCCCAACACCACATTCCTTGTAGACTATACTTGCCTACATTGACCTGGTCTCACTGCAATGTTCCAAGGGCTGAAAGAAACTGTTAAAGGCTCCACCAACTCCAACAGTTCAATGACAAAAACTTTTTTGGTCTTCATAGAGGTTTTTATCATACCAAAAAAAAAAAGGAGGAATTGTTTCCAGGTGGAGCATTTAAGCATAACAAAAGAATTCTGGCATGCAGTTTTTGTGTGTAGTGGACCCTCTAACCACAAAGAAGTGGAAATTTCATGGCATGGAAAGAATTGGCAGATGTGGACCAAGTTATCCTGGTGCACTACAGAAAGAGAGGTTCCACATGAACTTTCCCTCCACAGAGATTAAAGTTGGCCATGGATGCCATTAGCAATGAAATCCCTTTGGCATCTGGAATATCATTATCCTGCTAGCTTTGCAAGATTTAGAAGGCAGAAAGTAACCCAATGTCTGACTCAGCAAACTTGATGTAAGCCTGTGTTACCAGTCGCTACAGAGGCAACCCCAAACACCTCACCTCCTCCCAAAAGAAAGATTGAGCAACATCTCTTTCCCTGGTCATCTTGGGAGAGCATTTGCAGGGGAAATGACACAGAGGCAATGGCTCAAATGCAGCATAACTTTAATGAATCAGGAGAGGGAAATTAGATCATTTTGAGCAATGGTCATAGTGCTGTGAGCACAAGGGACAGATAAGAGATTGTGCCCCATGGCTGTGGCTGAGAACTCTCTAGAAGTCCATCTGCCTGCCCTACAGAGGGAGCAGGGCCAGCAGGTCCTCCCCAGGATGGCTGTGTGGGTCTCACAGCCCAGGGGAGCACAAGGGAGCAGGGACACAGGAGGGAAAGGAGAGAGAGGCAGAGGGCAGAGGCAGGGATGTGCTGTGCTTCCCAAGAGTCCTTTTGCAAGTGGTGCTGGGGTTGCTCAGCCATTCAGGATACAACAAACTGATGCTCCATCTCCAGTGAAGTACCATCTTGTTGAGTCTTTACGTTCATACCTTGGAATCATTGCCAGCAGCTTCAGCAGGGGAAGCACCTCCTGCCACAGAGGCCACTGCCCAAGCCGGAGAGGCCAAAGCCCCCAGAGTTGATGGGCACTCCCTGAGAGCTGAGGATGCTGCCAACAGCAGCCGAGGTGGAGGATCCCACGGCGGTGTTCTGTGGGAAGGAGCTGAGGATGGGGCCGGGCAGGGTCACCACCACGGGCGAGGGTTCGATGATGACGGTGGAGTCCTGGCACTGCCTGACACAGGGCTCGTTGCAGCTGTTGGCCAGCGGGGTGGGGCCGCAGGGCTGGCAGGGCCGGCACGGGGTGTAGCAGGACATGTCTTGGGGCTGCAGATGCACCTGTGAGACAGAGTAAAGGGGTAGAAAAGCATAAGAGGTAAGTGACTAGAAGCCTGTAGAACACCACCACAAGGGACAGAAGACATGAGCTCACACAAAGAGCTAGAAGGATCATAGGGAGGCCCACACGCTTCTCCTTCTCCCAGAGCCTGAAAGAGACTTGCAAAACACAACCAAGACCCAGGGGATCCCTTCCTAGCCCATATCACAGGAGACACCTAACTGAGCTCCAACTTCTCTCCATGTCACCCCTTTTGTACCCTTCCCTCTCCCATAGAAAGCAACCCCAGGATCAGCTAGAGAAGAAAGAGACAGTTTTTTGCTGAAAAATCCCATGGAAGGGTAATGATGAGAATGAATAAAAGAAGAATAAAGAGCTTCAGAATTACCTTGTTCTGAAGGAGATTGTGTGGAGGAGAGGAATGGATGAGAGAGTGAGGAGATGGAACAGCTTTTATACTGCTCCTGTGCTGCCCCAGGCCCACAGTCACTGCATGAGGACAGTAATTTTCCAACAGACTCATCTCCAAAGCAAAATATCCCACCCTAATGCCCCAGGTTGTGTTTTGTTTTCCATCACCATTGCCAGTACATTTCCTCATTACTGACATGCCCATTATGCTATGTAGACTCCTTTCAAGTTCCAGGATGACAGATCCAATGATTTCCCAAGATGGATCATGCCACTGTCACCAGAAGATGCACCCTCAAGTGCAGGAGGGGTCTGTGCAGATGTGGAACATGGAACTGAGAAATTTGGCAATGTTCCTTTCAAACCCCATTACAGAAAGTTATGACTTATCCCCCCGCCAATGCAGGAGTCTGTCCGGGGTACACAAAGGCAGCTGTGCTTAATGATGTAACTTATCCTTCTCCCTCAATCCTGTACAGATTTACTTGGAACAGTCATCCCCTCCCATGGCAGTTTCTGGGGGACTCAAATCACTGCCTTCAGTCACCATGAAGAAAGAAAATGTCACCCTTCCTAAGGACCATGATTACAGTTATGGTGGAGTCAGGTCCCTCCTCGCTATATGAGGGGTGTGTTGGGGCTTGGCACAACACCTTGTTTGCTTCATTCTCCTCACAGTGCCATGAACTTTAGCTGCATGCCCTAAACCCTGACCAGCAGGAGTGACTTTCCCAAAACATGTTGACTGTCCTGCGAGCCCCTGAAGCTATGGGAGTGTTGACAAGAAGGTCACACTGACAGCAATGGCTGTTGTGGCTGCCTGAAGCTGTGTACTTGGATACAGCCCAGTGCTTGCACCAGCTTTCCTGGGTTATGTGTGGATCTGCCCTTGCTGGAGGGCAATTGTGTCCCTGCAAGGGACATGGGTCTACAGACACCACCTTCTGGCTTGGCCTCACACCAAAAAGCTGACACAAGGCCAACCCAAAATTAGAGCATGACTCGCCACAAGTAGGGAGAGTCTCTCCCTGGAAATTTGCCTACTGAAGGCATTCCCTTGCCCTCCTGGGATGCGTCCCAGCTACCTCCATGTCTTCAGGGCAGAGAAGTGCATCACATCCTTGATGTGGTTGGAGAGCTGGTTTTGTACCCAGGGCCATTATGAGCACATCCCCTCCCTCAATGTTCTCAGGTACGTGGCACTGCAGGGGTTGTCACTGACAACCTTCATTTACCAGGGAGCTGGACAAGTTCCTGCTTCCCCAAGGGTGCTGGGTTGTTCTCCAAGCAAGTCTTTTTGGGCATGGGAAATGAGGTATGCTGAAGCACAAATGCCAGGAGAATACTCAATGCATGAGACCATTGATGAGCCCCAACCAGTGGGGAGATGTTTTCTGCAACCCTTTCTATCCCTCCACAGAGCATTCAGGAGAGCTCCTCAACACAGCATGGTATCTTTGGCCAGGAGGCTTGTGCATCCTCTCCACCCTCCAAGTCTCTCCCAAGGTACATCTTCTCTCACAAAAGAGAGCTGAGAGCTCTAAGATTGTAACATATTTCAGTCTCCAGCCCATACTGCTGGAAGAGGTTTCTCATTTCCAAGTGCAGATCTCGTCATTTGTCCTTCTTGAATGCTAGAGGGCTCCTGTGGCCCAGTTCTCCAGACAATCACTTTATAGAATACTTGCTTTATAGAAGCCATGACCTGGAATGCATTAGCAGGCTTTCACTGGTTGGCTCTTGTCAGGCTGTCTTTTTTTTGACACCCATTCACTGCGGGGAAGGCTCCCCCACCTTCTCAGAACTCTTTTAGGGGATGCAGCAGCCTGGGAGATCTTGTAGGTGAAGACTGAGAGAGTCATTGTCTTCTCTGTCTCCACACTTCTTAGATTACCTTCCGTCATCTGAAAGACACCCCCTTCCTAAGCAGCCCAGGATATTGTCAGATCAGAATGACAGAAATGTGCCATTTCCACAAGGGCCCAGGGCTTTCTCATGGTGCCCTCCAGAACCCCTGTCCTCTGCTGTGAAGGTCTTTGGCAGCCATTCATCTCCAGCCTGCAGTGGGGAGCAGATTTTTCTTCCCCCAGTGCAGGACCTTGGATAAAGGAGTTAAGCAGTGCTGGCCCCACTCTAGGCCCTGCAGTGCACCAGGTGTGAGTGTCTGCCAGCTGGACTTTGTGCCCCTTGTCCCAACCCTTGGAGACCAACAGTTTCACAGATTTCTGTCCTCTGTACTACCCTTTTCCCCAGCTTGTATTTTGTCAATTTGTCTCTAAGGATTGTTACAGGCAACATCATCAAAGGCCTAAGTTAGACAAGATTAACATTTGCTGAACTTCCTTCACCCACCAGAGCTAGGCACAAAATCAGACAATGTAATGAGATTTGTCAAGCCTCTGGAAATCCATGCTGACACCTCACTGGCAACTTCTTTTAGCCTGAGAAATTGCTTCTGGGTTGATTTGCTCCATTTCTTTTGTAGGGATTGAGGTGAGGTTGCTTGACATGTCTCTTTCTTCATGGCCTTCTTGAAGAAGTCCATTGGCTTTCTGGCAGTCCTGAGATGTATTCTGTGAGTGCTGAGTCTTTCAAAGGTAGATCAGAGCAACCAGACATCAACCATGCCTCGTGGGGTGCACAGCATCAAGTCACACACATTCATCTCAGTCTGTTAATATGTTCCCACAGCTGATCCTGCCCTAGTGCAGGTAAACCTTTCCTGCTGATGACTTTCCAAGGAGCCCAATCTCTTGACACCAATTCCTGCTAGTAAAAACCAAGGCCAAGATTCCCTTGAGTACCTCCACCTTTCCTCTAATCCTCATCCTCAATGAAGCTACTCCTGTCAGCCTTTGGACTTCTCATCTACCTGGAAGAATTTTTTGTGCCTGTCAAATATTTGGCCAGGTTCAAACCCAGGCAGGCTTCGTTTGTCCCTAGTCCTGCATACTCAGACAAACTGGCAAACATTCTCTCCAGAGAAAAGCTCAGTAATAGGAAAAGAATTGAAACATCTTGCTACAAGAGGAACTCTATACAACTGCAATTCATTGCTCCAAGACAACATCCCCTGCATTCATGGGACCGCATCCCACTTCCAACGTATCTTCTGCTTCACTGACACAGCATCACACAAGGATATCCTTGGGTGCCTCATCTCAGCACATGAAAGGAGAGCAGGAATGTTGTAAATGAGGAAATGAAATGGCAGCACAGGTTGACAGAAACCAAAATACAACCTGCGCCACTAGGTAGAATATTTTATTTTTGAGGTGAGTCTGTTGGAAAATTACTGTCGTCATGCAATGTCTGTGGGCCTGGGGCAGTGCAAGAGCAGTATAAAAGCAGGTCCTTCTCCTCACTCTCTCATCCACTCCTCTCGCCTTCATCTCCTTCAGTACAAGGTGAGTCAGAAGCTTTTTCTCTTCTTTCTCTTCATATTCCTCCAATGCACCACAGCTCATACCTGCCCCAGTCCTATGTGGGGTCTTGGAAGCGCTATCATGGGAGAGGGAACGGGAGGAAGGTCTGTCATCACCAGAGGCTCAAACTTGGTAAAGTGTCTCATGATCAATGGACTAGAAAGGAACCTCTTTGGGCTTCGTTGCTGTTCAGAGGATTATTTTGGGCAGAAAGGAAGGTGATACCTGTGGATCTCATGGCCAAGTCCCCAGCTTTTCCCTAACTTGTGACTTATGTACTCTTAGTGGGGTGAAAGACTGCTCTTCATCCACAGCTTCTGTTCCACTTCCCCCTTCCCTCTGTGCCAGGTGCATCTGCAGCCCCAAGACATGTCCTGCTACACCCCGTGCCGGCCCTGCCAGCCCTGCGGCCCCACCCCGCTGGCCAACAGCTGCAACGAGCCCTGTGTCAGGCAGTGCCAGGACTCTCACGTGGCCATCCAGCCCTCGCCCGTGGTGGTGACCCTGCCTGGCCCCATCCTCAGCTCCTTCCCACAGAACACCGCCGTGGGATCCTCCACCTCGGCTGCTGTTGGCAGCATCCTCAGCTCTCAGGGAGTGCCCATCAACTCTGGGGGCTTTGGCCTCTCGGGCTTGGGCAGTGGCCTCTGTGGCATGAGGCGCCTCCCCTGCTGAAGCTGCTGGTGATGGCCCTGGGGAAGGAAGCCAGGGACTCCCAGGATGGAACCGCCCTGGGGACCCAGCACCGGCTTGTTGCTTCCTGAGGGGCTGAGCAAGCCCAGCAGCCCCTGCAGAAGGACGGGGCCAGCCTGGGCTCTTGGGAAGCACAGCCCATCCCTGCCTCTCTCTCCTTTCCCTCCTGTGTCCCTGCTCCCTTGTGCTCCCCTGGGCTGTGAGCCCCACACAGCCATCCTGGGGAGAACCTGCTGGCCCTGCCCCCTCTGTAGGGTAGGCAGATGGATATCTCCTGAGATCTCCACCACAGTTATTTGGTGCAGACTCTTATCTGCCTGTGGTGCTCCTTTGGCTCAGATTTACTTAGTTTTCATCTTTTGACTCATTAAAATTCCGCTGCATTTGAACTGTTGCCTTATTGTCATCATTTCCCCTGTATATGCCCTTACAAAATGAGTAGGGGGGTTATTGGGTATGTTTGTACAGGGACTATAATCACAGGATTGTTTTTGACTATGCTTAGAAGGTGATCCTCTGTTTTTCGTACTTCTCTACCCATCTAGGGCTGGATAGAATGATTCAACACGGTTCAGTGACTAGAGCCCCACCAGAGGTGCTGTCATGTTTAAAAGGGAGATTTTCTTGACCCTTGGTGTTTAATTTGTCTGTCAGTGTCCCAGAAAAGCCGAGACCTTTGTGCTCCACCACCCAGTCAGTGTCCAGTTAGGGGAACCCTGCACTGAGTCATGCTGCTGGATCACAGGGCAGCTCGACTGACTCAGTCAGGGAAACATCCTCAGCCTCAGCGAGACCCTTCAGCAGGTCTTCCCACTTTTTGATGCCATAGTGAGTCTTCCATTGTATTTATGTGTGTTCCCAGCCAGAGACTGCAAACAACAATGAAGGACTGGCACAGACAGTTTATGGAACTATACTTTTCATAATATAAGATTGTGACAGGGTACTGTTTGAGGATTGCCAGTGGTAGTGTCTGACTGCAAAAATGTATTGAAGGAAATAAAGGAAAGCCAAGTTCTAATCCACAATAAAAGTATTCAGAGTGCACAGAATGTGGTTCTTATCCACCAAACATCCCAGGTTCAGCCTGTCAACTATCACAGCAGTTACAATGGGGTCTGGGCTCATGTTCCATTGCTGTTAACCAGCACCCCCAAGGTCCCTTCCCCCAGGCAGCATTCCAGCCATTCTGCCCCAAAACTGTAGTGATGCAGGGCGCTGTTGTGACCCAAGGGCTGGACACAGCATTTCTTCTTTTTGAACGTTATACAATTGGCCTTGGTCCATTGATGCAGCCTGTACAGATCCCTCTGTAGAACCTTTCTACCCTCTAGAAGATCAACAGTGACATTCAGCTTGGAGTCATCTGCAAACTTACTGAGAGGAAACAAGAATGCAAGGAGACTGAGATAAGAAGGGTTGCTTAGACCCCAAAACTGGCCAGGACTAGTCTTGCGGCTTGGACTATGATCAAGGGGCCTGGGACCATGTGTGAAGAGGAAAAGTGAGAAGTTCAGATGCGAAGAAGAGCTTGGAAGTCTTCATCAGAGACCACCAACGACCCCCAGATTTGGGAGGCACAAGTGCAGACAGGACCTAGAGCTACTTACCATACGAAGTGTGGCTAGGCGGGGTTAGGGAATGAATATGTATTAGGCATATTGTATAATCCTAGACTGTAGAGAATAAAAAGGAAACAGTCATTGCTTTTGGCACATACGCCTTTGAGAATGATCCCACATATGCCCAGCAGTAGATAAAATACCTATCTACTTTACAACTTTAACAAGTTGTGGAGTTGTGGAGAAAAGTGTCTTTTCCGTGTATCAGGTCCTTTGACCTGGCTTCATTTCATGGGCAATTAAATTTCCAGAAGAATTGGAATTATTCTTTTACACTTTTCAAACACTTCAAGAAAGCTGACAGACTTCTTTCAGCTGTCTTCCCCCCTCAGTTCATGTACACCAACTTCCACCTCAGAGGCAGGCTCTCTCCGCCCCACTTCCTCCATCCTCCTGCTGCTCATGAAAGAACCAGAGGGGGCCATCCAGTGCAGTCCTGGAGCTCCGTTTCCCACTGACCTTAGTGGGAGAGGACAAGCTACATGTGTCACTCTTCCATCGCCCCTACTAGCCAAGGTGCTGGCCTGTGATGACAGGAAGAGAGATTTTATCCAGAGCCAGGAAGGCACTCTCCCACACATAGTGCATCCTCTTTGCTGAAGGACTGGATTCCTGATCAGACCCTATCTCCCCTTCACTCAATCCACCAATGAGATGGTCCCATTCACCTCTTTATCCATGATTTTTTTTCCAATACTGGGACAATTGCCATTGGTGTTGTTTGGGTCCCTATCTCAGCCATGGTGTTCTCATGTGTGATTTGGGTATCTTCCTCAACTACCGTGATCTAAAATGTAGGTCAGATGGATGACTCACTCCTGATACTCTCAGAAGTGATTTGGGGCCCTCTCTGGACCCCTGTCCTCTGATAGTACTGGTCAAGCTCTAGAGTTGTGTTAAAAGCAACCACCAGCCACCTCAGGACAAGTTTCACTGTTGCCACACCAAAAAATTCTGTTTTCTTACACCGCCCTGACACCAGATACCTCAAACACTACATTAAGTCAATAGAGTTAATTAATATTTTTGAACACTTCACACTTAGATGAAAAAGGACTTTGTGAGCCCACACAACAAAACAACCTGCATCACTCATGGATGAGAATGGAGAGGTCTATTTGCTCATGCCCCACACAAGACAGTTCCTCCATCACAGTCTCTCCTGGCCCTCAGGTGCCCATCAAAATGCTCAATCATTCCCCCTCCTCAGAGAGGAGAAGGTGAGAGAAGATAAGATTCTATCTGTGTGTTGAGATAAAGGCATTTTAATGAAGAAAAGCAAGGAAAGACTGCAAAACCACAGCAAAAAATAAAAAATAATTTGATTATCACCTTCCATCAACTGGCAATGGCCAGCCTGTCCTGGGAAGCAGGGACACAGTACACTTAGCAGTTTCTTCCTTGATGAATAATCTGTTAATAAATGCTCCCCTGCCACCCTCCTCCTCCTCTCGCTCAGCATTTTTTGCTGGCCACGCTATCACATGGTATCGAATATCCCTTTGGTCAGCATGGGTCAGGCAGCCTGGCTATGTCCTCTCCCAACCTCTTGACCATATCCAGCTCCATGACCTTTTGCAGAGGAGGGTGGAGAGACAGGGTTGATGCTGGGCAAGCATAGCCCAGAAAAACCTAAAATATTTCTGTTATCAGCAGCATTCTAGCTCCAACTGTGAAGAACCAGTAGAAGAGTTAATTTGGTGAAATAGAACTCCATCTTGTGCAGACCCTATACAATGCTGCTATCCATCACTGAACAGTCATCCCAAGCAAACCCTTACAAAAACAGCCCTTAAAAACATATTTTGCCTTGGGCATATTGAGAAAGAACCTGCAAACAATGACACAGACACTTGGACTGCGATGCAGCAGAAATTTAATAAGACAAAACACAGAAATGTCTGGAGACAGAAATGTCTCCAGCTCTGTCTGGAGGTCTCAGTGCAGAGAGCATGAGGGACAGAAGGGAATCTGCCCCAGCAGGTATTCCTCTTCCTGATCCAGAGAGGGAGCAGGGCCAGCAGGTTCTCCCCGGGATGGCTATGTGGGGCTCACAGCCCAGGGGAGCACAAGGGAGCAGGGACACAGGAGGGAAAGGAGAGAGAGGCAGAGGACACAGGCAGGGATGGGCTGTGCTTCCCAAGAGCCCAGGCTGGCCCCATCCTTCTGCAGGGGCTGCTGGGCTTGCTCAGCCCCTCAGGAAGCAACAAGCCGGTGCTGGGTCCCCAGGGCGGTTCCATCCTGGGAGTCCCTGGCTTCCTTCCCCAGAGCCATCACCAGCAGCTTCAGCAGGGGAGGCGCCTCATGCCACAGAGGCCACTGCCCAAGCCCGAGAGGCCAAAGCCCCCGGAGCTGATGGGCACTCCCTGAGAGCTGAGGATGCTGCCAACAGCAGCCGAGGTGGAGGATCCCACGGCGGTGTTCTGTGGGAAGGAGCTGAGGATGGGGCCGGGCAGGGTCACCACCACGGGCGAGGGTTCGATGATGACGGTGGAGTCCTGGCACTGCCTGACACAGGGCTCGTTGCAGCTGTTGGCCAGCGGGGTGGGGCCGCAGGGCTGGCAGGGCCGGCACGGGGTGTAGCAGGACATGTCTTGGGGCTGCAGATGCACCTGGCACAGAGGACAGGGAGGAGCAGACTGTGAGGGGTGTTTGAAGAGCAGCCTCACCACACCATGACTCTAGCCAAGACAGAGACAAGAGCTGGAGATGCAGGGATGCCCAAAGGGTTTTCCTCACATTTAGCCCACAAGTTCCCTGCCAAGAGCAACCAATCTCAGAAGGTTCCTGCCTAGACCATCACTCACTTCAGCAAGGCCCCAGCCTCCCTCCATATGACGCTTTCACATTTCACCTCTCACAGAGAGCAGTTCCATGATGCAGCATAGGACCAAGTGACAGGTATGTACTGGAAAATTGGAGGAGGGGAGGGAGAGGGAGAGGGAGAGGGAGAGGGACAGGGACAGGGACAGGGACAGGGACAGGGACAGGGACAGGGACAGGGACAGGGACAGGGACAGGGAGTGACCCCACTCACCTTGATCCAAGCAGACTGAGGCAAGAGGAGTGGATGAGAGAGTGAGGATGAGCCCTCTCTTATATTGCCCCTGCACTGCCCACAGTCACTGCACAAGGGTAGTAATTTTCCTACAGACTCACCTCCAAAGCAAAATATCCTCCCTAATGGCACAGGTTGTGCTTTTATTTCCATTAACATTGCCATTTCTTTTCCTCATTCTTGATGTGATCATTAGGCTTCCAAGGATGCTTTCAAGTATCGAGATGAAAGACTGAAGGATTTCCCAGGTAGGGATACATCAGTACAGGCAGATGATGTGCTGGAGGCGTCTCTGGAAGGAAGGGATCATGGGAACAGGGAAAAATCGTAACGCTGATTTCCACCCTCTTTTGCAGACAATAAGGTCCTGCTGAGGGCAAGGTGTGCAGTAGCTGCCTGGAGCTCTGGGCTTGGCTACAGCCAAGAGAGGTTTTCTCTATGCATGGACAGAGCTGCCCTTGCTGGAGGGGAGCTCATCCAGGCCTGCAGACAGCACACCCTCCTCACACCAAAAGGCTGACACAGGGCCAACCCAAAATTAGAGTGTGACTTGCCACAGGTAGAGGGAGTCCCTCCCTGGAAATTTGCCTACTGAAGGCATTCCCTTGCCCTCCTGGGATGCATCCCAGCTGCCTCCATGTCTGTGGGGCAGGGAAATGCAGCACTCCTTGATGAAGCCTGGCTTTGTACCCAGTGCCCTCTTGAGCACATCCCCTTTGCTCAGTGTCCTCTTCGTTTCCTGTGCTTTTCCTGGACCTTTCTTAATCTTTGACCATAGGATGCCTAAGCTGCTACCAGCTTTTCTGATCTCTTTTACTCTTTACAGGTGCCTCCATGCTATCCAGCCTGGCAGATGCCTGATTGGGTGTAAGATTTTTGATGTCCCCATGGCTGTACATTGCTGCTCATTTCCTCCCTGACACCATCTCTTCCTCTCCATTTTCTTGGTGTGATGCTGCCCTTGAGTCCAGGGTTCACATCCAGTTCTTCCTTCTCAGACACAGCTGTGCATCACCATTTTTTCCCATGACAGACTCCATGAGACTGGAATGAATCTCTGAAGATCACCTAGCCCAACCACCCCTCTGCACAGCATGATCAGCTCTTGGAGGATGCTCAGGGCCAAGTCCTAAATTTCTACAAGTGCAAACAATCCTCAACCTGCAGGTGTCAGCTACAGGCAAGTTCTTTATCACCCTCACACTAACAACATCTTTTCTAAGGTTTCCTCAGAATTTCCTGTATTTTCAGTGTGCCTATTTCCTCTTGTCCCTTCTCTGGAGAAGACTCAAGAAAGCCAAGCTCTGTGGTCTGGGCTCCTCCCACAGCTGTTTTAGCCATTGCTGAGCAGTGTGCCCAGATCCCCCCTCTCCTCTGGGGTGGACAACCCTGCCTCAAGCAGCCCCTCCTGCTCCAGGGGCTCCAGTCACCTCAAGGACTCTGAGGCCCTTTGCTGGACCTGCACCAGTATGACTGTGCCGCTCCTACAGTGGGCAACTACTCTTTGTGGCACTGATTCCTCAGCACTGCAGAGCAGTTGAAAGGGATCACATTCCCAATTAGAGATCAAATCCCTTCCTAATGCAGCCTTGGATGCTGTCAGGTGCCAGTTCTACAAGGCCCAGGGCAGTGTCGTGATGTCCTGCAGGATCCCTTTCTGTACTGCAAAGCTCTTTGGCTGCCCCACAGCCCCAACCTGTGAGGAGCAGGAGTTTCTCCCTCCAGCCTTTCAGGACTTTGTCCAAAGGGGTTAAACAATGATGGCCCCAGTCTGGGCCCTGTGGTGCACCAAGAGTGTCTCTGCCAGCTGCATTTCATCCCACTTGTCACAACCCTTGGAGACCTGCAGTCAAGCCAGTTTCAGTCATGAACTTCTAGAAGTCAGGATGCCCATTGTCTTTCTCCCATTCTTAGCTGCATTCCCTGACAGCCAAAACCTCCCAAACAGCGTTAAGAGGTGTTTTCACTGGTGCCAAGGCTGATGTGGTCATCCTCAGATTGCACTTCAGTCCAGTCTGTTTAAATGTTCCTACAGCTGATCCTCCTCCTCTGCTCTGGGGAGGACACCTACTCCAGACTCCCCTATTCCCAGCTTTCTGAGGAATATCAGGAACCTCATCCTGTGACAGGAAAGTTTGCCAGTGAAGACCAAGGCCCAGAAGCCTTGGAGAACCTTCCCCTTTCCTGTACCCCTGCCCCCAGTGAAGCTGATCCAGTCAGCCTTGGCTCAAGCCTCCCTTTTGCTGTTGCCCTGTGTGGAAGATCTTTTTGTTTCCCACCACAAACTCCCCTGATTCAGCTCCAGGTGGGCTTTGGCTTTCCAACCCCATGCCTGGAATACTCAGAACACCTGGCAAACGATCTGCATCAGCAAAGGGCATCAAGAGGAAGGGAGAGGAAAGCATTTCCCTGGAGAAGCAGTGTCCAGTGGGCGTTGGAGTGAGGTGAGAGGGAGGAGAGAGCAGCAGGCAGGACGTGCTGCGAGGAGAGGAGCCTTTGTGTGCTCTGCTGCTCTGTGCGGGGCAGGGCAGAGCTGGGGCTGTCCCTGCAGAGGCAGCTGCCAACAATGGCAAGGCACTGCCCCGAGCCAACATCCCCTGCCTGCACGGGACCCTGCGGCATGGGGACACATCCTGTGCTGCACGGACACGCTCCCATCCCGGGTGTCCTCAGGCCTTGCACGACACACGTGAAAGGAGCTGCAGCACAGACCAAGCATGTCAGAAATGAGGAAATGAAATGGCAGTGTTGATGGGAATCAAACCACAACGTGTGGCGTTAGGGAGGAGATTTTGCTGTGGAGGTGAATGTGTTGGAAAATTACTGTCCTTGTGCAGTGCCTGTGGGCCTGGGGCAGTGCAGGAGCAGTATAAAAGGGGGCCCTTCTCCTGGCTCTCTCATTCACTCCTCTCACCTCCATCTCCTTGGGATCAAGGTGAGTCTCAAGCCCTTTCTTTTCCTTTCTTCTTCCTTTGGCCTTTTTCTGCTTTTAATCCCATCTGGGTTCTTGACAACAGCTTGTTATGGGGGAGGGAAGGGGCAGAAGCCGTGCATGGAGAGAGGCTGGGTTTTGTCTGAGATGTCTCCTGAGTTCTGGCCAAGGCGTGGAAGTCCCTGGGCTCGGTCACTCTTCAGGAGATTCTTGGGGGCTTGAGCAAACAGTGAGGCTGCTGGGCCTCTCTAAGCAACCTCCAGCTATCTTCTCCTTCTCTGCTTTTCTCCATCACAGTGGCCCATCACACTGCTGACATAGCCCTTTCTGAGCTCTGCTTGCTCCTCTCCTCTCTGCCCCACAGGTGCATCTGCAGCCCCAAGACATGTCCTGCTACACCCCGTGCCGGCCCTGCCAGCCCTGCGGCCCCACCCCGCTGGCCAACAGCTGCAACGAGCCCTGTGTCAGGCAGTGCCAGGACTCCACCGTCATCATCGAACCCTCGCCCGTGGTGGTGACCCTGCCCGGCCCCATCCTCAGCTCCTTCCCACAGAACACCGTCGTGGGATCCTCCACCTCGGCTGCTGTTGGCAGCATCCTCAGCTCTCAGGGAGTGCCCATCAACTCTGGGGGCTTTGGCCTCTCGGGCTTGGGCAGTGGCCTCTGTGGCACGAGGTGCCTCCCCTGCTGAAGCTGCTGGTGACGGCCCTGGGGAAGGAAGCCAGGGACTCACAGAACAGTATAAGCCCAGGGATAGAGCACTGGTGCTCTAT
Organism: Cyanistes caeruleus; assembly: GCF_971803275.1. Classification (NCBI taxonomy): domain Eukaryota; kingdom Metazoa; phylum Chordata; class Aves; order Passeriformes; family Paridae; genus Cyanistes; species Cyanistes caeruleus. The sequence goes on along the minus strand of NC_141727.1, from coordinate 1,803,401 downwards.
CTACCACTCAGAGTGACTTCTTTCTCATCTTTTGACTCATTAAAGCTCTGCTGCATCCCATCCCATGCCTCTGTGTCATCCTTTCCCCTGCACATGCTCACCCAACATGTCCAGCAAGAGAGGTGCTGCTGTGCTGCGTTGTTGGAAGTGGTATTGCCATTGTTGTCAGCATTGCATTCATTATGTTAACACAGCATTGATTACTCATATTGTCACCTTTCTAAATTACTCTGCCTCTCTCTACCTGCAAGAATTACCTGATACCATTCAGCAACCATTCAGACTCTCCAAGAATACTTCCAGTTCTCCCATCAAAGCCTTCTCTTCTCTATTGTCAGCAAGCCTGTGTCCTCAGCCTCTCACCCACAAGTAAATGTCCTACTTCACCCACCATTCTGGTCAATTTTACTGTATTTCACTTTCCTTGCTAGAGATCTTTCTGTGTTACAGTCCACTAGGCAGCACAGCATGTTTGATGCCATCTGGGGTGTGCTGAGCAGAGTGGGATCTTTGCTTCCTTAAATATCCTGTTGACGGTCGTGCTCTGATAGCCCAGGGTGTTGATGACAATCCTTGGTGTCCAGGAACACTCCTGGTAGTTCCTCCTGTTTTGATGGTGTTACCACAAAAGCACCTCACCTGGGCCCTACTTTTCAGAGTCTGAGAAGACCCTGTCACATCCTACAAAGCCAACTTCAAATCTGGACTCTGCATGGACATGTGGCACCATGCCCACCTGTGTCCTGCAGGAGTTCAGCCACTCCCCTCCCTCAGATGATCATGCACAGCCCTTAGAGACCCTCAGCCCACACCTGCTGCCTCTCATTGCCTCCCTCCCTCCAGAAACTCTCCCAGGAAAGTTGCAGTCTGGAAATCTATGATATCAGAACAGCCCAGGAGAAGAAAGGACTGAGAACAGACCTTTAAGGAAGACATGGGGACACTGGAGATTGAAAACTGGGCATGAGCCAGCAGTGTGCATTAGCAACTCAGAAATTCCATCAGGTCCAGGGCTGCCCAAACAGAAACATGGCCAGCAGGTAAAAGGGGGGGGATTCCCCACTTCTTATCTGCTCTTGTTAAACCTCACCTGGAACCCTGAATCCAGTCTGGAGTCCTCAATTCAAAGTAGGCATGGACCTGTTAGAGCAGCTCCAAACAAGGACTACAAAAATGATCACATGGATGCATTGCCCCTGTAACGGAGAAAGGCTGGAGGGAGTTGCTGTTTTTGAGGCAGGAAAAGAGCAGGCTCTGAGGAGACCTTATTGCATCCTTTTGATATGTAAAAGTGGATGAATTAAGTTGGAGAGAGATGCTTTATCAAGGCCTGCAATAATTGGACAAGGAGCAAGAGTTTTAAACTGAGATAGGATAAATACATATGGGACAAAAGGAAGAACTTTACTGTGATGAGTGTGATAAGACACTGGGAAACATTGCCAAGGAAATGATGGGGTGTCCCATCTTGGGAAGGGTTCAAGGTCAGGTTTACTCAAATCTTATGTGATGTATCCATGATCAGTGTCCATGGCAGCAGGGTTGGGCTAGATAAATCTTAATGGTCTCTTCCACCTAGACCCATTCTCTGATCCCCTGATAATAGGGGTCTGTGAGAAGGCAGCACAATGCACTGTGTCCCTCTCTTTGAGAACATCCTGTGTTAAGATCGGATCTGCTGGAGACTGATGGGAATCCAGTATCTGTGCCTGGTCAGTAACACATTCACTGCTGAGTACTTGAGCTGAGCAAGGAAAAGGAAAAGAAGAGCAAACAGAGTGGATGTTTGTCCCTGGACAAGGCAGGGAAATCCTATCCTGACCCCAAGAGGCAGAGAAACTCAAAACCCAGAGGGTCACTGGGTGCACACTGAGCCCACCCAGTGCCAGCCTGTGTTGACAGCCAGTGCAAAACCAGCCCCAACAACCCCCTCCCACAAACACCCCTGGGACACCCTCTCTGCCTTGGGAGAGTGTCTGCAGGGCAAAGAATGACACAGAGGCGTGAGCTGGGATGCAGCAGAGCTTTAATGAGTCAAAAGAGGGAAAAGAGGGGGATCCAGGTGGAGGCCACAGTGCAGGCAGCAGCTTCAGCAGGGGAGGCGCCTCGTGCCACAGAGGCCACTGCCCAAGCCCGAGAGGCCAAAGCCTCCAGAGTTGATGGGCACTCCCTGAGAGCTGAGGATGCTGCCAACAGCAGCCGAGGTGGAGGATCCCACGGCGGTGTTCTGTGGGAAGGAGCTGAGGATGGGGCCGGGCAGGGTCACCACCACGGGCGAGGGCTGGATGGCCACGTGAGAGTCCTGGCACTGCCTGACACAGGGCTCGTTGCAGCTGTTGGCCAGCGGGGTGGGGCCGCAGGGCTGGCAGGGCCGGCACGGGGTGTAGCAGGACATGTCTTGGGGCTGCAGATGCACCTGGCACAGAGGACAGGGAGGAGCAGACTGTGAGCGGTGTTTGAAGAGCAGCCTCACCACACCGTGAGGGAGATCCTTTCTCTCAGACCCCAGGAGCACCACCAAGAAGGCCAAAGCCAGGAACAACCTCACCCAGCCCACAGCTCAAGAAACGCCTCAGTCTATATCCAGCCTTTCTGCACAATACATCTGCCCTCTCCCATGGTAAACAGCCCCAAGGCACAGCAGGGAACAGGGAGAGAGATACATGATTAAAAATCCCAGAAAAGTACAAAGTGAAAGAGAAAAGGAAGGAGGAAGGGCACAAGGAGAACCCAGAGGAAGACAAGGGCTCAAAACTCACCTTGTTCCCAATAAGATGGAGCTGAAGGAGTGGATGGGAGAGTGAGGAGAAGGTCCTGCTTTTATACTACTCCTGCACCGCCCCAGGCCCGCAGTCACTGCATACGGGCAGTAATTTTCCTACAGACTCATCTCCAAAGCAGACTGTCCTCCCAAATGCCCCAGGTTGTGTTTGGGTTTCTGTCAACGCTGCCATTTCATTTCCTCATTGCTGACATGACCATTAGGCCACAGAGGATCTTTTGAAGTGTTGGGATGAGAGGCCTGAGGCTTTCCTGAGCATGATCACATCAGTGCAGGCAGAAGATGTGCCCCCATATGCTGGAGAGGTCTGTGCAGGCAGAGCATGTGGCTGTGGGGAAATAAGTGGTGAGTGTTTTTACAAACCCCTGTGAGGAAACATGGTCCTGGCTTCCTACCAATGCAATCCCCTCCAGAAGTCTTCCCTGCATGTGGGCATGCTGCATCCCTCTCCCTCCCTGGTGCCTGCCTGCTCGGGCCACAAGTCACTGGGCATTGCCTCTCTAGGCACGTTTGTTACATTGCTGCTTTCAAATGGCTTTGCCTAAGGAAATCTTCTCCTTTGGTGAAGACATTTCCTGGTTTATTTGGCAGAGCTGTCTCCTCTCGCTGCCATCTCCGG